>NC_070626.1:26744550-27082050 GCF_947347685.1 Pleuronectes platessa
TGTTTTAGAAGACGAGCTATTTGCAAGGGGGAAAAGACGGAGAGAGAGTTTCTCGGCTTGTTTGGGATTTTTTTTTTCTGGCGCTCAGCACATCATTAAGTCTGTTTCCTTTGTGACTGTGCTTAACCAGCCTCCTCTCTCCTCCCCGCTGCTGCCTCTCTCTGGGGAGAGATTCTGCACCAGGCTGTTGGTCACTTAGTCAGTGTGTGTTTCAGAGGCTGAGCAACGAGCACAGAGAAATGGAGAGTGTGTGTTTTACGCTCTGTAAATATGTTTGGAGCAGAGAGGACGCTGGTGGTAAAGCGGACGATGGGATTTAATGAATCTCGGGGCCGAGAGGTGATTCGTCTGGACCTCGTGAAATCTCAGACGTTCATAAATCATCCGTTTGTTTGCTAATGAGAGAATGATTGAATAAATGTGACGATGAAAATATAAACAGACGACCAGTGTAATCCAATAAATAACTGTTAGAGAATATGCTGCACATTAATATCATGAAAATTACATTGTGCTTGGATAAGATGCTGAGGATGAATGATGCAATTCTATTTCTAGATTAAACATCTTATATAAGTAATGTTTTTTTTTATGTGCTCCTAAACGACTGTGTGGTGAATATTATGAATATTCATCTGAGCGTGGGACGCCACAGCATCTACTTATCATATCTACACAACTTAAAAACAGAATACTACATAAATAATTCTGCTGCATGTGAAACTACCGACGAACAAGTAGCTCACTGTGTAAACAAAGCCACTGACACGAGTGCAAAGAATGAAACATATTATTCCTCCTCTTGCTTTCTTGACCTTTTTAAAATAAGTGTTTTAACTTAAAATCATATTTTCAAAGCTCTGAAGACATTAAGTCTTAAAGATTGAAACACATGGTGGCTATGGTTACAATCCACCTGTCTGAGGCCAAGAAAGACAGGAAATAGATCTGGTTGAAGTAATGAGGAGACGGCAACATGCCTCAAATTAATTAAAGAAACATAAATTATGTTTTTACGGTTTGATATTTCCTGTTATGACTCTGTCGTATATTTCGTTTTGCAGAGGTTTACTGCACCTGTTTGTCTTGACGTACCAACAACTGTGCAAATTTAATAAACATTTCATATCAAAGTTTGGTTTATTTTTACACCTTTTACGAAAAGCCATCTTCTGACCCCCCCCCTTGTCATGCAAATATACATTTTCCTATGATCTCAGTCTTCTCCAGTACAGCATGGCGGTGTTTTTGTAAATTATTTTCAACTAGACGATAAAGTACAGTAATCATTGGGATGTGGCTTCCATGTGATTGACAGCTGGTACTGTCCCCTCGCTCGCAGTCAGGCTCCGCCCCCACTCCTCCAAATATGGTTACTTCTGGTTTAAAAAAAAAAAGAAAACTACATGGCACTGGACTAAATGACAAACTGATAAAAAAAGTCAGCTCACAATCCAGTAGGTGACGTCACAGTGAGTAGCAGAGAAACTGTTCAATGTGCACTAGCATAACAGTGTGACAACATCTCATTCTATAGAGCTACACTGGGTTCATTATCTGTGGCACACATTGCTATCGAGCTGGAATACACTTGCTTAATGGCAGGGGTTGAATTCCTTATCATACCTCTGGTTCTCCATACTTCTCATTTATGTTACACCTCAACCTTCAGTTAACCTTTTGCAGTGAACTGCTGTCGGGGGACATAAATCTGTAGGAGTCATAAATCTGTAGGAGTCATAAATCTGTAGGATCTCTGCACGTCCAGAAATAAACCTGCACAGAGACCGGACCTGATGGCCTCACTTGTCTCTCACCTGTTACACGATGTCCCCGACACCTCCCGGGTCTTCTCCTGAATATGAGTGAGACCCGTGAACCCGGCCTGTGTGAATATACTTATAAATTCGCAGCTATATCGCCCAGTACAGCATGTAACACGTATGAGCTGATTCTATGCTGGGGGAAGATGCAGACAGATGGATGGGACGGGGCACACGTACACACTCCAGCTCGACAGCGACTGCTTGCCATGGCTGTGGGCTCATGGCAGCTGCTCCATGTAGCAGAGAGTAAATGAGCTGGACAAATCAGATGTGGCTCTGAGCACTTCTGCCACTCAATATGTTTATATATATAGGATTTTTTGTAAACAACGAGATGGATGCAATCGTGTTTGCGGTTCCAACAAAAAACATATTTTGCCGGAGACTCTATTATATTTGTTAGGTGACTGGTTTGATATCTTGTGGTCACAGGAAACGTATGAATGAGGCTAAAAGAGGGGAATGAACAGAATGTGGTTAAACTGCCAGAACCCACTGACACCTCCTCCACTCGGCTGCCTGTGGGTGGATCCGTCTCTCCGTCAATTCAAATGCAAGAAAACAAAAACAAAACTATTTTTTAAACAACTTTATGTCGGATCACGTTTATCGATGTTCTCCAGACGGGCCTGAATGTGAGTTTCTCCTGCAAGGGCCACAGTTATAACTCTGGATAGTATCGAGTGAGTCGATGTGAGACCAGGGCAGGAGATCCTCCGGAGGATTCACCATGAGCGAGTGGGCGTGACGATGACGTTTCCAACGCACGACAGACGCGAAACTAAAAAGAACATAAAGAATGTTCATATCTCAGGATGAAAGAGAGGAGTCATACACGGAGAACACGAAGATGTCATCAACAAGATTCTTATTTGGTGACGTCAGCGTTGACGTAAATAAAACACGTCCTCCCCCTGCTGCAACTCCTCCCCTCACCTGGGAGCTCCAAGGATTCTGTGTTGTTGTGAAAATGGCTTTGACTGATTGAGCAGTTTTCTTCAACTTTCCTGCTCTTATGAAAAACTTTTCTGACATCACGACACACTGCTGTCTGCAGGTTCTATGAAGTGAATACATAATGTGTTTGAGCGGAATTTGTACGTTTATGAAGCGTCTCATCTCATTATCGATTTAATTACAAGGTGACGGTTGAAATACCTTTAGATATTTGGCTTTCTGCTAATTTCCTGTGAGGCTTATTATTATCTTTCATAAAGGTATGATCATCTTTTCAGATTTTATTAGAGATGTTATTTATTCGAGGCGACGTGGAGCCCCTTCCTCCATAATTCGCTGTAGGAAGTGTTAATTTAGGAGCAACCGAGATTCAGATAACTACAGTTTTCAGGCAATTTGCCAAACTTATAAATATGGCATAAGTTAGATTTTTTTCTACGTCTTGCTTGCCTTGTTTTAACCTTTAAGCTTTTCATGTGGTCATGCTATGTTAGTTCAGAGCTGTGATGCACAGAATCACAAGATTAAGAATGTACTCATCTGATAACCTCGATGTAATTTAAACAGTGATGCATATACAATGATAATAATCATATAGAAAACACAACATTCAAATAATGATTTATTTTACCATGGCCAGAGCTTCAAAGTGTTCAGGTTGAAATTACATTTAATAAATTGAGATGGTAAGATTAACATATTTTTTACTTTTGGACAATAGGTTGAATAAAACAACACATTTAACAAGCTTTTCTAACTATTTCCTGACATTTTATAGATATTAGTTGGTATTGAAAATAAACCTTCATATATATTGGGCTGTTTTTCCACTAAGCGTCTATTTTCAGTGTGTTTCTACCCTTAAAAGCTTCATCTCCCTATAAAGTTCACAATGGAAAGAGCTCCTGCTGATATGGAGAATCGTTATCATTCGTTTATAGCTGTTTTTGTGCCTACATGACAAACCTAAGTCTAACTTTCTGTAGCTCTGTGTTTGGTCTCCACCAACTCCAGGGTGCAATACCTCCGGAGCTACTAAATGCTGCCACCACTGAAAACGGCTTTACAAACAAAACGATCTCATGAGCCTTGAGAGGAAACAGTTGGATAACAGTCAAATATCCGGCCAGAAAACCAAAACAATAAACTGAGAGATGATAAAAAACCCTTCGTAGACGTGAACGCAACGGCAGAGTTAATCATCGTGTGCAATTTCAGATCCATGAAATAATGCAACACATTTAACAGGCATATTTTATTATTTATAGATGTTAATTGATATTTATTGGGCTGTTTCTCTGCTCCACCGAGCTGCTGTATTCAATGTTCAGTGTAAAACGTTGGATCTGTGTTGTAGCAGTAAGTAGCTTCATAAAACACAAGCTTCAAACCATCTTACTTTGAAATTGGCCAAGATAAACTAGTCGGGATGTTTTATGAAGTGAAAACTGGCTTAACCTGGATTTCTTCAAACTGTAGCCTGAATGTAAACACAGTGGTTGAAGACACTCGGCTGATATTACTTCTCTCCACTATGTGGTTTCAGTGCCCGGCTGAAGGCCCCTCAGTGATTTGATCCCGGGTGTTATGAGCTCTGCCTCTGGCCTCCTCTTCTCAAGGTTCTGATGAATCAGGTTCATGCAGGTTCAAGAAAAGTTGGGTCCCGGTTCAAAGATGCGTCAACTCTTTCAAAGAACGTGCCCTGGTTTCTACTCTCAGCTAAAAGGAAATCCTGCCTTCTCTCCCAGTGTTCACCTGTTTTCATCTCAGCTGTTTCCCCTCATCCTCTTTCTCTTGTTATCCCTGCATCCACATACCTCAGCCCCCTCAGCCCCTTCCCTCCGCTGTGGATATTGCACTTCTATCTCTCTTGTGTTTTTCCTCCACAGCTCCATCTCAATCAAGAATGCAGCAAGTTTTTTTTATGAATTCATCAAAATGATCATGGACAGTCCGGGGAGGCATTCAGGGAGGCAACAAGGCGAGACGATGGCTGTTGGAACAGACGGCGGGGAGAGGAGAAGGGAGACGGCGGGGAAAGAAGAGCAAAGCGGGGGGGGGGGGGGGGGGGGGGGGGGGGGGGGGGAGAGAGTTGCTGTACTGCTGAATTTTAATGAGTACCGGGGGGAATTTCTTCTTCACTTTTTTTTTTTTTCTTCTTCCTTGCTCCCGTTCCGTATTCTTTTCCTCGGATGCACCCATCTTCTCCGTGGCTCTAAATCACTGTCACCCAAATGAGCTTGAACGCAGTGTGGCTCTGACCCGGACGGCAGCGTGTCACTAAATGGAGCCGTCGGCCTCGCACCGAGGAAGCGGCGCTCTGGAGAAAGGCCTAATTGAACTGCCAATTTGTCATGTTTATCTTTACTGTCTCCCCGGCAGCCAGCGAAACCACACAGGCGGCACCCGCGACGTCCCCGTCCCCGAAGCCGGTGCCGATGTAGGCAGTGTCTCTTAACATGACAGATCTGCTGCTCATTGGTGAATTATTCATTCTTTTCATTAGAGTCTTCCAGATAGCATCGCCAGCATCCACACTTTCTATTTCTGGTCTTTGTGTTTTTCTCTTGAAGTCTTTCTTTCTCATCAACTTTCTCCCCTATCTTCCTCCACTAAGCCCTTATGTCCTATGGCTCCTCCTCACTATCTCCCTCCATCCCTCCCTCCCTCTCTCTCTCTCTCTCTCTCTCTCTCTCCGTCTTTCTCTCTCTCTCTCCTGGGAAGACTTTATTATGCTTTGCTCTGACAGCAAAGTACACAGATAAAAGATAATTGCCTGGCTTGACTCCTCCATTGATATGAAAATAGGATTTAAATTATTCACAGTGGTTTAAAGGTTAGTTGAAGGTTATTGGTGGTCGATAGGAGTAGAAAGCCACGGGCCGAAACCCTTGTGTGTGTTGCAAGCTGTGGCCGGAAGGTGAGGCGCCTTTTTCACGAAAGGCTCATTTGCAGTGCAGGCAGCGGAGACATCTTGTGAACAAACCACAAAGGCCTCTCGGGGGGATTGGAACACGGCGGTGGAAGTCAGTTATTAAGCAACAAATTAAGGATGGCTTCTCCACAGAATGCAGTGTTGGTTGTACAGAAGGCTGCATTCAATCCCTTCAATCCCGGCCCGCGCTCTAATCCTTCCCCTTCGTCTCCTGTCTCGCCGTGAACTGCAGCTCCTCCCTCATGCGCAGCCATCAGTGCCTGTTAGGTAATAAACAGGGCCCGTCTCCAGAGGATAGAGGAGGTTGGAGTGTTGGGTTTAAATCCGGGTCAATTCTTTTGGGACGCTGGCTTGTTTTGCACTGTGGACATGATGGACTCAGGAGGGAGGGGGGGGGGGGGGGGGGGGGGGGGGGGGGGATGAGGGAGAATTACCTGCTCTGTTCTTGCTGGTATCCCCGAGGACACGTTCACTGATCACAGCAGGGGGTTTGAGGGATAAACAGGAGAGCGTAGAGGTTATGAGGAGTCCTTTTTCTGCTCCCCTTGTATTACCTGGGCTCTGGCTGGTGTGTCTGAAGGGCTTTGTTATGCCTGCAGACAGGATTCAGACATTTCGTACATGGGAATGAAGCAGTAGGTGGCTTGTAAACAAAGCAATCCTGTCGTCATCCGAAGGTTTGGCTGCCACCACTGTCTGCTTCCTCTTCACGGTTATTAGACTGTTTGAACAGTGGATTTTCAGTTTGATGCCTAATGACCTTGTATTGGTGACCTTCACCATCTTCTGTCTATAAGGGGCTGAAGGAAAAGGGGACATTGACTTTCACACTAAATATTTAGGCTTTTTTTAACAGTACGAATCTTAAAACAGGCCACTGGGGGCAGCGAGTAAACTAAAAAACTAAAGGGAAATTTTATATTTACTAAGTTGACAGACATGGAGCAACATTATCATTCATTTATAGTTCACTCTGTGGCGGCATAAAGAATATAAATCACATTTTACTAACTTTTTTTGCCATGTTTTTCGTTTCCACCAACTCCCGAGGGAAACAGAGCTCCGAAAAATCCGAATCAGAAATACTTAAATAACCCCCGGGGGGGTTAAGAGTTTGTCAAGAGAAGTTTGTAAGAAATATGTGGATTTTGTTACTATAAAGCTGCCATGCTCCACCACAGTTCCTGAGCAGGTTGTTGTCAGTGAACCTTCCTATTCCAGGTTTTTAGCTGAAAACAGCTTTGTGAAAATTAAGTCTAATTTCAAATTTCTGCCTTCAGATCCTTGTCAAACAAAACTTCTTTGTATTTGGTCATTTGACTTATAAATAAGTTGTTATGAAGCTTTTTTTGAATGATCCTCAAATCAATACAAAATCGATGAGACATGGATAAAACTTCAGCTCTACCAAGAAAAATGTTTTATGCATGAGGGCAGCATTTTATATAAACCCCATTAAAACACAATAAGCCAATTAACGCATTATTAAATGTTTTGGTTGTAACACACAAACACACACACGCATGCACACACACACACACACACACACACACACACACACACACACACGATACAGAAATGCATGTGTGATAAAACCAATAAAAGCAGCAACAATAAAACAGGGACAGGATTGAGGGCTCCGCTGTGCAGGGACCTAGAGGCAGTTTTTGGTGTATTAGAATGAAGAGTTTTTATTGCTCGGGGGACAAATGAAAACTTGAATCTGTTGGAACTGATTTTCAGAAACGTCCTGTGTGATTTGTCTGCTTAAAATATCTCCGCGTGGGCTGCTGCTCTTCACTTGGTGTTTGATTTGAGAGTTGAATGCTTCATCAAGGATCTTACAAGCTGTTCACCCTGATTTACATTTTTAACCAATTGAAAATGATTAGCTGCATCAAGGAGGTTATGTTTCCACCTGTTCGTTTGTTTGTAAGTAAGTTTAAGCAAAAACTACAGGATGAATTTCCATGAAACTTGGTGGTAGGGTGTGATATTGATCATGGAAAGACCCATTAAGTTTTGGTGCGGACCCGTATCAGAATTTACCTTCACCATCTTGGTCATTGTGACATTGAGCTTCTTTTTTTTTAAATTTTCATAGATTTTTTAAAGAATATGTCATTCAATTCGAAAATCAGCCATTTACAAGACTTATGTCTTTGTTCCTGAGCTATTTGGTGCAGTTTATTTGAATTTAAAGGGCCTTAACAGAGATATGTGCTCCCCTCAGATTGAATGTGCATCCTTCAAGGTAAATAAAAAAATCCATATTCATCCTTGATAAACAATGATCCTGCATGGATCCTCTTATCATTTTTGATTTTATACTCTGAAGATTAGTTATTTGATTCCTTCACTGGAAGGCAAATTTGTTTTTATCCAGAATTCAAAAGTGTCTCCCCTCCGCTCCTGCCACCCAGGGAGCTTATTGATTACCTGAAGCCCGTCACTTCACAGCAGAACATCCTCAGAGAGCAGCCAAGCACCATTTTCCCTCTTATTCTTTAATTAGCGATACAACCCCTCGGCACTAATCTATGCGTCCCCTCTCTGTTATTCTTCAGATGTGCACCGCTTTGATTTCTCTGACCCAACCAGTGTACAGTATTTGGATTGGCGTGCGCAGCAGGAATGTTAATGTGTTCCTGGAAAGGGAGACGCTGTCAGCCTGTTGGCAGACAAGAGGAGATCAAGCAAGACTTTCTTCTCTCCATATTCACACCTGTACGCATCATCCCTCTCAAATAAATTCAGATTTATTGCTGTCCCTGAAATATCCTGAATGTAATACCCACATTTGGCAGGTGAAGAGACTGCAGAGAGGCAGCTCTACAGAAGCAGATCCAGGTTGATGTCCTTGAAAGTCCTGAAATATTTTAACAGGATGAGGAGGGGGGCTGGGGGGGGGGGGGGGGGGGGGGGAACAATGAGCAAGGCCCCATACGCTGCTTGAATTTGAACAATGTGGTGAGTTTAATTCTGCGTTATCTCCTGTGGTTTGCCAACAAAATGAAATTACCGAGTGGCTCATAGTGATTCAGCGCACACACCTCGATACAACCTGCGTTCTGCTGGGAGCTCCACCAGTGATCACAGGTTCTGGGCTTTGCTCAAAGACGCTTGAGCAGGTGTTTGTGTGAGGGAGAGGAATCAGACACGAGAACCAGCTTTGACTTTGAGCCAGTATGCCCCCCCCCCCCTCCCCCTACGATCTGTCTGAGCAACCTTGATAATAAACTGCAGAGAAGGTCCTAAAATGACTTAATCAGTGATTTAATGTGGTGCTAAAGTGAAGGTTAAGCTGCCTGGGCGTCCCATTGATGAGGCCAGGTTGGTGTATCAGTCATAAGCCAGCGTCACTACCTAGTACACTTCTAACAGGCTTAGTGCAAAGCCAATTACCATGACTTTGCATGGTGCTGATCTGGCTGGGACAAGAGGCAGAATGGGTTTAATTGCGTATTGCCGTGATGGCTAATGCTAATTTCATAGCCTCTAGGAACGCCAAGCCCTGAGGTAAACAAAGCAACGGGGCTAATATGTTGTTAGTGCCATCTCCATACTCCGGCAGAGCTGCTGCTAATCTTCTTACAGCGAGCAGCATGTAGTCATGCACCTTCGGGCTATGCACTCCTTTTTTTTTTTTTGCCTCGTAGAATTAATGCACATCTGTCAGCGTTACTGTACAGCTGAAGTCTCTGGTTTAATATAAATTATCTCTTAAGTGGATGCAACGATGAAAAGTGGAAAATGACTAAGATGACATTCAAGAGCGGTTTTCTTAGTCATTTCAGTCATGTGGGATGAGTAAGTCATTGGGAAGCTGACATCATGTAACATGTCTGGGAAACGCACGCTGTCATCGGCTGCTGTTTGAAAAACTCTCCTCATAAAGTCATCATGGTGCAAATGTGTTGTAATTCACTTCCTACAACTGGTTTTGAGCTAATGGTCATTTCGATGGTCATGACCTTGTTCGGTTTAGATCTTTGGAGTCTTCAGTTCGGTCTAACATTAAATTGCAGGTGAGAAAGATGTCTTGATTGGACATTAAAATGGACCTGGACTCAGAATCCCTGGCCAGTGGGCGTACAATGTCCTCGGTCAGACTCAAGGTGCCGAAAGACAAAGCGCAGTATAGGTTAGCAGCAGCACAGCGATTGGTGATGATGACAAAGCTTCACTGTGTGCATGTACAGTATATAATGTACAGCAGGTCAATATAATAAACCTCCATATTGTTACAGGTAACCACAAAGCAAATCTTTATTTTGAACATATCTGAATAAACTGTGAACAGAATTAATGATTGGATAAGATTAATGATGGGAGAACAGGTCACGCCCCCTGTTGTTGTCATGATTCCCTTATTGGTAAACAAAAGTGCACATGCTGCACATGCATGAAATCTCTCCTGATTTGCACTGACCGGTCAGCAGAGGAAGTGTGGGAGTGTCTGTGTGCGTGTGTCTCTGTGTGTGTGTGTGTGTGTGTGTGTGTCTCTGTGTGTGTGTGTGTGTGTGTGTGTGTGTGTGTGTGGTGAGGGCAGCCCAGTTTCATATCCGTGGAGGCCTGCAGGAATGTTCCCGGCCTTTGAAGAGTCTGCTGTCTGTGCTCAACAAATATCAGGTCCAGAATGAAGGGAATGTGGCTTCACAAGGCTCCATCCAGCCAGCCCTGTTTTATTAAGGGATCCCGTTCTCTTTTTCATCCTGCTGCCTCTGTTGTTGTGGGGGGTTCGAGGAGAGCACATACATACTGATGAGGTGAGCTGGACTCCGGGCTAGAGCTCAAAGAGACATTCTCCCTCAGTCAAAACACAAACCAGGCCGACTGGGTCCAGGAGGATGGAATCACAATGAGGCTGTGGTTTGTGGCTGGAATGTGAGTTATTTTTTTTTTGTCGGGGAAATTTACTGAATTTTTCTCAAGACACACGGCTCCACATCTAAAAGACGGATATGAACACACCTGAGGACAATGGAGACAATGAGTTGGACTAAATCTGCTGGAGAAAGGATAACAGATGAGGGAGGCCAGAGTTAATGAAGGAATGATAAAAACTCATCAGCCCAGTATAGTGTCTATGGTTCATGTTTGATTACTAATTACTGTGGTTTCTATTGGTGTCATTAGTCTGATAATTGGCTCCTAAATCACAATTAAAATGACCCATTGTGTAATTAATGTGATTAGAACCTAAATTATTATTTCATTTTGTTCCAGCTATGAGTGAAATAGAATCTGGATTTTTTTTTTAACTGAGGCGACATCCCACATAAAACGAGTCTTACAAATTTGTGAATGGAATTGAAAGGATTGAAATGATGTAAAAACCTGACCAGTAATGTTTTGTTGGGTAGATGGGCGTACGTGTGATGCTGGAGTGGTATCAATTCAGAGGGGAATAGTTTGAATAGAGAAAATGAATGGCTGCCACTGTAATATTCTGGTTCTACTACCAGCAACACCAGTTTGAATGAACGTTCTCATCATTTAAACATTATATTGTTGGAGGTGAAGACTGCAAACCATTTTTTTTAGATTAGATTAGATTCAACTTTATTGTCACTGCACAGTACAAGTTCATATACAACGAAATGCAGTTTAGCATCTAACCAGAAGTGCAAAAAAAGGCAGTTAAAGTATTATGCATAATGGAATATGAAAATAAATAGGAAGTACAGTTAGAAATATAGGTGGAATATGAACAGTATTAAGAGATAAGGTATGATATAAGAATGATGAATACACTAGGAGCAAGATAAATATAAATATGAATACACTATAGGTGGGATAGGTGGGATAATACAGTGGTAAAAAAAAATTAACTCTAGTGCAAATGTACAATTGTTCAATTGTTCAAATGTGCAAATATGCAAATGTTCAGTGGCTGGAGGAGGGTGAGTGGCAGTCCAAGCCGGGGTGGAGAGGGGAAGTATAGTCACTGGAGAAGGTGTGTGTGGGCCTGGGCAATTCCATTTCTGGAGAGACCAGTAAGACCAGTAAGGCCTCCACCTCTTTTTTACGTCTTCTGTTGTTAAATTCTTCCTCAACTTCCTGCAGGAGAGAATCTGAATTAAACCAAATCATGGTTCAGTTTGATCTGCACTGAGACCACCTCTGCTGGTTGGACCTAAATTCTGGTCTGTTGATCCAGACTCTGACCCGAGGCTCCTTTCACACCAGTTAATTTGGTTTAGAACAATATAAACAAGGTAGAAGTGAAATCGTCACGTGTGAGTGACTGCAGGCAGCACCCTCATCAGGGAAAACTGTATCGGAGTAAAACTGTGTGTAGTTTTAGTATTTTTTTAAGACTTTGAAATAACCAATATGCAAAATATTAGACAATGCCTGTGTTTTATCTGTAAAACTCTATTCATGTTTTTGAAGAAAAATACTTTTCTGCTGATGCTTCAACAATGCGTCATGTCTCATTTATACTGAAAATGATTTCAAATAAGATCTAAGATGAGCTCTGTCATTTATTGAGAGAGACAGGATGCAGTGGCTGGGATGGAGGAAATTTAACTGTATCCTGAAAAGTGTATTGACCTTCAGGATGGATGGAGCTCGCTCACACGGTTCCTCCTCTCCTCCCTCCCTCCCTTTCTCCTTCCCTCCATCCCTCCCTCCTTCCCTCCCTCCCTCCCTCCAGCATTGCATTACTAACTCCTGGATCCTGACTCAGCGTCTCACCGGCCCAGACACCGATATTGAGTGCTTTTTATCGTAGCCGCACTTTTTCCTCGTTTGAAACAATATAGCCTGACTGTTGCTATTGATTTTAGTGGATTGTGCTCTGGTAAGCACTCCTTCAAGCCCCTGCTGCTATATTAAGCAATCGTTTCCCACAATAGATGACACTCCTCCCTCTGCCTCCCACAGCAATTTGGTTGGCTCTAATGGTCCAGGCATTACTCAAACTCCACATTGATTGCACGGTGGAGGGTTTTTAAAAAGGAGCGGTCGAAGTTTTCTGTCAATGGGGCTTGTCACAAATGAGGCTGTTTTCACATCCGCAGGAATTTTTCCTGTGGACCCGCTTCGCCCTGACAGCTCAAGGTGCTCGTGCCACTAAGCGATATTCAAACACGCCGCGATGTAGACGTGAGCGCGGCGCACGATGAAACCCGAGAGGCCACGATGAAGAATCCCGGACTTGAAATGAAACCTTGAAAAACAGTGACGTGCTGGGATTGATTCCACTGGCCCAGCATTTATTTGCATGCCTTTGGTTCTAATGTGATGTGACTACATTTCCCTGCCAGGCACCGAGGCCCCTCTGAAGTGCGTCTCTTTAAATCACTGGGGCCTCGGGAGTGCAGCTGCAAATGATTTCAGACGCCGGGCTGCTTTTCACATCAGCTGTGGCGCATTGGAGTCCCACTCCCGCTCTCTGCTATCTCCTCCCCGTGTCACTGAGCGTCAATAAATCAGAACGCTCTGCCGGCGGACCGGGGAGCGTTCGGGGGGGAATAACATGCCCTGTAGTCACGCACATTTAAATATACAAGGGTCCGCGTCGTTGCTGATTGGGCCACACATCACAGCCTGGTGCACCCAAGACCGTGGAAGGAAATGGCTGCAGTTCTGGAACACTTAAGTGGGGAAGCCATTTAGCATGTGACCCAGCGATGAAATCTAATTGGCTGCACATCCCAGACAGAGGAGCAGGTTGTGTGAGAGTGTGTATGAGTGTATGAGTGTGTGTTTGTGTGTGTGTGTCTTTTTCTTTCACAGAGCAGTGCGTGTGAAATTTGGGAATCTCGCACTGCTGGCTCCTAGTGTGTGTGTCTGGTTGTGCGTGCAAAATGCTACTCATCGGTAGCCAGTGTGTGTTTAGGATATGATGCAGCCATTTAATTGTTGTGTAGATTTTTCTCTTTATTTTGGGCTGCAACTAACAATTTAAATGATTGATTTATTTGCGGATTATATTTGTCAGTGAATCGGTTGAGGGCCACAGGTGAAGCATTCAGAACTCTTGTTCTGTGCAACAGTCAGAGACCCGCAGTTATTTAAACAAGTCATACAACAAAGTGAAGCTGTAATTGTTCACGTTTGAGAAGCTGGAACCAGAATATTAACACAATAAGTGACTTAAACTGTAAGTTTTCTGTTATTTAATCATTAAGCTCTTGCACGTATTCATGTTTCTTGTTTTGTCGAAGGGAATCTTTTCCAAAACTCAAACATATTCAGTTTAATGTCATTGAAGATGAAGGAATCTAACATTTAACATGAGACCAATTAATTCTCTGCGTTTTTAATGTATTGTGAAATTATTTAAATTACTATTCAGTTATCAAAATAGCAGGCAATCAAATAATTGAAAAACCCCTCCACCCAAAGCACTGACTACCGTCTGGGTAATTATAGGCTGTATATAATTACCAGGGTCTGTTGTTGCAGGTTGCTCTCCGTCTCACCATTCCTCTTCCTGTTGGCTCTCAACAAGATGAACGTCAAATCGGGGGGACACATTGTGAAAAGTGTTTTGTGCTCATCACTTTGTCCTTTGTGTTTCAGATGCACAGTGAGCCACCTCCCCCTGATGTGTTGTTCAGGAGGATTGACTGACACCAGGATGGGGGGGGGGGGGGGGGGTTGGTGTGGATATTACAGTTGGCGCATGTAAAAAGCGGCGGCTGCCCACCCAGCTGTCTGTCGACATCTCTGAGGGGACAACTGTCAGATTAAGAGCACTAGCTTTGTGTCAATAGATCGCAATCTGCCTCCTGGCCTCAATTATATTGCCTCTCATCCTCCAAGCACCCCCCCCCCCCCCCCCCCCCCACACACACTCACAAACACACACATACACACACACACACACACACACACCCCTCACTGCCGCCCCCGGTGTGGAGAGGAGTATTAGCTGTGAGCCTCATCATGTATTCAGAGCTGTAATGGCTTCTCCGTGCCTGCACTGCATTGATTAGCACCGAGGACCGAGGGGAAGCTACATGTTGGCACAGGCTTTATGAACATTGCCATGATGGATGTCGGGCCCGAGTGTCATTAGTGCTGTTGTGCTGTGAATTCAGCACTAGATTGCCAGAAAATCCTCTTAGCGTGGCTTGATATCCTGTTAGCGCAGCCGTGGCATGGGACATGTGCACATGTGCAGCGAAGACTAATTTGCTAATGGAAAATAGTGTGTATGTGTGTGGGTTATTACGTGTTAGTTTTCCCTATTTTGTGCTGTTTTTGTCGTTTTTTGCAGAATCTATCTTCGGTGTAATATTTGCTGGTGTGGTCTCATCCAGTTCACATGAGGACTAGGAACATATAGGTTGCCTTTACTCCTCCACTCGTTCACACATGGCCGGTCCCTGTGGGCCCACCTCTGCCAGCCAAGGTTTATTATCTATTTGACAGGAGGGCTGGTGGAAGGCTTCTGAACACCCCATAAATTGTCATGCAGGCTGCAGTGTGATGCCCACCACTTTCATTCCCCCGGCAGCCTGGCACATAACCCTCGGTGCCAGCCCATCACACAGCCATTTGCAGATCCAAGTTGAAACAGTGCAGTGCAGTTAGCGGCGTGGATGATTTACATAGCGGCAGAGCTCATTTTCATAATGTTTCCTTTATTATCGGAGGAAGAAATTAACCCAGGAATATATTTACATACCAGTCGCCAGTGGTAACAGCTTGCTAATTGCCTGTTAGATGATTAATAAGCTCACAGCAGATGCTAATGAATCGAGCACTCTTTGTTTCAAAGGTGCTCATGTGGTAGGGCTTCTGTTTTTTGTTTTTTTTTGCAGCTTAATTACAGCCATAATTATGTACTTGTTGCATCTGCTTTGAAGCAAATACAATCAAATAATGGAAACGATATATATCTGAGTGAGCGGATGGCTAATTGTGGCAGAGTGTTGTCGCAGAGCACTAAACCAAAGACATATTCCCTGACATCAGTTTAATTGAGGACGCCTTCTCGAGACGAAGCTCATTAATACAGATTGACACGGTGTTGTTTTCTCTGCACGACGAGAACTCGGCTTCACTTCGTAATGAGTAAGTTGTGATTTGTTTAGTTTGCATTTTTAGCTTGTGTTTCACTTTCAGCAACAGACACATCGTGGTGCTTCCCACTGGCCTAGCTTGTCCACAGACGTTTGCTCTAGCGCCACCATGAGGTTGACATTCATGGTTTTGAATGAATTCTCTCAATTTGGATTGTCTTGAAATTTGTATATAGACATTTAGAGGAATTGTTTGTAACACTTTTATGATTCCCACATGTTTTCTCTTGCGCCACCATCAGGTCAAACGATTGGTTTGTCTAAGACCAAATTTTACAAATAAATATCTGTATAATAATGACATTTTCAACAGCCCCATCTGTGCTTTGTGTTAAATGCTAATTAGCTTTAAATGTAATGTTCACATCTTTGTTTAGGCTGTTAGCATGGTAGCATTTGCTATTAGCAGCATGTTCACCATCTTAGTTTTGTCTGATAGCAAGCTAACATTAGCTAATCAGCATTGAACAACATGTTCAAACCTCAGTTTAGTATATTGCAGCCCAACATTTGATAATTAGCATTAAACACCACATTCACCATCTTAGTTTAGTCAGTTCGCATTTTAATATTTGATCAAATGAAATTGAAAACCTGCATCATTAGGATCCTTATCATTATGATTCTGTTAATCTGGGAATCAGGTCAAATTAAAATAATGTTCCACCCCGCCACACCTTCACATTTGTGATCATCTGTTAGAAAATCTACTAGAGTGACTTTCATCTGCAATTCAATGAACTCACATTTGATCGTTTGAAAAGCAGATTGTGGTTGAAAAAGAAGCAGCATTTTAACGCTGTACTCTATCAGATTTCTTCACATTACAACACATAGTTAATTGCCGAATGTGTTATTGGTAAGTCGCTAATGGATTCCGATCTCTTTCACCAGGATTCTCTGCTCTTTAATGGAATTTGGAAGCATTGTGCCCATTATGCTCCTTTCATAAGAGATAATCTCGCTTTAATCATGTCACAAATAATAAGATGCATTTAATTTTACGTGCCCTGTGTGTGTCTGTGTGTGTGTGTGTGTGTGCAGAGATTCATTCAAACCTGATACAACCACAGACATGTATCAAATCCTGTCTATTCTTTGCTGCAGTATTATCATACCCATCCTAACAGACAGATAAGCTTTGGTTTATGGAATAAAGGCGAACTCACCGCTTGTGATGCGGAACAGAATAAATCCCTTTTCAAATCCGCTTTTTTGCATCAGATATTATTTCAAATATTCCTTGTGCTGTTTTAGAATCTTGAGCTTGAGAAGCCCCCCCATCTCTGTCACACACACACACACACACACACACACACACACACACACACACACACACACACACACACACACTCAAACACACACACACAAACCTGCACAATCTCTTTCCTATTTTGCAATGAAACATGCTCATTGCCCATGTTACACATTGAGAAAGAAAATATATCCCTAATCCCCGTCTCTCTCTCTCTCTCCCTCTCTTTTTTCCTGGGCTTAAGTTTGCTGTTTAATAAATGGCTGTGATTTAATTGCACCACGGCACACTGCTCTCAGCGCAGCGAGTGATTAGCACGACAACGTCTTCTAAAACCCTGTGCTGCTGTTTATTTAATTGTCCCTATGATGCCGCGGCTATGCTCTATTTATTTTGCTGCTTAACTAAAACAAAAGGCAAAGGTTCAACTTCCGTTGAGGCTCATGCAATATTGAGCAGAGTGGAAGACGGCACCGCACTCTAGAGATGTTTCTCCCGAACACGCTGCACGAAGCCGAGCCAGTGTTGTACTGTTTGTGCGCGTGCAAGTGTTCAGTTGTGTTCGCTCACTGCGCCAAGCCTGCGAATAACACAACTTTCAGTCTATGAATAATTTCCTGCGTTTATGCTTTCTTTGCCCCCTGAGCTGCTATTTTTTCCCTCCTGGCTCTTTTCCATTTCCAATGCAGATTTTCTCTCCTCCATCTCCCACGTTTGTTTCCCTTTTACCTCGATGATCACTCGTAATCATAACTAAAACATTGGAACGCTTTTTTATGTTTCTAAAATTTGTTTTTCTATTTACCATAAAAACAGTCTTGTGCTGGTCACATAATATTATAAAAATAAAAACAGAAACTTTTGCAAGTGTTAGTGAAAGAAGAAGAATAGGTAAAGAGACATTTGACCCCCAAAGCAGCTTTTTAGTGAAAAGATATAAATCCACTCAATTCCTGTGTAAATCAAAAAAATGTCAGACCTGCCAGACAACTTCCAGTCCGACTGGAGTTATGTCGACCAGATGTAACCGCAGATGTATGGATTTTTGACAAGGTGCCAGGCAGCAGTGTCACTGGAGTCGCTCACGTCACTAAAGCAGTTGAACCCTTTCCAGTTAAGGAAAAGCACATGTTGTACAACTTCCTCTGAACTTTGCAACAGATAAAATGTGTAATATATGATAAGACAGGTTGTAAAACAAGAAGCCTGATGAGCATCCATGTTGAAATGGAGGTAAAACCAAAAGTGTGCATCAAACAATGGTTTTAATGATGTGTCATTGCACGGGAAAACTATGAGTGTGCACATTAATGAGAAGTACAGTAGGTCAAAGTTGAACCAGTGGATTGTGCCTGTAAACTGTTACAGACAGTTCAGGTTGTAATTCTCAGTTTCATTGGGGCTCGAGAGCAGCTTTGAAGATTGAGAAGAGATCTTATCCAGATAGAAGGAACTATCCGTGACTTTAATTTATGAAAGTCCATGTCCCTTTTAATGTGTTTTAACTTAAAAAGAAACCTCTCCTTTCCGTACTTTCTATACTGCTTGGAAAGGCTAAATTCTGCTCTCACCACAATCACATTAGCTCAATGTTTGGATTTTATGTCAGTGTTGTTTCAAAGACTTCGGGGGGCCCCCACGCAAAAGGGCCCACCATCAAACAGCCCCCACGAAACACATGACACATGATAGATCATCTCATCCTCAACCAAACCTATGAAATTACAAAGCTTTTGGCAGAAAGTTGGTGGCGTCAATCCAACCATGTTTTCGTTGCATCTCCTTTACATGACCGAGCATAGAGTTTAAGGGGGTTCTCGCTGAATTGTCGATGCTGTGGTTCAGCCGTTCTCGGAGGGCCCCTCTCTCTTTGCCCGCCGTGTTGCAACGCCCCTCCTGTTCTGAAAGGATGTTTGGATTAACTGGATCATATTTGTGTTGTCAGATCGAAGCCCCTTAGATTGTCAAGGAAGAATCACCGACTGTAAGTGAAGATGTTTATCAGCAGTCACGAGCCCTCCGCGGGTGACACATGTTTCATATGAGATTCGTCAGGAAATTGGTAATTGCTCCACGATGTCGGTAATTTTAGAAGTTGCTCTGAATGGCTTTATTGTTACCAGAGGTTCCCCCGAGTTGAGCCTCCATCCACATGTCTGACAGCAGCTCCACATTCTGACACACACCTCCACCGTTTGATTCTCGAGCATCGTTGATCAGAGAAACCTGGAATGAGCATGCAGATGTTGGACCACCTGAAACTGTGAGTTGCCTCATCGTGTGTCTGCAGGAAATCTGCTCAGAAGAAAACTAATGATAACGCCATGACACTGCTATGATCACTGTGAAGGGGTCAAACTACTAGAATGGTGCTCCTTGATTAAGTTAGAATAAATAACAAACCATGGAACCTGAATACAATAGTAATAATTGAAGAGTTTATGCTGAAGTGGCTTCACATTCACTGAACTTTGGAAGGGCAGTAAATGTCCCCTAACATTTTTAGTAACTTTTCCAACCAGACCTCAAGTAAAATGTCTGAAACATGTACCAGTGAGAGGAGACAGCAGAAACAAATCAAAGCAAGCAAGCCGGCTTGTTGATGACATTTCCAAAAAAGAAACAAACCATAAAATCTCAGGATGAGGTCATACTGCATGTGAAGATGCCAACTAGGAAAGACAACAAGATTCCAGAGCTTCTGATAATGATTACCAATCTCCAAAAACCTGATT
Organism: Pleuronectes platessa; assembly: GCF_947347685.1. Lineage (NCBI taxonomy): Eukaryota > Metazoa > Chordata > Actinopteri > Pleuronectiformes > Pleuronectidae > Pleuronectes > Pleuronectes platessa. The sequence continues at coordinate 26,764,305 of NC_070626.1, forward strand.
TCTGCAGCTGAATTTTACTTTGTGTTCTTCTTTCTTCTGCTCTACCAAGCTTCTACCACTCGCCTGAATGTAACGGACATTTTTCTTGTTGTTGTGAACCCGTCTGACCCGGACAATCTCCTGCTGCGTTCTTCATATACGAGAAGCAACCTCCTGAAACTTGGGTAAGGACATTTTCCGTTCGCACGTTCATGCCTGAAATTGGCAAAACAAAATATTGGTTAAAATCCAGACCCACTCACCTCAGACAGAACCTGGCTTCCAAAGTCATTTTAATGTTTTAGTGAAAACAACGGCAAAAATAATTCACTTCTGACAAAGAAAAATATGAACACAAAACAATCCTCTAAATCAGTTTTAATGTTTCATGATTTGAGTGATGTACTCTGTAAAGATTATACTGTTATCTGGTTTACGTTCAGACGCCTGTTTCCCTCTTCAGGCCAGTCAAGCTATTCTTTTCCGCCATAAGAGTTTTAGGAGAGGACAGGCTGCGCATACATAATATTAATCCTCTGTTTCCGTCACCAGGGGAGCGTGAACTTGCCTTTCATTGATCTTGTAAAACTATCTGAGTTTAAATCTTTTCCTCTTTCCGCAAAGTGCAGTAAAGTGAACGTCGGATTGAGTTTGTTTAACAGCCGCCTGGAAAATAAAATAATGAAAAGGGAAACACAGTGAGATGCTGAGGTCATGCTCATCCATCTATACATTCACCATATCCGGGTCATGATACACACTGCAGTACATCAGCTGCAAAGGCTGGCAGGGGATCTCGTGGAACCTCATCTCAGCTCATTAATTTCCAAAAGTTGGCCAGAGTCTGCAAAATTCTTGCTCATAAAATATTAATATCAACAAATCTTCAAGGGATCTGTAAGAAAATATCAGAGAGGGACCAATTAGGCAGCTGCGCCTGAGGAGTTTCACACTTTATTCCTTTCAGTGGAAATCCACACTTTACATTTAGGTTTACATTTTCCTCCTTGTTTAACACTGAGGAAATTGCGGTTTGTAGATCAACACGTTTTACTGGAGACGGGCCCTTTATTTGAAATGTAAATTCCTTATTAAATTTAATGTCACTATGTGCTTATTAACGCGCTCGTGTGCACACATAGAGTCTCGCTGAGCTGTTCCATGAGACGAGCGTCCTCGCCTGTGTGAGCCCATGCTCTAAGTATTTGCCGGTGTGTGTGCTTTTTTTAACTTGTGCATAATTCATTTATTAATTCAACAAACTATTTATTCATTTTTCATCCTCTCTCCATTAAAAGAGAAGTGGTTATTTGAAAAGAAAAAAAGCATAGCAGATCTAAAGGTAATTTAGGAAATGTATCAATCAGTTCTTTAAAGGACGTTTCAAAGGATGTGGTGCTTGATTATATTAAGTGTTGTTCTCTTGTATCCAACACTATGACTAGATTCAGAAAGCGATATGTTAAGTCCCACTTTATTATTCCATTATCTAAACTGCTTATCCTTTGAGGGTCAAGGGGCTGGAGGCAACCTCAGATTACAAAGGGCAAGAGGTGGGTTACTCCCTGGACAGGTCACCAGTGTATCACAGTATTTCATGCTCACATTTAGACATCCTGACAAGTTTAAATTCTCTAACGAAACTGCACGTGGTTGGACTGTGGGAGGAAGCCGGAGTACCTGGAGAAAACCCACACAGACACGGGGAGAACGTGTGAACTCCAAATAGAAAGGAAGAGCCAAAGGAAGTTGTTGTGCAGTCTTTGCAAATTCAACTTCAGCTGCTATAGGAACTGGTTCTTTAATGTGTTGTCTCTTTCATGGCAACATGGAATTAAAATCCTTAAAATATAAATCTGTAAATGTGACAAAAACTTGTCCTGTAGACATGACAAACTCCTTTTCCTTCTTCGAACTGTAGATGAACCGGGTTTCCTCTGGGCTCAGCCTCGGAGACGGGGTGAGGGGCACCAATACCCAGGAGGAGCTTTAAGAAGAGCTGCTGTTCTAATAAGTCGGTTGAGGTCGTTCAGACATCTGATTAGAGCGCATCCTGGAGGCCTTCCATTGGAGGTCTACTGGGTATGTCCAACTGGTGGGAGGCCCTAGGATAGATCCAGGACACACTGCAGAGATCATATATCTCATCTGGCCTGGGGCTACTCAGGATCCCCCAGGAGGAGACACGTTGCGGGGGAGAGGAACACCTGGGCTCTGCTTGACCTGCTGCCACCGCAGCCTGACCCTGGATAAGCGGCAAAAAAAAAAATGGATGGACGGACGAATGCATGGATGAAAAGGAAAAAAACATCACTTCCTCTTTTCTGAACCATGCATGACTTAGTCTAGATCTAAAACCCATGTTCTACACCTCATTTTGTGGCTCATGCTGATGTTTGCTCCACATATATTTGCCTCCTAATCACAAACATCTGCCATCGGAGTTTGCTTAGTGCTACTAAACGGCCAAAGCTGTAAAACAAGCATAAGTGGCTGACAGCACTATTTTGTCAGCGCAGTGAAAACGTGCTCGGCTTGAAAGACTTAACATTGTCAGCTGTGCTTTTTGGCCCCGTCCTCAATCAAAGCTCTGACACAGTGATTCGTCTGCCTCAAACTTAATTGCTTGCGGGAAGGAGCCAAACACAGGGTTCGCCCTCCATTGGCACCGTGTCCTAATTATAGATATTGCTTTGGCAACCTGGCTAATTCATTCAGGGTTTTCCTTTCTCTTATCCGCTTGTTCCATAGGAAGCTAATGGGAATGTTGTGTGTGTGTGTGTGTGTGTGTGTGTGTGTGTGTGTGTGTGTGTGTGTGTGTGTGTGTGTGTGTGTGTGTGGGTGTGTGCTGTCATTTGGTTTGCAGCAGAAAGTTTAATGCTGTGGTTCCTGTCACTTTCTCATGAAGTAAGAAGTAGACGAAACTTCTGCAAAACATTTGAATTTATGATTTTATTACTGACCTAAAAAAATATAGATAAGAGAGAAATAGATATGACTTTAATTACAGGTTTACGATACACAGTAAAGATGGATTTTTAACTTTCGTCTTTCTTTTTAAACAATTAGCTTTTGAAACCTTGGTTTTCTGTTCACTGTTGTAACGGCCATCTTGTCTTTCGCTCTAATTTATGAAATCGCTCTTACTCTCTCCTTTTGAGCCCGAATTCAGTTTGAACTGACCACATCGTTTGTGTTCAGGAGGAATGTTGTCCTTTTATATACAGTCCATGTTATAAGAATCTTCACATGCTGATGTTAGCATTTAGCGTTAACCACCTCTATACTTCATCAGAGCCTCATAGAGCTGCTGGCATGGATTTTTACTCTTTCTACACCAAGAAATGTTTGTAGATTAAATTTGAAGCTGAGCTCTGTGGGGGATAGTCAACGGTTTGGTTTTCAGTTGTACTAAAAAATCAGCTTTTGAGGAAACACGAGGATTTGGGGAATTGTTAGAACAAAATCTGGAAAGAAATTATTTTTGTAGGTTGCCTGCCAGGATTATGAAATGCTTCACTTCCCTGAAGTTTTCACTTCTGTTTTTCTTGGAGTTCCTCACAGCGAACATGTAGGTTTATCGTGAAGTATCCGCTGACATCACCGAGGTTAGACTGACAAGTGGAAAACAAATCCTCTCCATAGACTCTCATCTTGACCCTGGCTCTCCTGACCTCCACATGTCTGACAGCCAAGAAGGTGTGTGTGTGTGTGTGTGTGTGTATGTGTGTGTGTGTGTGTGTGGAAGTGATTTGTCGAGCAGTTCAAGTGAGCAGCGTCAGTCAGACGGAGCTGAACCAGTGCTTCCAGTCTCTTCTCGCCACTGGCAGCCACGATGGAGACACTTGATGAGATCCCTCCGGCTGCTGCATTTCACTTGGAACATTTTGTGTTTAAACAAACATTCGTCATCCTTCTCTCTTTCTCCGTGTTCCCTGCTCGGGATGTTGTTACATCCTGGCCAGTTGTATTAGTATTCACATTCAACATCTCTGTAATTGAGTATTCAAATTTGTAAAGTCCACAACTCTCTACAGTGAGGATTGAGTCAATGAGGAGGTCACATTCGATTGATGCCAACTCCTGGCTCTCCTGCAAATGTGTGTTCATAGATGCAGTTGGCATTTCTCCAGACCCCTGTGCCCTTGGCTGATGGCAAGCCCAGGGAGGTGGGCAGGTAATAGCTTTCCAGCACCTGCTTATTCATCCAAAAATCCTTAACTTAAAGGACGAAGGAGATTAAGTTGCGCTCAGGTGTCCCACTTCACCGGAGCCTGCTGACCTCTGCTGATTGACTCGTCAGCACGGAGCCAACTCGCTGCTTTCCGAGTCGGAGCGCCCCGCACAGCAGAACAGAGTGGTTCACCTTTTGACAAATGAAGACAAATGTCTTTTGGAAGGAGGCCTCTCTCTCTTTCTTTTTTTTACAAAATGTGTTTTTTCCCTTCCCTTCCTGTTAATCACTCTCAGCAACAAGGATTTCACTGTCTCTGTGTGAATGTCGAGTGCTAAGTGGGAGCAAATGTGCTGCGACAACAGCTTTTTGGAAAAGGGAAAAGGGATCGAATATTTCACATGTGGGGGATTCTGTTAAATGTGCGAAAGTCGCTTTTTGGTGTTTCGGGGATTCTGGTTGTTGGCTTGCATGAAGCGTATTGCTACAGCTCATTTGCACCGACTGTGTGTCCAGCAGGATGCCTGTGTTTCACTGGGGTAAACAATGGCACAGCAAAAGGTACCAAGATGCATCTTAAATTCTATAAAAAAAATTCTATAGTTTTTGGACACCACACGGCAATTTTTCTTTATTTGTATTCATTTTCCGTATTTTGTTTTCCAATATTTTTGCTCCTTCGATTGAAACACTTTACATATTCCCATTTGAAAAACACAACAAGAAACATCAAATTGCTGCTGCCGGCACACAAACGCACACAAACACACACATCTGTCTGAGTGTGATAACATCGCCTTGTCCTTGGGAGCCCCTGACTACACTGAACAATGTTAGACCTGTGCTCTCTCTAGCATCCTCTGCAGTCCCTTGACAGCAGCTGATTCATACAAGCCGCCTGCGAGGCAGTGAAAGAAAGAGACATCCTCATTGCAAAGTCTGGGCACAAGCAAACAAGGAAATAGCTTGGCTGTGGTCGAACCTGAAAATAATGGAAAAAGCGCACTTTCAATTTAGCCATTCCAGAGCTTTTTTTTTTCTTCCCCTTTTTGCAAGGGGGGTGTTGGGGAGGGAGAGGTATATATCGCCCGAGGCAAAGCAACGCAGATAGCTTGGAAGTCGCCTGACAAAATACCATTGAAAAATGGAAGCAAGCTATAAATAAACAAGCAGCAATATCCTGTGTTATGAATATATAATTTCTATCTTTAATAACTATTGAGGCCTGAGGGATAGTCTACAAACGGCTCAGCGAGCACTGATATTGTGATTGGGAATAGACCTGCTATTGAATTATTGAGGCACCTGCAGACGGATACCTCTCAACTCAGATGATCCGCTCCGCCGTCCACCGACACCTGTTCTAGACCCTGGGGTTAGAATTAAAGCCCATAATGTTTTTATGTCTTCTCCCAGGGAAATTAATAGCAACAAGTTTCAACGACCACATATTCAATAAATAATTGACACCCAGTTAATTTCGAGAAGTGGACCTGGGAGTGAAAACATGACATTTTGTATCATCAGTTATTCATTTTAGACAATTTTCCAGCGAAAAATCCCCATTAAGACCAAACCTGTGCTGTTGGTCCTGTACATGCTGCCATGAACAGCTCAGACCTGCCAGAGCCTTCTCTTCATAAGACCTGTGAGGACACATTCTCGGTCACCAGGACGTTTGCAGCAGATTATTCACGTTGTGACCTTGAGCTGCAGCGGATCAGATCTTTTCTAACACATCCTCAGACAGCCTGTTCCTGTTTCATGGTTCGTTCCTCCACTGGCTGTCGGTGTCGGGAGGGACTCCTCCCACGCTGCCTGGGGACGCCACACAAGCCTCACAGTTTCAGAGATGGTCCGACTTACTCGTCTGACCCGAACAATATATTAATTCACACCCATTTCTCCCCCCCATCCAACAGTTGACTACCAACTGTTCACATACCATCTACTGTATTCCAGCCCATGACACGCGTCGTTGGTATGTTCGCTTCATCTGAGTGACCTTAATGTTTTATCCCATCTGCGTTTATTTCTTTGTGTATTGGAGTGTTGATTAGACGAATTGGATAATTTGAGGAAGCCACCCTGAACCTCCGGGAAATTGAGAGATTTTTTACTCTTCTATGACATTTCATTGGCTCAATGGTCTAACAAAGAATAATAGACAACTTAATTGTTAATGAAATTAATACATTCCCATCTCTCCCACTCCCCCCTCATTTCCCGGCATAGCTCTACTCCTGGCTGGTCATAAAACTCCCGAGACTACACGTTACAAAAGGTTATTTAAAGCAGATGTAATGTCTGGTTAACCTAAAGCATTTATTCCATGAAATCAAACAAATCATCTGGACTGATCATACAAGCTCTCACATATTAGAACATGTTGTAATTGGATGCTTGGCCAGTTTCTATCTGAATGACTTTAAGATCTTGGACTCATGAAGTAATTGATTGTGTCAGTGTCTACAAAATAAAAAACATGTAGCAGCTAAATCCAAATTTCTGTACATAAACTCACACGTTCAGACATGCATCGTTTTCAAAGGGGTCCTGGAATCAAGACCTTTGTACCTTGTAGACATTTTGTTGACGTGTCGACTCGACTTTGAGGAAGCTACTAGCTAACTGTAGGCTAACATTTAATATTAAGATTAGGTCACATTGTTTGTAACCTTCCAAATCTCGCAATCATCGAGATTTTCCTGTCCAGCTTCCTGTTGCTCCCACAGGAAGTGACCAGGGAATCCTGCTTCGCTTGTGGATTACACCGTATGATGGATTGTTTCACTGGATGACCAAATTGGGGATCCCGGATTGTTTACAGACTGTGGTGAGGCTGTGCGGTTTCCATTGCTTGGAATCACAGCGTCTCGCCCAACTTCCATCTGTCAATATTAAAATTAACTTAGTTGGGACAATCTTTTGAAAATATTATTCATGGCCTTTCTGTTAGCCCTGGGACTATTGAACGACTGTGTCCTGTTTATTTGAATTGTATTGTTTATATCTTGCCGACCGGCTTCTGTGTTAAAGTGCCGACCAGGTCTGTTGTGATTTAATTAGTTTGAGCCTTAATATTCTTTTTTTACACATCAAACTCAGTTTTTTCGTAGATATTACTTTAATTACTCTGAGGCAAAAGTAGATCTTTTCTGCAAACGTTGATGTCTTTCAAACATTGTGTGTTTCCATCGAACAGCCAATGATGCAACAAGTGTCAGATCCGCCTGACCTTTAATTTAAGCGTGTGTAGTTTCCCTTAAAGTATTTAAAAAAACTATGAATTGTTACAACAGTGCAGTGACCTTTTTCGTGCTTGCCTTGTTTTTTCCACTTCCTCCCATCGTGTTAAGTCATGTCTTTTCTAGATGTGATTAGCAAATGAATAAGTTATTTTTTTTATTCCAAACGTGGGGCCTATAATAATGATAAATCTTTGAATAAGCCTGCAAGAGGTCACAATTAAACCGTATTTATTGACTTGAGTTTAAAATGTCGAGGGAATCGCTTATATTGATGGCAACAGTTAAACTTTATGACAATTTCAATTTGACAATATCAAAATGGAAGCACTTCTAATAGAAACAGCACACTTGTTTCAGCGTCTCCAGAGCCAGACACCATGACATTATCCTATTATACAGCCCAGTGGCAGGCTAGTGGAAAAAACATTAAATCTAACTGCATATTCAGATCATTTCCATTTTTTAACGCCGTTCCTTCTTTACTCGGTCGCACCAGTCAGTTCCAGTTTAGCAACCGTGCTCCGAGTCTCCCTCCCTGACGCTTGTAATCAGGATGAACTTTTCCCTCACTTGACGTAGCCGCGTTCCATCGCCCGGGCGTTCAAATTCATTAGCAACCCAACATTAACACGTCGTATCTGTGACAGTGTCGAAGTCATAATGCATGTTTTATGGTGATATTTAATGGTCGACTAACAAAGCAATAACAGAGCCTGATTAGATGCAGTGGCCATAGAAGCCCACTATGGAGAAGCCCATTGATTCTCTCTGGTGCTCTATTGATCCAGTATGTTTCCCCTCAACCGCAGCCTGCTAATCGCCGGGCTCTCAGGGAGATGGGTTCAGGCACTACGGTAAATCTCTGGGTGCTGCAGGATATGAGTGGTACTTAGGGTTGTGATGGGGGATCATTATCTACCTCTGAAGGTTTTATTGGTTAATCCTAAATCTTTACTTTCTATGTTAGGCATTTTATGTGGCTGTGTGTACATGTAAGGACTAGGAGCAGAAAAAACGTGGATTGTATTCATTGTCAATTAGTTGTTCAGAGAAGAAGTTATTTAACGCATAATAAAAAGTCCTCATAACGCCACTTGACTTGCTGCTGTGTTTGTAGCTTGTGCAATCTGTCATTGATCATTTATTTGATCATTTATTTTAAAGGTTTGATTTACTTTTCTTATTCTAAGCATTGAAAGCCTTGAAGTGGAAACTTTCCTGAGTTTACCCTTTGTTGGTGCAAAATGGAAAGAACAGCTGTAGTAGCGTTGAATAAAAAGTCAAACTACTTCTTCATTAAGTAGTTTATGTTTTAAAAAGAGGATTTCATGTGAAAATAATTGCCATATTCAGGTTCTCTGTAAAGAACGGGGAAGTACCTGTCATTGGGTCATAGTAAACTTTAGTAACATGTCAGAATATTAAGATCACACTTTAAAACTGTAAAAACACACTTTGAAAAAGCATCAGACAAAGTTAGCAACACTCTCCCAGACACAGTTCACCCCAGTGGTTTGTTTTACATAAATGAAAACATGGTGGAAGGCAGTGGCAGCGCTCCAGAGAGGTTTCAACCCTCGAAGAGGACCGAGTCTGAAGTGTGGTCATATTTTGGTTTCATGCAAGTGCTGAGGGAAACTCGATCCAAGATGGACGCCCTGTCTCCAGAACATGCAGACAGAAAAATCTGTGTGAAAGGGGCAACAATGCAAAACATGTTACCTTTTAACTCAATGCATGATGTATGGACTTCGGATTTGTAGAGAATGTCATATTTTGTCTGTCTGACTTTGTCAAAGCACTAAATTGTCCTGCTGCTGTATGTGTTTTGTGTCACACTCCATTTGACACAATCACGCATTAGTTTAGTCATTCAAACGCCCAAATATTCTTTAAAGGAGGATGGTGCTGGTGGCCACTCCGGCTGTGGCAGCTCTACAATCACTCAATAATGCTAAACACTAAGTTAGAGATCTTTTTTTCAAGGAGTTGTGTAAAAAACAGGATATTTACAATGTAAAATGTAACTCTTGTCATAAGGTAATATGTTGTATCTCTATATTGTATTGTTAATGGTTAATCGTCCATTAGTGGTCCATCTGGCTATGAGTGAGAATATAAATCTAAACTTACATCCCTTGATTGGAGAAACAAAGTAAATCTCTCATCTAAATTCACAGGGAAATACGTCCATTTTCAGGAGCACACTTCACCAGAGGGCCATTAACACACTGCTGCATTCCGGGCATTACTTCAGTTCACGATGGGTCATTTCTTGTAATGAATTGCCAAATCATCAGGAGTGTTTTCTGGTCAAATAGGAAATGGTAATGATGATGACAAAAGAACAGCAGCAGCATGAAACAAGTTGTATCTTGCCCTGCAGCCAGTACAGTCTTTTCCCCTCTCATACACACTTCCCAAGCTGATAATCAGGCATTTACTCCAAAAACAATGCTGGAACTGACTTGGGATTTGCCTAACAATGTCTCATTACTAGTGTATGAGCTTCTTTTTTTTCCTTGAGATAATGCGATTCGTCAAGGAGAGCAGAGGGAGGGAGGGAGGGAGGGAGGGAAGGAGGGTGTGAGAGAGTGAGGGGCGGGGGTGGAGCGAGGGGAGGAGGACAAAAACACTTATTAATTTGCACGAAATGGAATTAGCAGCGGGGAGTTAGAAGCAACCGAGTTTCTAATTTTACCCTTGCCCCCGTGCGCCGATGGTAAATGGAGAATTGTCACACTCGACTTGGCTGGTTCCCCGGCTTGATGAGCTGTCTCTCTTGCAGGAGCTTTGCTCTATCTCGAGCATTAGCCACAGTGCCAGCACTCACATCACTGGGAGTGGGCGGAGGTGCCATCAGATGCCACATTTCACTGGTGACACTGAATAGAAAGGAGAACGTAAGAGGCAAGGGACACGACTTGTGATCTTTCATGTTGAGAGGGTGATGAATCAGTGAGGTGATAGAAGGCTAGATGCATATATGGATAAAAAGAAGAAAGGATGGGTGATATCAACGATATAATGTCTGATGGAGCTGGAGTAGTCTCCTAAGATATACTGTCACTACATGAAATAGCTTGAGATCATTCATGCATTCAATCATATCATAGAAACAAAACCTAAGTGACATCCAGCTGTGTTGGCTGAAACATCAGCTGCTGACATTTTCACGGGGGGGGGGGGGGGGGGGGCATATGACAATGCAAATGTCTGTCAGTTGCTCCAGACGTTTTCAAAAACATTTCCTGCCAACCCCCTGGTAATGTGTTCGGGTGAGCCTAGACAAATTCACAGCAAATTTTCCGTTTGGGGCTTTCTTCAGGTTCTATATTTACCAAAAGAGGATTTTAGTCTTACGGGATTCTCTAGACTCAACAGAAAAAAGTGGCTTAATTTATATTGTGATATTTGTTGATATCCAAAAATGTGAGGAAAAAAAATGACCGTAATAGTTTATTTTCCATATGCTCCCAGCTCCACGGATGGATAGACAAGACAGATAGTCTAAGATACATGGTCAAATTCCAATAATGCAATCTGCTGGTGCCCACAGAGCAGCAAGCTTGATAAATAACATGCTGCTAAACTGGAGCACTAATCAATAAGGCACGCACACGCACACACAAACACATACACACAGACACACTAACACACACACACACACACACACACACACACACACCTACAGTCCCCCTAGCGAGAGCATCCAGGAGAAAATAGCCTGTGACCCCCCCGCCCACCTTGCAGCCCTTCCTTGTGGGTCGACTTTTCACAGAGTTCAAAGGGCACCGTCGGTGATGGAGCCGATAAACACCACCGGAGCATTTATGGCGGTACAGCCTGTTCAGCTTCTTCCTCACACCACATAACAAGAGCTGAATTATCCCGGCTCGGCGTAGATACAGCGCTGCCTCCTCTTTGCCCCCCCCGGCTCCTTCCCTGCATCGATCAATATATCCGTGAGGATGTGATCAGCTGTTAGATGCAGTTTTGGAGCTGGCACTGCTTTCTGAATTTCTCCTCCCATCAAATCTGCGTGTATAATCTGCGTTGTATTGATCGTGGCGTGCTCTCCGACATTTGGCTCTTTGTTACTGGGCTCCCTCGCATTTGCACGTCTTACCAAGAAAGAAAAGAGAGAAAAGGAGGAGGAGGAGGAGGAATAACAATGTCATACAGTGCTTTAATTGGAAGGATCAAAAGCACAAGGAGGGGGCAGGAGTGTTTGTCTTTTAGAAGATTTTCCTCATTTTCCATGGAGATGGTTTGTTTATGCATTTGCCAAAGTTCCTCGAAGCTCGGGTCAGGTCAGTCTGGTTGCAAGGCCACAGACATCCCTCACTGATTAAAAGGAAGCAACTGAGTCACACACACACACACACACACACACACATATGCACACACGCACACACACACACACACACACACACACACACACACACACAGCCCCTGCAGCTCTTGCCTGGCGATAAGGATCCCGATGTGTCTGACAGCGAGGCTGACTGCAGAGTGTGAGGGAATTAGAGGGATTAGGGGGTTATAGAGTAGCGTGATAGCCTCTGGGATGATGGAGGGATTAGCCCGATTATCTCACTCTCTCTCTCCCAGTCAGGCGGGCCGAGTTCGAGGCTGAAAGCTGCCAGATGTGGCACCCACAGATTGAGAGAGGAGGAAACAACCTCAGGGAAGGAGGGAGGGAGGAAGACAAATTGGGGGAGCATGAGAGGTAAAATAAGGGGAAAGAGAGAGGGAAACGGTTGGTGAGTGAGGAAAGGTTATAAAGATAGCCGGTTAAAAGAGACGATGAGGACGAGAAATTGGAGGAAATTACATGGGGGAGTGACAGGCGAGGTAATGATAGTGGAGAAAACGAGGGACGGGGATGAGATAGGAGGCAGAGCTCCCTGTTGGCTTGGCTTCACTCTCATTCCCTCCAGTGCACATTGACTCCCTGCTTGGCTTGATATGGGATTTCATCAAGGTGCTGCTTAGACCAGCTTTACATTTTAATTTGTGGATTTCGCTGGCAGTTCTATTCCCCACCGGGGGCTGTATACAGCATGTCGCCGGCTGCTTGTGCATTTCTAATCACCAGGGCTGTGATCCTGGGCCACACTTTGTACTACTTTCAACTTATTGTCGACTGTTTTGCACATAGTACTCGTTCGGTGACGTTTATGTGCAAAGCATCTTAATCCCCCATGAATGCATGTTTTATACCATCAGGATGTGACCGCTGCACCAATAGTGTAAAATAGCCGGAAAGAATCATGGGACACAGATTTTATGTTCACATTCATCAAATAATAACAAATACATTTCTCAGCTCAAAGACAAAAAGTCGTTTTTACTGAGCCTTGATCCAAAGCGTGTAAATCTATTGCGAATCAGATCTTCTTAATGTCTGCCCGCTGGGATCCAAGTTTCTGTGAAAACAACCACAACTGTTTTTATCTTCAGAGAGAGTTGTGATATGTGCCTTGCAGCAGTGAGTGTCTATCTTGTGCTCTGCTCCGCGGTGTAATTCTCTGAGTTGGTCAATTCGGAGAGGGTTGAGTGTAAAAGCATCGCATTGTTAGAGATATGTGGTTTTCCAGTCACAAGAGCCGAGCTGATCTGAGCGTGACTAATGACCGACGGCCAGTTTGGTACCAATCAGAAGAATAGCGATTAAGTTAATGTGAAACCACATGTACCAATACACTGTTGTCCACTGTAATCTGCCAACACACACTTCATCCAGCACAAAAGGTGTCCTATCCTAATCTTGCCGTACTTCCCTACTGAAACTATGTATTTATATTTTTGCCATTTCCCACTGCAGGAATGTAGACAAACTGTAACTTGTTGCACTGTCACAGGTTCTGACGTTCTTTGTCTGCTTGTTTACGAGTTCCTGGAACTAAAGTTATTCGCTGCTGACGAGGTGATACTAAAGGATAATTCAAGGTACTTTCATGGCGGCTTTGATTCCGACTCACATGAAGATGTGACATCACTGCATAGACAACAAAAACCATAACAACAGCAGGCGGGGGAGGTTTTCCAGATCATGGACTGATCACATTTTACAACATACTTCAAGGGCCATTCAGAGTTATTGAATATATATATTGCACTAACCTCACTAATGTTATTGCTTGAAGTACTTAATTTTGGCGAGATGTCTGATGTCAGATGGTAGTGATGAGGATACTACTCGCTTTTGGTTTTAGTGAAAAGGAACTTGTTAAAAATTCTAATTGAATAGTGCCATGCAGCGAAGACAGTAGTTCCTCCCTCATGTCGAGCTTGGCTGTAATTCACTGAACAGTGGTCGGTGTTTGTTGTTTCATTACAGACCAGCATGAATAACTGAACTTTCTTGCAGTGCCTATTGTTTTATTCAGTCTCTTGTTCCATGTCCATGATCCCTTTGGTCGAGACAAACTGTCACTTTGGAACAATTTTCCTTTGTCTGGTTGTAGCAGCTTCATTGCAGCAACAAGGCTTCACAAATTCTTCCTCTGCTTCTTAGTCGTTAACTCCCCACAAAACTTACCAGTGCAACATTGTCACTATTAGAATGCAGCAGCATGAAAGAGACAAAGAGCAACAACTTTTATAGCTTTTGTCGTTCCGACACTATTCCAGCTGTGAGGCCTTTTTTATCACTGCAACTGCGTCACTGCTAACTGGGCTCACTGGTTTGTCTTTGACATCAACAAAAGAATAATTGTTTGTCCATTTCTCTAGTGAAGCATGACATTCTGTGTTTTCTTTCTCTTCACAGTTGCCATGAAGCTTGTCAGTGTGATAGTAGTAACATGTGTGTTTTCTTCACCCTGACATGACAGGCATACAGCCCAGAAGGGACCCCCCCGAAGAACATGTCACTCTTCTGTACTTTCCTTTTATCAAAGGAAAATGAATCCTTACTTTTCTGTATTCATGTCACCACAACCCACCCACGGACTCTTCAGTATTTGTTCCTGCTGTAGCTCTATTCAACTGAAAAATGTTTGTAAACAAAGCTGAAATACAAGGAATAACCCCCGTAAAGTTCTTCAAAGTTCAAGTCATGGGACGCCTCAGGATAAGAGGTTGGCTGTTGAATTCTCACAGGCTAAAAAGTGTCCTGATTAGAATGAGCTCATCAGCACAAATAAGTTTGTACAGTATTCTGCCTGACTGATGTCATGTGATGTTGTGTTCCTTTAGGTAAACAAACTGAGCAACAACAATACTCACATTTGAACAGTGGCATATGACTGAGGGGTGACTCTGCCTGATTTTCTGAGTGATTTGTTCAATGCTTTACACTGTGACACGACAAGTTGTGAGTTGTTTACTTAGCAAACTGTCCCTGACAGCGTTCAGATTTCTACCTACACCATCCTTACTTCTGATCTGTCTGTCTACCTACCCACCCTCCTTTTAATGTACCTACCTACCTACCTACCTACCGACCTACCTACCTACCTACCTACCTACTTACATACCTACCTACCTACCTACCTATCTACCTACCACCATTCTACCTTCCTTCCTAGCTACCTACCACCATTCTACCTTCCTACCTACCATACCTGCCTACCTACCTACCCATCCTCCTTTTAATGTACCTACCAACTTACCTACCTACCTACCTACCACCATTCTACCTTCCTTTCTTCCTTCCTACCTACCTACCTACCTACCTACCTACTAACCTACCTACCTACCTACCTACCTACCTACCTACCTACCTACCTACCTACCTACCTACCTACCTACCCACCTACCTACCACCATTCTACCTTCCTACCTACCTACCTACCTACCACCATTCTACCTTCCTACCTACCTACCTACCTACCACCATTCTACCTTCCTACCTACCTACCTACCACCATTCTACCTTTTTACCTACCTTCCTGCCTACCTACCGGCCTACTTACCTGCCTAGCTACCACCATCCTATCTTCTGACCTACGTACCTGCCTGCCTAAATATCAAATAGTTAGAAGTCAGAGATGTGGGTTGTGATTCAGATATATTAGCTTGTAACTCAAAGGGGGCAGCGGGTGCATTTCAAACAAACTGAAGTCTCAGTACTGTGTCACAGACTCTGTATATGACTTGGTTTATACAATGCAGACAATACACTATTCAGTATAAATGGATGTGCTTACCAGGTCAAGTAAATAGAAATGGCTATTGTTCAATATCACGTCTGGAATTAGCCTTAAGGCTGGAGGCCTATTCAAGGTTATTTTTATGTATTAAACAAACTACATAAAAATGTAGTATTGTGGGTATTGTCTGGAAAACACAACACATCTGGGCTGTTAATCTACACATGTAGTGTGGACAAAATAACACATGGATCGATTTCCCCCAAATTATTATTATCCCCAAATAAATAACTTTTAGAGCTGAAGGTCGATACTATTTAATTGCAATATTAACATTTTTAATAATGTGTTTTTCTGCTTGTTACAAACAAGTTTAACATCTTTTCAAACCTACATCCGTTACATGCAACTTCAATGCAATGCACAGCAGGACGCCAGTGTGACTATTTTTAAGGCACGTATTCTTTTTTTGTTTTGTTCTCAACACATCTGTTATCTCACCGCCCCAGCAGTGGCTTACATGTCCTCAATGTGCTGACAGGGAAACAGAACCGTTATATCTTACACAAAATCCCACAAACCCAAAAGCCACAAGTAGCAGCTTTTCTAAACCCAGTGCTCTCCTCCTCCTCCTCCTCCTCCTCCTCCTCCTGCTGCTGCTGCACTAAAACCATTTATGCTTCAAACACAGACCTACCGGAATAATTTCAAGGCGGAGTCTGCACTTTTCAACAGCTTAAAAAACTGCTTTTTAAGCAAATGCAAAATTAAATGTATTTTGCATCTTTCTTTAAGTTTCTCATTGTGCTACAGGGTTGGTTTCAGTCCGGATATCTGACGTACAAACTGTAACACCACATGCAGTTGTGGGTTACTGTATTCTCCGTTGTCTCACATCTACACCGGATGTGCCGACAGAGCTGCTTGAAGGTTGTTTTGTGGTGAATTGGATAGATTGTTTCCGTGCAGTCTGTTTGTGCATGCTGGTGTGTGACTGTGTGTGTGTGTGTGTGTGTGTGTGTGTGTGTGTGTGTGTCTGTGTGAGAGAGAGAGAGAGTCTGTGTGCTGTAAACAAGATTTGCTTCTGCCCTCAAACCATGGCTGACAGAGTGCTCCTGTGTGTATGACGGCTACACACACACACAATTTTTTTTTTTTTCCACGGGTTATTGAGTACGGTGGGTTGTCATGGCAACTGGTGAGACGTTGTTCACCATGATTCTTTTCCTCTTTCTTCTCAATAAAGAGAGAAGCAGGATGCAAATTAACTCCCGCTACCAGCCGACATAAATCAAATGAACGTAACTGGAACTAGTTGCAAATGGAAGGAAAAATAAATAAATAACCGTAGAGTTGTGTTGCCCACACAAACACACAATGAAGGAAAACCTGCACGTCGGCTGTTTTTCTTCTTAATTTGTCTGTTGTTCTCATTGTGGAATTTCTTGAAAGCATTCTGACCCAACACAAATAACAGAGGACCTGTACTGGATATTATACGTCTCTTGTTTATGAATATTTTATTTCCCCAACAAACAAACTTTCTTCCTGTAGGTTGGTCGTTATTTATTGATTCAGACAGTCTGAGCAGAGGCAGCACCAGGTTTCTCCTCTCCTCTACCCATCGCTCGTGCTTTGTCTTTCTTAGTGAACACATGTTTTGTGAACATCTGCATGTTTGACGTCCTCCTACCTAAATGGAACATATCTGTTATCTTAGATCTGTGTCTGGGCAGAGCTGTCAGAGCTGTCAAGGTAAAAAAAAATGGCTGATAAGTCAAAACGGATGAGTTCTGACTTATCTTCCCACTGCTTAACTGTTGCTGTTTGTCAGGATGTTCACACGCATACTTGTACCTTCGTGTGTGTGTGTGTGTGTTTGAAGGAGTTTCACTGCATGTGGTCACTGATGTGTGCCGACAGCAGACGTCTGGCTGACGTGGTTGGAAGCCGCCGGCAACCGCACGGCAGAGCAAAAGCTACAAAACACAATCGGGCAGAATTAAAAATAAAATGATCATCAATCATTCATTAATCACAATATGTTGGAACAGGGTGCGTCACTGTGGGAAAGTGGTTTGCACTGTCACTTCAGCATGAAGGTTCTTGGTCTTGATCCTATGTTGTCTTTGTGTGTGGAGCTTGCATGTTCTGGGCTCCAGCTCCCACAGTCTGAAGAAAATGCAGATTGGGCTAATCGTAGAATCTAAATTGACTAAAATATAAACCATAAATTAACCATAACGTGGACCACAACCCCCGAAGGATAATTGTTTCATGTGGAGGCAACAGTGTATTTCAAATTGATGTGCTTTTTGCAACTTGTTTTTTGACTTTTAGTGAGTCTGTATCACCAAAACTCAAGGAATCTATCTTTTTAGGCATTTAAAAACCACCACAGAGTCCTCTGGGGCTTCAAAGTTGGTCCACATGTAAAAAAAAAATCTAAACAGGTATTCTTTATTCGTTTTTGTTGCTCTTGTGTGAATTCAGATTTTATTTGTTTTAAATTCAAAAGTTCAAGAGAACGATAGAACAAGTGAAACTGACAGAAGGAGGAAGAAAGTAACGTGAGAGAGGTGTGGAGAAAATAGGCTACCCCTACACAATTGCATAACTGTGACCTATAATACACCACAACCAAGACGAAGAACAGAAGTGGGATGGAAACAGTTTGAGTGTGTATGTGTGAGTGTGTGAGTTTGTCTGTGTGTGTATGTGTGTGTGTGTGTGTGTGTGTGTGTGTGTGTGTGTGTGTGTGTGAACACTCATGCACACATCTGTGGGTGTGTAAATGTGCATCGATGTGCAAGATGACACATTGTATTTCAAATGTGGGAAAAAGAGCGGTGGAGGTGTGTGTGTGAATATGTGCGAGCACACGTAAAAACACACACCTGCAAGATTTAGATGTATTGGTTTCCGTCCTGTTGCAAACGGCGCTCCACAGAATGCACTGATAGCACATTGCCTCTGCTGCGCTGCTCGCCCACAAACCCACAGCGACAATCTCACGGCCAAGTTGTCAAAATCGATATATTGGAGGGATTGTTCATCACATCATCTTCTGATCAAGATGGATTACTCTTCATCAGCAGCTCGCAGAGGTTCAGGTTAGGAGATATGAAATCACGTTGATGCATTTGATGGAATAGTGAGGCTGAGAGATTTTAGATTGAGATCTCTGCGCCTTATTGAATCCTGGGGGAGTGGGGGGGGGGGGGGGGGGCGGGTGCATCAAATGACTTGTCAATGCACTGAAATGACTCGAGGCTCTTGTCTTCTAATTTCAACTTTGTGTCATTTGTCTTCTTGCAGCTTTCAGAGCATTTCTATTTATCTATGAAGAACAAACATCCCAAAAGCTGATCTGCTCATCTGTTTTTAATATCTGTAAAAAAAAACACACACAATAGAAACCCCCTTACATTTGCACTTCCCCTCTCTGCAGGCGGATTCCTTTCACTCATCCTTTACTTCTGAGCATATTTAGTTGCAGCAGCCTGGAGAGAGGAGAGCAAATTGAGCCTTAAATCCAAACATGTGACATCAGAGGACAAAATGGCAGCGCAGACGGGCCCTGGACCACCCACAGGCTCTGTGGCTTCCCTCTAACTGAATGTGTACTGAATTAGACGCTGCCTCAAACCGTTACCCCAGAGCTTTTATTAACCACACCAGAATCAAATACATCTGCGGCCTGTTTTCAACTTCTCCTTTTCGACTCTATCAAGCGCGTGTTTCCAGTGCAGAAGGAAGTTGTGTGTTCATACGTGAGGTTCGCGGAGATGTCTTAAAAAATGGAGGGTGGATTTCACCTTCAGAGTGTGTGAGTCTGAGTTTGTTATGTGCGACATGAGGTTTGCATTTAGAGTTGAGTTGTGTGACAAACACAGCATTACCACATGGAAACAGTTCTGCGTTTGCACAACTCTCTACAAGTGTGTGCATGTGTGATGCATGTGTTTGACTTAGTTCAAGCTGCGAGCGTGTGTGTGTGTGTTTGTGCGTTAATGAGAAAAGAAGCATGCTAACAAATAAACAATCATTTTGAAGGTGCAGTCAGTAGCCTCCTTTAATCAGAGACCCTACTTGTTTGTTAAAAGACCTTTTATTTGGCCGGCATTGCTTATTTAGACCATGTTGCCATAATGTGGCCCTGGTTTTTCTATTTTAAAAAACATGCCGGTCTTCTGGAGTTGTTGTTTAGGGAAGAGCTCGGCCGACGACTTGTAGCCTGAGCAAAAAAACGCCCCCCCAATCTGTGTTTGCACCTTTTATACCCAATAGTGAGGCGGAATAATGTGCAACCTTCCTGCTTGGGTGTGTAAAGGTCTCAAGGATCCATGCACACACACACACACACACACACACACACACACCACTTTGTGATCATATTTGTAATTTTTTCTACCACTGATTATTTAAAAAAATATATACCCAACACATGTTGACAAATATCAATATGGTAAATATAGACTCAAGTGCAAGTGAACACACACACACACACACAAACACACACACACACACACACATGGCACAGTAACACACCCTTACCAACTGTAGTGGAAAATTACCAGGCTCCCGTGCACGCCTGTATGGTTATGGGAGCCATGGAGAGAGGGAATGGTCTATTTGTGGTGTCCTGCTGACTGGACCGAAGGAGAGCAGACCAGCGCTGTGGTGAGGCTGGAAGGAGGGAAGGAGCGGAGAGTCATTAGGCTGCAGGCCAGAGACCTCCATTTACTCTCTGTCTCCCTCTGGTCTGCTGTCGAGCCACACAGCGGGTAGACGCTGGCGAGGACACACACTTTGCTAAGGAGCTGCTCTTCACCTCAGGCGTGTGAATGAAATAAAAATAGAACCTCAACAGGCTCAAAATGTGCTTTATTTTTAATGAGAACATCAGTGTGGGGCCTTCTGCTGGATTAGGTTCAGCGTTTTCTTTCCAAAAATACAACTTTAAAAAAATGTAAATAGTTTAATAGTTTTATTACAAGGAAAAGAAACGTGTGCTGCAGCCTCAGTGTTTTGTTAGCATTAGTATCTGAACAGACTGAAGTGTTGTTTACTTCCTGTTTAATGTGCTAAAGCTGAGCAGCTAATATCTGATCAGTTAGATTTGCATCTTTCCCTGACAAATGTTGTTGGGTTCTTTCAACAGGCTCAAGGCAACACAGGTGTTTATGTGTAAATAAATTGTGTTGTGTATTTGCACTCTGGTTATTACAGTGTACTTGTTTGCCGTGCAATAGGAATAAATGAAATATCAACTTCTTCTTTTTGGTGTCAGATTTTTTTTTTTTTCTCAGCAATATTGTGTGATACTAGTATTTATAAAGTGAAAGTAACAGAGTAACAGAGTCTGATCAAGTGACCAGAGGAGAGTTGACACACAAACAGAAGAAAGAAAAGCACAGTAAAAATATTATGGATGTTTTTAGAGACAAATTTAGTTATATTCCACATCTCAGACATTTAGAAGTGTTTTGAATAAACATACAAGATGCATTAGACAGCAAACATTGATAAGACATGGATCCATTTCTCTAGGTCCTGCTGAGAGCTTCTGAGCCTCGCTTTATTCTTAAGGTGGGAGTGGGCGGATTTAGTATTTCTGTTGATGTTGAAATAAGGAAATTTAGGTCGGAGTCCAGAGCCACACCAAGATACCGGACCTGGTTTAAGAGTCTTAAACTGAAGGGTTTCAAGATGAGCACTGGCATGAGCGCGCGTTGTCGTGCACAAAGTTCCCAGGCTGCTCGCTGTTAAATCTATTGTTTAGCATCTCACAGTTCTACAGACACTGAGCCAACACTTTTATTTTTCTTAAGAAATGTCCATTGTTATCTGTAACACTGGTGTAGTCATGGGTTTATTACCCACTGGGAACATTTCTGCCCCCTGACATCTGAGCTGAATATAATTTGCACCTGATCTGGATTCCCAGGTTTGGTCTCGTAAACCTGGAACTAAGTTAGCTTCCAATAAGATATCTGCAACTCTGTAAAAACAATAAGTGTTTTGATGTTTTTATAGACATGTGTGAAGTCATTTGACTGAAGGAACTTTTATTTTCTCCGTTTACAACATTGTCACAGTTTGATTTGCTGCTCTTTGTCCCAAAGGCTTTGCTCAAACAACAAATGAGCAGCAATAACCGCATGTGTAACAGTAGTATTGATTTTAATCGCTGCAATTGTTGTGCTGCTTGGCCTGGTTTTATGAACAGCCATAAAATAACAGGGAGGAGATGGCCTGGATGCTTTCCATGTATTACAATCAGAATTTATAAATTGCCCCATTACCCACCTTTCCACTGGTTACTCTTGGAACATTAGCAATTATTTTCACATGGGTCACACTCATAAAACCAATAATGTGCTGATTTAAAGCTTTGGCAGAGGAGCGGGGCTGCAGGCTTTCTGAGGAAAGAGGCCTTTGCCTTTTAGTCATCAATTTCAGGCGGCTGTTAGACAGGCTTTGCAGGCACAAATAGCTTCTGGCTTTTGTATGGAAAGTGATTGAGGGAGATGGAGAGAGTGACATTGAGAAAGGAGACAGACATCATCTCAGTTCAAGTGTCTTTGTGTGTGTGTGTGTGTGTGTGTGTGTGTGGGTGTGTGTGTGTGTCTTTTTTCAGGTGAACGTTCGCCACTGATAAAAATACTTTTCATTGAAACCTCAGCAGTTCAAGTCCATTGAATAACCTTAAATTGTACAAAGATAAGTGGGTGAACTTGCCCTTAAGAAAAAGAAAACGTTTAGGTCACAGAAAACTGCAAGATCATAGAAATGTGATTGAAAACATTTTTCAGGGATGAAGAGATTCGGTAACGTTTCATGCAACAGTGGAAATAAATGAAGCCTTGAAATTCAAATACAGATATTTCCCACAGCTAAACCAATTTGAATGATTATACAAAACCTTTGTCCGTGTAAATACAACTTTATTTATATAGTACTTTTCCTAGGTACAAAGGAAGAAATGTGATATAACCATAGATTGTATATAAAGATGACCGACATGCCTGTTCCCCAAATGTGAAGCCAATGTCTCAATCGCCCCCTGGTAGCTGGCTGCAGTGTAGGTCATAAACCCTGCCTCCTTCATGTTAGTGGATGGGACATTGACCAAACTAAAAGGTCAAAGTTCATGTCAAATACATTTATCTCATTTAAGGTTATTCTTATCACGCTGACGTTTGTCCAAGTGCTATTTTCTCTAGTGGGAGGAAGAAGAGAAGTGTTGTCTATCTTTATATGCAGACGATGCTCTATATCAACATATATGTAAAAAAGTTCCTGTTTTTAGTCACTATGTCCTGTGCTACCTCGAACACAAGTGTGCACATGTCTCAGTCAACGTGTGCTTATTGAGATGGACGGCTGCAGGAGGAGGTAGGAGGTGAGAGAGGGCTCTGCTGCATGGGAAAAAACTCCAGACGACTGCCCACCCACCCATAATCCCATTACTACTCACCTGGGAGGGACAGAGAACAAAAGATAGAGAGGAAAGTGGAGGGATGAGAAAAAAAGAATAGATAAAGTGATTTAGGTGTGAGGATGAAAGTGATGGAGAGAGCTTAATGCAGAGGTGGAGTGTGGGAAATGGGCAGGGAGAGGAGAGAGAGACGGAGGAAGGGAGGTGAGGGCGAGAGGAAACATTGATGAAGACGGAAGAGAGAAGAACAAAGCATGAATACCACAGAGATGTTACGATGAAGAAGGATGGAAACTGAATGAGAGAGGGAGGGACTGGAAAGGTAGTGGCAATAAATAAATACTCCATTACAAGTAAATGCAATGAAATGTGTACTTCAGGAAAGGTAAATAAATGTATTATCATATGGCAGTTTAAGCTAAATTTACTATTTTATATAGTATAAAATATTAGTGGTCATTTTGCAGGTCAAATGTCCTTATGTGTCATATTTAAATGTGTATCTCTTATATTTATGGGTTATTATCTCTGCCAAGGAGGTGATTTGTTTTTGGCCCTGTGTCCATTTGTTTGTTTGTTGACTTTTATGTTTGTTTGTTAGCAGCATTACACAAAACCTACTTAACAGATTTCCACGATTCTTAATGGGAGGATGGGACAAGGGCCAAGAAAGAACTCATTCACTTTGGCACAAATCTGAAGGAAAAAAAGCCGATCCTGGATTTTATTATTCACTTTCTTAAGTGTTGCAAGATATTTGACATTTTCTCAAGGGGCGTAATTCAATGATCATGATGAAAAAATCTGGCCCATTCATGAAACTGATATCTATGAGTGTGTGTAAAATGGGGCAGCTTGATTTGAAGGGGCTGTTTAGTGCTCCACTGATTTGTAGGTTATATAAAGCATCAATATGTGAGCAACATATTAATGTTGCATTTGGCCATGGTAAAGAGTTGGGATGGTTTAATTTACTTTGTAAACATAGATCATATTTTCATATAGTCACTGCAGCCTTGTAATGTCTCTATTTGTGTCAAATAGAGATATATACATGCATAGAGATGCCCCCCCCCCCCCCCCCCCCCCCCTTCTGTTCATACATAAGTTGTTGATGAAAATGTATCTGACGCAATTCACGTTCACGGACAAGGTCATGTTTTAAAGTTGTGTTGATGTAAAGTTACATTAAAGTTCACACTAGGCAGCAAACAGTAATCATGATCCTTTATGAGTAACAATATCAAATTGTGGAAGGAAAAAACAGCCGACTGGCTTCATTATACATTGTTTAACCTGGAAGTTCTAGCAGAGAAGGGAGTGGCAACAGGTAAATTAAGCGTCCCTTTACTTTGAATAAAATTGTGGATTCCTCAGATTGAGCCTTGCTGGAAATATTTTGGATAAAGCATGTACACAAGTCAACAAAATATATAAGAATACTTGTTTTTATTAGACATTGTAATGAAAAATTGTTACTTTAAATGAATTGTAAGTAACTTAAAAGAGTCATTATGAAGGAGGAAGGAAGGAAGGAAGGAAGAAAGACATAAAGAAAGAAAGAAAGAAAGAAAGAGGAACACAGTGAGGCCTGGACAGGATCCTCTGACCTCTCTGACCCCCCAGAGCCCCACAGCGAACTCATTTCCACTGAGTGACAGCGCTGTGTGACATCCAGGGGACTTGAGGGACTCGCTGCTTCCTGCGATTTGCATGCATTTTGCATGTATGTATGTACATGTATTTGTATGTGTTTTATATGTGAATAATCTCATATTTCATCATTATATTCATACAGACTTTGACTCAATCAGGTCTTGACTTTGTGTTGTTGAAGTCAACATTTGGCCCAAGGGACCTGGTGCTTGAGCTCAGGAGTCGTCTGCATGTGCATGTATGTTTTTTTATAGAGAGCAGTCGGGTGATGTATCATGAATGTTCCTTGAACTGCAGCATAACCTAAAACTGCCACTCACTCAAGCCTGAAGAGAGTCAAGGCTTTTTCTGGTCCACAAAAGACACGGGACGATCTGGTGCCGGCGGTTATTTAAAGATAACTCTTCTATTTCTGAAACCTGGGGTCTGTCGGAACAAGGGTGAAGTCTCTCAGTTGTGGGGACGCGGCAATTTTGGGCCTTTTTAAAAAGTCTTAATTTGCCTTTAAGTGTGGGGAGCGTGCACAGACCATACACAGAGACACACATGTTCGCCGTAAACACTTAATGTGAAGGCGCAGGTGCATGTGCAAAAGACAAATTAAGACACACACAAGTTAACGCACATACAAAAACAGTAAAATTCATGCAAAGACGACCGCAGATACACATAGACACACATAAACACACATCCACATGCACGCAGTGTGGTCCAGGCCTTGGCTCCGAAGCCTGTAATGTAGCTTTAGTGAAGGTCTACCGAGGAGGCTGGAACAGTTAGCCACGTTGGCCTGCGGTCTCATTCAGACAACCACCTCGTCTCCGCCAGCTACCCAGGCCTCAGTGTTCAGTCACTGGGTGGGATGGTCAGGAGATCTAATCCAGCAAAGCAGAGGGTGGAGGTTTGAGGAGAACTCCTCTAGATGTGGTTTGTGTGGGACACCGAGAAGGGCTGTCACTTATTTGGAGCCACAAAAGGGCAAAGGTCGCCCTTCCTGTTCCCTACCCGAGTCTCCTGGTTTTTTCCGATGAGAGGAGCTCACCACAGGAAAGAATCTGCAACAAAATAGTCCACGAAGAAAACTTTACATATCCTGTGTTTACCCGTCACTTTCCAAACAACAAACACTTAGAAAAAGTTTCAAAGTGGAACTGAGACGACTAACAGATGTGGACTCCTCTCACTTTCCGCTGGCATGCCACACAACTTTACAAATACACAAACACACACACAGAGACTCGCTGTACCACTGCGGCTTCCTCCATACACACAATACACCCACCACAATGACCTGGCACGGCCTACACCATGCTGGAGCATATACTTACTCCCCAGCAATTTACCCCTCGGGCTTTGACAGCTCATCGTTTATGCCACTGTGGCGTTGCGAGGGCACCACTCCCTGTCTGTGAGTCCGTCTGTCTGTCCATCTGTCTCCGTCCATGTGTCTGTCCCTCCGTCAGGAAAACGGCTGGAGGCCCTACATGGCAAACCAGAGACTGAGCGATGATGCTGCATCACAGGTTGAAATGGAGTCGAAGGTATTTTGAGGTCCCACCAGTAGATGATTTAGTTTTTCAGACATTCATGGTCCCCAGAGGATGAAGCCAACCTTTGGAAATGTCCCATTGTTTCCTGTACTGCCACCATGAGGTTGCTTTTTAGTCTTTAGACGCATCTTCACATCCTCCCACTTTCCAGAAGTGAAGCCATAATATCCCGGATACGAACGCTGCCATCTTGTGCCAAAGTCATAAACTGGAGCCAAATTCTACGCTGCAGTGATCGTGGTGTGGAGCTCAACCAATCGTGAGTCAGTCTCAGCTGTCAGTCATGACGTTACCCCAGTTTTGTACAAACTACCTAAAATAAAGAAAAGTTATTAGACATGAATTTTGTGTTCTGTTCCAAGTGCAGCCAGCCACCAGGGGGCGATTGAGATGCTTCGGCTTCCCTCTTTTTAAAGTCAATGTTTTTAAGGTCACTAAGATGCTGAATTTGATAAACCTTATACCAGCTAAACATTAGCATTGCTCTGTGTGCACGTGTTAGCCTGCTGGCATTAGCATCTAGCTGGAGTACGGCCTTTCACAGCTGCTAGCATCGCAGACTTATGATCATCAATTTGTTTCATATTCCTTATCTCTGTGTTCATATTTTAGAATTAAGAGCATTGATACTCCACACTGATATTTGTTTAGTTTCCTGACAATATGATTTAATACACTGTGTCCCTAGCTTGAACTTTCCAGTATAAATTATTGACAATGAACCACTGTTGAATTACATTTTTCAAAATAAGCTCCCTAAAGTTTTATTAGTGACAGTTTTGTGGTGTAGAAACAAGTGTGACCATGCACCATTACACCACCAGCTCATCGTCCAGGTTCTGGTTCCGTTCAAACTCTGGAGTGATTCCATAATTTGTGTCTGAGAACCATTTCCTTCTCCTCCGCCTGATTCCCCCTGTGAACCGCACTTTAAAATTCACCATTGACACTGCGAGATTGTGGGGTGATGTAATGACACCATTAAACATGTCTGGATGTCTTATTGAAGTAATTAGCCTGTTGTAACCTTTAATCTCACTAAGTTCCTCTGCCTCAACCAGACAAGATGCCCCTGGCTTTCTTCAAATTGCCACATGGATGTCACGTGGAAAATGGCAACCAAGCCAATTTCGAGTCTCTTTTTTTTTTTTACTCTTGAATTGCTTTGTCTTCCTTTTCACTCTGATGTTTTCCTGCCCTCCTTTTAATTCTCTCAAGGCTGAAGCTGATAGCTGAAACGCCATGAAAGGCGGCTTCTTGTGTGCGACTATAATTGCACGTTTCATAATGACACTAAGCAGACATGGACACCGATAAGAGAGAGAGCCCCGGGAAAAAAAGAAAGAGGGGAGACGGTGTCCCCAAAAGAACCTTGTGTTTTTCCAGCTTAATTGATGACAAGCACAAGTGAAGTTTGGAACCAGCGAGCTCCGTCCTGACAACATCACAAGGAGCTGAGACGGCACGGGGCTCACTTCTATTTGGATGATGTCGAAGTAAAAGCGGTGTTTTGTGCAAATCCCTGCAGTTGTGGGGCAAGACTAGTTTACCCACATAGCAATCTGCAGGAGGCTGATTTAAAGACGCCTGTTTCCTTTGGTAAACAAAGCATTTACAGCTTGTGTGGCAGCGTTACACAACTTTGCTGTGCGGTTGATCTCAGTGCAGGTGATAATAATGCGTGAGATTAAAAGGGAGCGGATGGAGACGTTCTCATCAAGCGACAGGTCAAGAGACAACTGGTGAAGTCAAGTGCTCCCAGCTATGAATTCAACAGGGAGGGGGGGGGGGATGTCTCTTTGACTACATGTTGCTTAATTCTCTCTCTGGGCTCTGGCAAGCCGAGCCCAATGTTAAGTGGCTTCTTGAGTTTATCCAGCGAGGTCAGAGGGAAAATAAAAACATCACGCGAGAGCTGCAATTACAGCCCTCGAACATGACAAGCGTCTGTTTTTGTGCTCTTGAACGAGGGCCCACTTTTAATGGTCGGTTCTGGCTGCAAGATAAACAAACAGTCATAGGGTTAGCATAACCCCCTGTCTGCGAGCGCTAGCCAGGCCCAGCCAGCGAGACGGGCCGAGGAGCTAAACTCTGCCGCAGCGCTAAGGCAGCTACAGCAGAAGCAGCGGTGGTTTTGGCGGCAGGGCTAAATTACAGCATGGAGCAAAGCTGTGGTTTGTGTACAGCGCACTCACACACTCGTTTGCTTTTCCTTTCGCTGAGCTTTCTCTGTCACATACACACACACACTCTCAGGCTCCTTCTGCTCTGTAGTGTCTCACCAAAGTGTTCAGGTTCCACACATGAATACACACACATACATGGACACTCGCGGCCCCCTGGGTGGGCCCTTCTGTGGGCCCCTCCCGTCCCACAGGTGTCCTCAAAGCAAGGCCAGCAATCAACATCCCCTCGGGCAAGACTTCCAACCTACAGACCTACTGACCTCACCCAGAAACCACTAATCTGCGAAATTATTGGCTCCCGCTCCTGTGGGAGAATCTAAGCTAATGGGATCTCATTATATGGAGATAAAAAGAATCCCATCAGGTGACATTTACATGTTGCATCATTCTGTATTCCCATCCAGTCGGGCCCGAGGGGCTAATCAAAGATCAGTTCAGCTGGATTTCCTCATAAGCCGACACCCTGTTTGGAACAACGAGGCGAACCATGATGAATGCTGATTGTGGGGTCACAGGATTTGGGTCGTAACAGCACACGACCCGTGCGACCACATATTGTGAATAATACACAGATGAACTCTGTGGTTACGCCCTGCTGCACTGTTTAATGTGCACATCATCCCTAATTGTGTTAACATGAGATCCTGACATCGCATGTTTTGTATTGATTTTATGCATTTATTTTCTACTGCATGTTATTTATCGAGTATAGGATGGTCCAGGATTCAATGGTCCCATTAGGACTTTTAATGGGGGCTACTGTGCTGCATTAAAGTGGGACAGATACAGTTCAGTTGTGTAATTTGCATCACAAATCACATGGTATTTATTTATAGAATACATATGGTATAAATATAATTTGTGACATGTAATCTAGACAAACTTTTGAGTCTGATGATTAAACCTAAACATGCAATGTACGTTAGCATGCATTTATAAATAAACCATTTATATAAAAACTGAACGGTTGATTATTTATTTCATTTATTTGATAGAGACATGCAAATGAATATCAGTTTAAAAATACTACATGTAAACATGCCAGATTCTAGCAAAAAATGCTAATTAACATCTGTCGTCCCTGCAGGCAGGTAACGAAGAAAGACAGACGCATCACAAGCAACAACAAACTGAAACAAATATAAACATCACACAAGTAAAACAGGAATAAACACATGAGGATGTCTACGTTGAATTGGTTCCGTACCGACCCTCTCAAGAAGAAGAGGTGGATGAATCCAAAAGCACAGCACAGAAACCAGAGTCACAGGGCTTATAGGATTCATAGGAGTGGGTTTACATCCCCGTTCATGAGTCTACCTCCAGCAGATCATGGTGCATGGAGCATAATGTCCACGACAGGACACCACAGAGGGAACCGCCGCTCTCCAAAACAAACGGGACTGCGGCCTGAAGTTTGCCAAAGAGCAGCCTGACTCCGCACGACACTGCTGGAAAAATGTTTTGTGAATTGAGGGAAACTTAGTTTGAATTGTTTGGGAACAACATGCAGCTGTACGCTCAGGAGGAAAAGGTTCAGCACACACCAACATGAGAACATCATCCCCACAGTGAAGCCATCATCGAGGAGAAAGGACTTCCTACGTCTATCAGAGTATCTTCCGGGATAATGTCCGTCAGCTGAAGATCAGGGATGAAGCAAGACTGTGACACTGAACATCGAAGTGAAATGACAGAATGACTTCAAACAAAGGAAATCCAGTTCACACCAGAAGAAAATGGCTGATCTGAAGTTTCTCTGTAGGAAGAACGGTCCAAAATTCCCCCTGACGATAGTGCAGCTACACAAAGCACTTGTTTATGTTGATCTCTGCCAAGGTAGGTTTTGACCAGATGATAAAACCACACTGGGGATTGAACCACCAACCTTCTGGATAGTGGACAACCCGCTCTCCCTCCCTCAGCCCCTCAGCTCACATCAATAACATTCACTACAGCTTAAAATATCTACAGGAGAAACCTAGATTACTGCATTTATGAGACATGGACGATATATTTGATGTTTGAATTGTTTGATTTTTTACGCTGGTGGACTCCACTTCAAACATGTAGACTCTAGATAAAGATGGATGATGTGTTATATTATTGTCGTTGGGTTAGGTTTAATTTGTTATTATGATTTTACTTTGCAGTTATTTATATTTGTGTATTTAAATCAAGTATATTATTAACTATTAATAACTATTTGTACGTTAAATTTCATCTTCTAATTTGCTTTATCAATAAAAAAGCTGTTCTTGTCATTGACCATTGTTTTGAGCTTCATAAGATAAAAATAAATAACAGTTAAAGCAGTGTTTGGGACAGGAACCATTCAAGTGATTTAGAACAGGTCGGAAAAAACAACAGGAAACCCGCTGCAGTTCGAGCTGCTCCTCATCTCCATTGACTTTGAGTGTGTAAACAATCTCCTCTTTGAACGTGTTGTCTGGTTCTTTGTTCTGTTTTCACACCTGCTGCTGACTTCCTGCCACGGACCCACACTTTGACCTTTCACCCCACATTGTGTCGCTCGCTGCTCAGACAGACTCGATCTCCATCTTCTTTCAAATCCCCGTCTATTGGTGAAAGCTTTTTACAAATGGTTGCCACTGACTTTTATTAACGCTATATTTTTATTTCTGTGGTTTTGTCTGTTTCTATTGTTCTGTTTTGCTCACGCTCCTTTGTCTTATTCTCATTTTATCAGCCTGTCTCTATTCCTCTTGTAAAGCACTTTGTGTTATTGTTAAGAAAAGGCCATATAAATACATTTTATTATCGTTGCTGCTATATTTTTATTACTTCAGGGTCACCATGCACACTCCTGCGCAGTGTCATTAGCATACAGCTACTGTGTATATTCATAAGCGCACCGTGCAGACACACAAACATAACACTCACAACTAACAGTGTGTTTGCTCGTGATTATTATGTCCATGTACACGAGGGGGAAAACACACTGGCAGGAACACACCCATACACCCCCACACCTGCTGCTCGTGCTCTTCCACAGCTCCTTGTGTTAATGGATGGGAGTCTAATTACTACTCGCACACTGGGACTACTTTCTCCACGCTTGTCTCCCAGGACATGTGTGCATGTTAGCGTGTGTGTGTGCATGTTAGCGTGTGTGTGTGTGTGTGTGTGTGTGTGTGTCTGTGTGAGAGCTCTGTGCTGACAGGAGCTCACCCCCCACACACACTGCTCATTAGCAGACTTTCTTCCTTCCTCTCATTTCGCTGTCTGCTCGACGCTCTCACACAGACACTCTGTTAAACACCGCGCAGCGCTCAGCTCGACATCAAAACACGTAGTAGCAGCTTCGCTTTGCGCGTACATTTTATTTTAAGATATAGATCATTTCCACTCTCTCTCTCTCTCTCTCTGCCTGTCTGCCTTGTTCTCTCACAGATAACTAGAGAGAGAGAGAGAGGCATAGAGAGATGATTGTTGAGCCCAAAGCAACACAAAACCAGACAGACTCACTTCCACATTCAAGTCCTGGTTAAAAATAAAGACAAGGAACTGTGAGCTACTGACTCCCTCTCTCACGGTATTAATGCACAGACGTGTGTGACACTGACACACACTCCCTCTCACACTGAGCTCAGGCGGTGGCTGAGGTCTTCAGAGTCTCTGTTTGGACACAGGCTCGTCTGTGACGCAGTCTGTGTTGAACCATAAACTGTCTCTGTACTGGAGTGACCTCTCCCACCACTTCCTCTGTGTCTGCGAGTGTGTTTCATCTCCCCTGCGGCTTTCAGACTCAAAGTCTAAGTGGAGCGCGGAGGAAAAGACGGGTCTTCAGAGGGAAGCTGTGCAGAACCTCTGCAGCTCACAAACAAAGGCCACCTGGCTGCTCGCTGCGGGCGGAGAGCTGCTCTCCTCTGTGCCACAATGACAAGTGCACGCTAATAACTGGCTCCACACTCTTGAGGCCTAATTAGCCCTTCAACTAATGTGCTGCTAATCATTCATAAATGCTGACAAAAAAAGAAGCTTTCATGTTTGTATTTTGGGTGAATGAGTCCCCCTCATTTGATCTGGCGTGCAGCGCGGCGACACAGGTGGACGAGTGGAGTGCAACTACTGTGAATACTTTACAAAATGGGTCTTTCATGGTGAGATTGTTTGATTACTCGATTCTAAACGACCCAGTAAAAATACTGCTTAGTTCATTTGATCGTGATATGAAGGGAAAATAAACACAGTTTGCAAATATCAGAATGAGAAGTTCACAAATCAAGTAGCACCTTTTACAGCTCGACTTCAAAGCCTGATTAGAGTCTGTGTTTATTAAATTCACCGGCTCCTAACATCAAAATGGATTTTTTATTTCATCCTCCTCAGTCTTCAACCCCTCACACTGCCTCTCTGTCTTTTATTTTCTATTCAAGGCCCAATCAGTAATGTCACCATCCATGAATCTATAATCTATATACTGCTTCTCCTACTGCACGTGTATGCATTATTTATGGGAAATGTTTGCATCCTCCTCAAAATAAGCAGGTTTCTAAACATTTTGTTTTCCTGCTTCTCTCTTGGGAAGCAGTCATTTCCTCCATCTTTACGAGTCTGTGCCTGAGAAACTTTTAATAATGCAACTTAAAATCCAGCTTTTCGTACATAACATGAATTATATAGATAATATGATGGTTGCAGTAGGTAGAAGTTTGTTGATGGGATGACACTTCCTTTTGATTACTTTCAATACACACACTTATTTTCCTTTCGCTTTCTGTTCACGGGGGGTGGAGCTGCAGCTGTACACAACAGCGACCTCAAGAAAAGCTGCTTAAGTATCCATCGAGTGAAGAGCTGCTGCCAAAGTCACAACCTCTGGATCAGATTGTCGTTCAGACCGACAGCGTTTGGTCCACAGATAAAGAATGAAAAACAGGAATTGAGTCTTACAGGCGGCGGTGCCAGCAGAGTATGGATTCATCTCTGTCTGGCTGACCTTATCGGCGGCTGGCTGCTGATCTGCCATGCAGAAGGAGGGGCAGGCGGAGGGTGGGCAGAGACCAGCACCCGAGTGGACCCCTGGGCCGCTCCATTGCTCAGCCAAGTCGAAAATGTGTTCTCAGATCTTTGCCTGACATGCTGTCCTGTGGGGTTAGGCATCTGTGTGTGTGTCTGTGTGTGTCTGAGTGTGTCTCTACGGTCGCGTGTACATGTCAGGAAGGAGAGGAAGCACTGCTTGGCTGGAATTCACTGTGATCATCCTTGACTGGTGTGTGTGTGTGTGTGTGTGTGTGTGTGTGTGTGTGTGTGTGTGTGTGTGTGTTCAAAGAGCACAAAGGTGAGTTTGTATGGGAGAATCTGATGTGTGACGCTTTTAGTAATATGGAATATCTGATTACAGGTGTCATGTGTGACTATCATGTCATATGTTTGGAGGTGATGATGGATTTATGCTGTTGAATCGATATTTACCCATTAAGACATTTGAAGCATCTAAAGTTGTGTCTAACTCATGTGAAAAATTAGTGTGTGACTGAATTTGTGTGTTTGAAAGGTTGAGTGTGTTTCATGTTGCAGTGGAGGCAGTGATGCCTCCCTGGGCCTGTTTCCAACTGGAACACTGTCAGATTGAGCGACCTTGGGCTGACAGGCCCGGGAGTTCACTGGACCGCGTGAGTGTGTGTGTGTGCGTGCTGTGCGTCTGTGATTGTATGGTCATGCATGTGTGCGATTATGTGTGTGAATATGGGTGAATGCACGCATGTGTGACTGCGTCTGCCGTTTGTGTGTCACATTGTGTGTATGTGTGCGTCTCTGCAAATCTCCCAGGGTAGCAGTCCATCTTGACAGTCTGTGTAGACCCATCACATCACTGTCACGCCACTCTCTCACTTGGACGAGTGATGGAGGAAGTCCAGAGGGAGAGAGAGAGAGAGAGTGAATGACGGGGCGAACGACAGATCGCATTGGACTCATCAGGAAAAAGTGCTGTGACGCACACTCTCCTCCACAGAGAGAGGAGGGCTGAGAGTGCGACTCCGGGCAAAACAAAACCACCCCAGTCAGCCGCCCTCTTATCCGTGGATATTGACTTAATTGGAAGTCTCCGCTCATTCTGTTTCCTCGGAGGTAAACGGCGTGAGGCTTCGATGTTCACGCTTTTCGATGCTGACACAAGATGAACTTGTGATGAGAGCTTCTCTTTCTGCTCACACAAAACCAAGTGTTGGGGAACAGAGTCGTCATGTGTTCCGAGGAAACAGTGTGTTGGATATCATAGTGACCTCCGGCAGCGAGGTCATATTTTCATCTGCATTATTCGTCATTTTGTTTGTTAGTTAGCAGGATTATACAAAAACTACTGGACAGATAACCATTCAACTTGTTGGGAGGATGTGGTATGGATCAGGGAAGAACCCAGTACATTTTTGTGTGGAACCAGATCAGGTTTCGTTAATTTCTCAGTGAATAATGTGTAAATCTGGCATATTTCAGGGACTGATATCTACGTATGTTTGCAATTTGGTGCAGATCCAAATTGAAATCTGGATCTTATGGATTTAGATGTGGTTTCATAAGGGGACTGTTGGCGGAGGTTTGCACTTTGCTGAGAACCATTCTAGTTAGTTGTATAATTTTAGACTGAAGAAAACCATTTATAGAACATTGCAGTAGTGAATTATTGATTTAGACTGTTAATGCTGCCGGCTGCAGAACTAGCTTCAGGCTCAGGGTCATTAAATCTCATGGCTTTGTGTGTGTAAAGCATTTGTTTTCCAACACAAACATATAGTTTCATAGGAGGATGCTGGTCCGTCCATGTTTTGAAATCATATTTCAGGATTGATAAAAACATACAAAACACTGAAACTAGAATAACACGTAACGTCGCCAAGGCCCAACAATCCACTTAAATTCAATCTCATAGATATCAGGTTCCTAAATGTGCCTGAATAATTTCACCAAGTTCCATTAATTATTCACTGGAAAATTGAGAAATGTTGAGCATGTTTTGCAATGTTAAAGAGAATGAAAAAAGAAGAACAAAAACACGTGATCTCCACAAAGGAATTTATACGTTACCTCCTGCCCCCTGCTGTGAAACAGAATAAAACTTTTAGACATCCCCTAAGAATCGGCTATTTCTTGAATTCAAGCAGGATT
Organism: Pleuronectes platessa; assembly: GCF_947347685.1. Classification (NCBI taxonomy): domain Eukaryota; kingdom Metazoa; phylum Chordata; class Actinopteri; order Pleuronectiformes; family Pleuronectidae; genus Pleuronectes; species Pleuronectes platessa. The sequence continues at coordinate 26,799,778 of NC_070626.1, forward strand.
CAGTGGATTGTTGGTTGAAGAGTCTCTGCTCATATTATTTTCCACTTGTCTACATCGTCTTATTATGGAGGAGCCTGCAGACAGCTGAGAAACTGTGGTGACACCTGTGCAGATCTCATTAAGATGTCCGGGCGAGGAAGCTGCTTACTCAGCGTTGACACCGGGGTCAAGCCCTGTTGCTCTGAAGCCACATCCCTGCTGAGGACGTCTGAGGGAAGTTAGCGTCCGGCACAGCTCCAGCTCTCGGGAGTCTAAAGCCGAAGCTTTCCACGCTGAGATTGTTTTCTCATCATTGATCCCTTCTCGGGACTTCGTCTCATAAATCATCCCAAACTCCACGACTATCCGATGAAATCCTGGTGGAGTCGCTAATTTGAACTCCTTTCATCGTAGATTTCCTCTTAGTTTGTATTTCCCGAACACGATGTTTGGCCTGGTGCGCACAGAGCAGGTCCTGCTCCACAGTAATGCTTTACAGAACTGCTCACTTTGTAAACTTTCATGACTTCATTTCCTCTCCTGGTGCATTGTCACTCAGCTGTGAATGTAATCAGTTGCTATTCCAATTACATTCAAGCGCGGCCTGTCAGTGTTGTTCGGGGGAGCAGGGCCGCGGTTAGCCGGGACAGCGAGGAGACTCTTGGCTTGTTCGTCTTGTCAGCTGCTGCTTCTAATCGAACTATCTTCTGAACAGTATCCAGCCTGCGCCTGCACTCCTTCACCCAATCCTTTTATGTGTTGGCTGCCTGAGGCGCACGAGGAAAATCTCCTTGATACGCTCGGGCTTTCTCAACCTTTGCTCAGAATGTGGAGCGCAGATGGTCATTACTGGCTGTGAACCAGGTTCGTAGTTTTCTAACACTGCGGATGGTCCAGAAGTTTAATTGAAACGCGAGAAGTTGGATGAATAAAAGGAAAACGTGTGTAGGGGGGGGGGGGGACTCAGCAGGATGTCTGCTCGTTTCATTAATTTATGTTGATTTGCTTAATCACTCTCACAGCCTGTCAGGCCCAGATCACATCAAGATGTTTACAGCCGCCGCACTCAGCAAAGCGAGGTGTTATAGTCCTGGAGTCAGATAATTAAACCTGTGCTCTGATGTGTAATGGGGTTAAATTGGAAACAGGGAAGCACTGCAATCAATCCAGAAATTGGCAGGTTGTGCCTCCGTCATCGATCCGAGCAGAGTCCTAAAGCCCAGCGTTTGGTGTTTGGCTCCGAGCGAGGACCTGAGGAAACCGGCGTCGTCCACTTCCTCATCAGGATCCCATTTAATATCGATTCAATTGATCGCTCCTTCCCGCGTTAATGCAGACATGCTCTCCTCCCATCCGCTCGTCATCTTCACTCACGATCGTCAATATAGCAGCGTGAGTGAGAAGCTGTTCTTCTACTACTCGCTGTAGAGAAGGAAAGTATTTTTGGCCCCGGCCCCCCTGTGTCAGTTGCCAAGCATTGAAGGGTTTGTGTGGAGTCCGGAGCCCACAGGGGGCTTCTGGTTCTTTTTCTCTGTGTGGCAAAACCCAGTAGAAGAACAGCAGCAAAGCCAAATAGAAAAGGAATTTCTTTTTTTTTCATCTCAGTGGAAATCCACAGAGGTTGTGGAGCCGACACTTAGAAGTGTATCACAGGAGCGCCTCCGGAGACAGATCGCCTTTTGTTTTTCTGCAGTACAGGAGAATGTGTTGTGCTTCAGCATCACACTGCTGCTGCTGCTGCTGCTGCTGCTGCTGCACGTTCACTCTGATGTGACGACTTCTTCTGAGCTACAGCTTTAACACAAGAAACGTCTGGGGTCTTGTCATATTCCAGTTGTTTTCTTGTTTCCTGAAACGTTAATGGTTTCATTTGCCCAACAACAAATGTAATCTATAGAACGCTCAGCAGAAAAGGTTTGTTCATATTTTTTAATCAGTGTCCGACCAGTGTTTATTTTCAGTATCGATCATTCTCTTTCTACTTTTATGATAAATCAATTCCTTGTCAGAACAAATAGAATCAACACGACATCAATGTCCCAGATCCCAAGTTATTTGACTTTACATGTATTATTTCCTCTCAACAACAAAGTCCAAAGAGATGAACATCACTGCCACTTACAACCAAGATGATCAGTCTGTTGAATAAGTGATCAACAGATTTAATATGCAACTATTTTGTTTTGGGATTAATCATTTCAGTCATTTTTAATTAAGTAATTGTAAATATTGTTGCAGGTTTTGCTGCTTTTCTTTGTCATATCACTGTAAACTGAATATTTTAGGGTTTTTGAACTGTGGTTTATTGTGATTGACATTTTTATTTTTGTTTATTTTGTTTTCTTTTACTCTTCCAAGACTGAAAGATAAGAAATAATCGTTAGTTGCCCCCACATCACCACGTGAAACAACAAAAGGCAGCTTCTCAGTTTAGAGTCTAGATTTTTAATGTAATTGAAAAACAAGAGGAGAATAAATAAAAAAAAATGTAAACCTTGTTGTGAAAGAACAACACACTGGTAGCCTGTTTAAAAAGGAAAACTGTTTTTTTTAAATGTATAGCTCTATAAAACATTTGATTTCATCATAAAGAAGAGACTGTAACCTTCCTAGTATTTATACACATAATATACGAGATCTCCTCAAGGCCCTCGACAAATATCACTGTATCTAATGACTAATTCTGACATCTGCATTTCCGCCCTGATCTACTCACAGGACATTAACAGAGTGATATAAGCGCGGCTGCTCCTCTTCTCACTCCGAGCCAGGACATCGTGTCTCCGTCTCCGTCCAGCGATACGTCAGCTGGCAGCTCACAGCTCGATCACAGTTCTTTAATCTGATTAACTGCATCAACATCTAAATGACTTTAAGGCAGATGACGTGGTTTAGTACAGATTTAATTGTTGTAACCTCTGTGACCCGGGCTATTGTAACTCCATGCTCGTTTTGCTTGTAGCAGCTGAGCGGTGAGGCCGACTCCTCCGGCTCCACCTGCCAACTCTTTACTCCGTCTTTAACTGTGACCTTTGCTGTGTGTGGCTGTATCAACATGAATGTTTTATATGGATCTTTATGGGACGCTGCCTTTAAGAGAATGTCTGTTGGATAGTTGGTTGATCTTCACTTTGATCCAGATTCAAAATAACTCAACTTCCATTGAATGGAGTTTTCTACAAACGCTCATGGTGCAAAGAGGATGAACCCCAATGACTTTGACCCCCTGACGTTTCCTCTAGCAGGTTGACATTGTTAGCTCTTAGTGAAATGTCTTGACAGTTACTGACATGGACAGCAATATTCCAACTATTGATCTTACTACAAATACAATACCCCAGCTACAGCTACAGCGATGTCAGACGTTGATAGTGTTTACAGTTGTTTTGAGTGGCTGCTTTCGAGCGTGGAGTGAACAGACAGCTGTCAAAGGGAGAAAGGAAAGGTGATGGTGTTTAAAGACGTTTCTGACTCCACACATTCTCAGACAGTCTCTCCGGGAAGACTTTTGCTCTCGGCTGTCGAACATACAAAGTGCCACAAACAGCCTCTTCTTCCACAGTGCTCATCTGTGAATTTTAGAATAGCTCGTCTCCTCCACAGTATGAAGACTTCAGCTGCCAGAGCCACTTAAAAGCAGCCCAACCCTGGGTGAGGCGCAGCTCTTTGTGTGCCTCTCTTTGGATGAGAGAACTGTCTGTTGTTTGAGAGGCACTTCAGTCCGTCTCTCTAAAACATATTTGTGTGTGACGCTACAAAGAGCATGAGCTAGAATGCGTACTCGTGTAGGTGCTAAAGCTCCACATCGTGACCCCTGAGAGGCTGTTGAGCACGTTCCCTCTCATCTGCTCGGGCCGGGAAGATGGAGCGGCTCGAGGAATTGCTCTGTCATTCACTAACAACCACTTGAACCTCGCTACCAAGGAGACCCAGGTACTCCCCAAATCCCAGTTAATGAGAGAAAGGCTTGAAGAGGCTCTTCTTGACTCTCGCTGTGACGGCTTAATTGTAATTTTGGTGAGGCCCCTCCGGCAACAATCTCTTGCACTTGACAGCTTTGTGCTCGTGTTGGAACCGACAGCCCTCCTTGCATATTCATTTAGTGACAACTGAAAGCAGCGTAATGGTGGAACATGTGTCCGCTGAGAGGAGGCAGGCAGGCCACGCAGTTTTCAGAGAAGAAACCATTTTGTGTCTGTAGTCAACACGCCTCCATGGTGGATGATTAGAGAGAATGAAGAAACATAAAAGTGATGCTATATTATAGTCAAATCTAATCAGTGCTTTTAAACCTGTTTATTTACTGTATAAGATTGTTTATAACCAAATAACAAGTCAGTTAGCATGTTATTGTCAAATGTTAATAAAGATATAAACTAATCTAATATAAGGACAATTGATATCTGCATCCATTGATGTAAGAGGAAGTGTTTTGTTAACCAGTTAATCACTCCCACGCACTAGCATCAATTTACTGATACATTTAATAATAATAATACATTTTATTTTCATAGTACTTTTAAAAGTGGTCTTAGACACTTTACCACTGTCTAAAAAGCAATTAAAAGCAGAAACTAGAAATATAAAAAGTACATCATTAATCACACATTAAAGTCACTAATGCTAGTATGCTAGCATTAGCAAGAAAAAAAAACTAGCTTTGAAAATTCTTGTCAAAATATAAATTTTAACCAATTAAAATTCAACCAGACAAACCTGATTCACAAACATTTTTACTTTGTTTATAGTTCTGTCAGACAACTCACGTTCGATCATGTAATATATTTATTACAACAGATTTAGTGTTTGGCGTCTAGGCTCCAACTTAATCGCTCCCCCATATGATTACACAGGAATGATGGGAGTGATGAGCAAATACTTGTAACCCCCCGTTGGAGCCTACAGGTTGATGCTGGGCCTACAGGTGGATGCTGGGGTGGTGGAGGGACTGAAGCAACAGGTAGCAATACTGCAGCAGCAGTGCGAGCAAGAGGGGTTGATGGGAAATGTCTCTCTGGTTAAATAGACCACCTGATAAGGTGGGTGTGTATTATAGATGGTTGTGGAGATTGAGGTATGTCACATGATGTATGTCACATGATGTATGTCACGTGATTGGCGCAGCGCAGCTCGAGTTGCCTGCCAGAACTAGCTCGCAGGCGTCGCCATATTTATTTAAGTAACTGCAGATAATTTATTTCGAACACTGATCACACTGTTTGTTTCCTGATATGACTCAAATATCAAACTATTAAATTGTGTTTGTCAGTCCTCATCCAACATCCCTTTTTTTGTTACCAAACATGAAAACTTCGGAATCAAATGGTGGAAATAAACTATAAACATGGATCATTCATGTGACAGCAAATAGATGATCCACTTGAAAAGGCTCATCCGGTGAATCAGCTCAGGAGCCACACTGATTTATCTCAACCTTTTACTGTATTGTGCCATAATTTGTTCTTTTATTTGTGGTGTGACAGCTTATTAAAAAAAATAGCGTTTTTTATTTCATTGCTTTTTAACAGCATAATATTCACTTTCACAGTGAAAAGTAAAAACAGCAACTCGTAAAAATATATTGACGTGCAAAATAATCACATGAAACAAGAACAAATGTCCCCAGTGTGTAAAGACTGTAAAGATATACAGTTCATCCCACAGTCGTTTCTTGGGTTGTAAAGTCTGATGCTTCTCTGAGTCTGAATGTAATGTTGCATGAATAGTTGTATTGTGTTTTGTGAATATGAGCATTTTTGCGTATTTGTGTCACATAGAACTGAAATCGAATAAGTTCATATTTGATGAGTCCAAGTGAGAACTAGTCCAATTTTGAAGAGTTTCTCTTGAGATTTGATCGTCAAGCGACAGAAAACAGGATTTGTGAGGCCATCGCGACCTTTGACCTTTGAACAACCAAATCTAAATCATGTGCAACATCCTTGACCTCAGACCAGTCTAGATTTACCATTATTATCAAACTGATGCATACATACCAGAATAGTTTTGGCCCAGACACGTATCGACTATAAGTGCCAAAGGTGGCCTGAATTAGTTTTGTGCTTTATGTCGTATTCACCATTGACCACATGGGCCACATCCAGATTTCAGTTTGCTTAGAGCCCCACACGTTTGCCAGGACAGCTCCAGATTTGTTGTGGGATATCTGGGCCGTATTTGCTATTTTACAAGTGGGGCCACTTAAGGCTCACATCCATTCTGTCCGGGCCACAAGAAGGTCAGAAGTTCCGCCTCATTGCCTGAAGTGGTCTACATCCGACTGCTGTCTGGAGGAGCGGAAAAAACGCAGCAAAGTGCATGAACAGTTTTTAATGTTCATGGTAGAGTATTCTTCCTTGTATGAGTGCACTGGTTCTCACAGGATTCCTGCTCCTTATTAACATAATATTAGGTTTGACCCGACCGGAGCCAAATGCATTTCTCTGCATGAATAATGTAAAGTGTGAGACATGTCGTGGTCCCCGTCTCTCTTCCACGCGGCTCTTCCCTAAAAGCCTTTCCTGGGAGACGGCAGTGAAGTGGACAGCACCGCAGAACAAACGGTTGTGTTGTTGAAAGAGGCAGAGTGGTGACAAATTATGAACAAGTCATTACACTGAGGTGGCTCTTTGCAGAGGCGTGCAACACAATCAAACACAGAGGACAGATCTCCGGGGGACTTGTTGGAAGGTGCTAATAGCCCTCTGTCAATGACAAAATGAAATGCATTAAATTTCCCTTAAGACAAAAAATCTCATTAATACTTTACTGTGCTTCATGTTTTTGGATTATGATTTTTTTATGGTGATTCTGCGCCTTTAGAAACTGTCCCTCACAACTTCAGAATAGAATACTGAAGGTGAGAGATGAAATAAAAACATGTGTTTTTGTACTCAATCTGCTAAGAGTTACTTTTATATGCAACTTAGTAGTTGTTATTTTCGAATTCAAATGATATTATTTATTGTTATTAACATTATTAAGTATTGTTACAAGTCTTTCTCAAGTCTTTCTCAAATTCTGACTGTCAATACTAAACTTAACACAACTAATTAAGCTGCAATTTGTTCAAAAGTTAATTGAAATAAGACATTTGTAAGATAAAGCTGTTACAATAACTTGTATTGTTGTAATTTGAGTTGGTTGGTGTTAAGTTTCATGAAATTCCTGATGTTCCTGATATAAGTAATCAGTGAGAGTGAAGATATGTCAGTGATGATGACAGAGAAGATGAAAACAATATTAATAAGTATTGTTTTAGGTGTTTCCTCACTTAATTTGCAGTTTGGATTATCTCTTGTCACGGTGCTGTGGTGGTTGTGGTGGGAGAAACCGTGGGAAGATGAACCCCAGCATAGAATAGGAATAAAAACAGTACGGTGTGAGAATGGTGACACGGGTCTTGCCTCTGCAGCGCTGTCATGGAGCTTAATGGTTTGCTTCTCAGTTTCCTCTTGCAGGGCTGTGGGGCGAAGCAGCGGAACCCTCCTCTCCAGCCTCTTGGATCGAGTTATCAGCTGTTGGGATGCGATGGTGTTAAAGAGAACCAGTGTGGCGGGCCAGCACATGTTTCCCTGGTGGCATCATGAAATCCCTGCAGCTCGACTCCCCACTTTGCTTAATATCCCTTGTCAACAACTGCTCTGGGTTCAGTTCTGGCCTCTGGTATTCTAATCAGTCACTATTATGGGCTAAACAGCTACACAGGCCCTGAGGCTGGCTGCTGGGCATGTTTGGATATGTGCCTGCATTGCAGTGGCCTGCCAGTATGGGGGCAGCACACACACACACACACACACACACACACACACACACACATGGCTGTGGGTGAAAACCAATACACACTTCTTAGCAACAAGAGGCCGCCTGGACGGGATTTAACTGTATTCATTTTATGTTGGCAGTGAAGACATGACGAGTTGTGTTTGGTCAGACAGCGGCTGAAAACAAGCTCACGCTGCTTAAAGACCGGAATTACAGGAGCTGATGTATGAGTTGAAAACTTGTGCCAACAGATAAAGGAGATGCCTCCTACTGAATTAACCTCCTGACTCACCGTGAGTTAGACCCAGCCCTTGGAACAAGGAGGAAGAATCACCCTGCGTCATACCGCATGGCTAAGTACTTCACCCCGTGTTGACAGGTCACGTCACACACGCTGCTGCTTCTTTAAAGACACGGTGCTGATTCAAAAGAGAAGCTTCCAACGTTAACCCCTGAGATTTTATAAGGATTTATTCAGACTGGTGCCTTCTTCATCGTTTGATCATTTATTTATATTGATTCTCTGTTTCTCTAATGACACTTTCTTAGCTTTTTAAGGGAGACTGTTATTGTACTATTGCACCCTCCGCCATTGGGGTTATGGTTTTCACCCGGGAAACATTTGTGTGTTTGTTTTCAGCAGGATTACGCAAAAAAGCTAATGAATGGATTTCTTGGTGGGAGTTAGGGACATGGACAGAATCTGAACAAAGGGGTGGATCCAGTCATTTCACGTCACTTTCCTTAGCATCACCAGATTTCTTGATGAAAACAATCAGGCATCTTCAGGAGACTCACATCGATGAACGTGTGCAATTTGGTGCAGATCCAAGTGAATCTACTGGATGTTAAATGTAACCTGTCACTACCACCAATGTGGAGCTGAGATAGTTTGGGTTCAGTTGGAATCGATGTGTCTTCCATCATTTGGAACTATGTAATAAATATCATGTCAGGTTTGGTGTGGAATTTAGAACGTTGGACCTCGGTGGAGCTACGTGCTCTTCTGTCGTTCCAGTGAATATAACACTTGGAAATACATTTGCCATACCATCACCTTGATGCGCTGAATTTCGTGGCAAACATGCACTCACACATTCTGCAGGCGGAGAGCAGCATTATCATTCATCTGCAGTCGTGTTTCTGGACAACACTCGCTCTTCTTTCTTTTAGCTCCGTTCCTCCAGCTCCCGGTGGAAATATCCGACTGTTTAGCTGCTAAATGCTTCATCACATTCACCGGTGCGTCTTTAACTGTGTTGGTCTGCTGCCTGGTGCTGAGCAGACAGTGCACACTTCTACCTACGTGGCTCCGCGCTGCAGCTCTAAATGATGCTGTGAGAGCGGTGAACAGTGTCTGTGCAGGAAACTAATCAATGAGCTCACACTGTCTTAGCTGAGCTGCAGAATCAGGAGATAATTATCTGTAGGTTCATTATTACACGAGACTCTTCACACCGCCACGTCTCCTTCACGTTGTTGTAGATAAAAGGGACGATTTAGGATAATCAAAAAATAGTAGCACAATATTATAATCGGTATCAGCTGATGCGACAAAAAAAATATCATGACGAGATTTTGTTTGTGCCTGAAACGGAGACAGTGGATCACAGCATCAGAATTTCATTCACACGAGCGAGTAGCTTCCTGCGTCTGAGCGAGAGAGAGAGTGAACGACATGACGTGATGGGCAGTGGGCTGCGTGCCAGCCTCCGTGATAAGTGGACCACTGCAGAGTTATGAGTGTGTAGAAACCCGATAGCAGGATGGCAGCACTCAGCATGTTAGAGGTGAGGGAGGGAGGGCGGCACACTGACAACAGCATTACTTTTAAGTGCACACGGCTTGAAGATATTAACATGAGATGCTCTGTGTGTGTGTGTGTGTGTGTGTGTGTGTGTCTGTGTGTGTGTGATGAGTTAGTGACACACAAAGCAATAGTCGTGCTGAGAGGAAATCGAAGTGGACCAGTGAGCTTTTTTGTTTTGAATCAGACAAAGACTCAGAACAGCATGAACCACGTCAGCTGACGCGCTGCCTTCACATGAGCAGTGCATTTATATCCCTGTGACGTCCTGTTCTCAGTTATAAACTAAAACTAGTTCCCAGTCTCTTGTTAACAAAGCGTAGACCGTATATGAAAATGGAGGACGGGTCTCCACTTCCTCCCGTTGTACAAACTACCGGTGATTGTGGTATCTCTTCAGTTTCAGGTGTTAGTCATGGTGTTTCAACCTGTTTTTAAATCATCAGATAACTAGTTAAAGCCAAACATACAGGAACTAAATGAACACAATGAACATAAATCAGTGTGATACCTACGAATGATCTATGTCCCATCCACTAACATGGTGGAGGTGGGATTTATAACTAAAAACACAACAGTAACTGAGTGTTCGCACTATTTCACATCTCTCGACCATTTCTTTTTCTGATCAGTGATTCAGAGATCGAGTATTTTTCTAAAAAGTAATTACTGAATGTTTTGGCCTTGACACACGAACATTTCTTTTTTTTGGGGTATAATTTTCTTCATTGTTGTGGATCTCCTTTTTTGTTTTTGTTTTCCATTGCTATTTGTTTGTTTGTGCAGAGACGTTGTTGTGGTGGTGTTGTTCGCGCCCTCTCTATGGCCTTGTAGCACCATTTCTGTTATTTAAAAACTACAACTAGAAATACTTTTAATTCTACAGCTCTGGATTTACTTATATAACCCAAATATAAATAAAATAACATCTTTCGGAAAAAAAGATCAACTGCTATATGAACTATGCCAAATATGAATTGTATAAAAAATCAGAACAGCAACTTGATTTAATCGATCATGAGTGAATCAAGAAATCCAAAGTGTCCCTGTGAGAAAACAGCTGACATGAAGGTAATGTCAGGATGATGGGCGACAGAGAAACGACTCTCCAGTCGGAACACGATGCTAAAACAATCTATATCTTCATAAAAATTCAGTTAACTTCAATGTGATTACATCAGTGATACTGTGCTTCCTCGTTCCAGCTTCTGGAACACAATATGAGAGCTTCTGAATTTATTGCAGCGGGCGGAGCAGAGTAATTAGAGCCATTGATCTGGCTAAACGATAGCCTTTGCCCAGGGCTGAAGGGCATGTGCTCAGCAAGCCCCGGTGTTATCTGATGACCCATGAAATCGATGACCTGGCTGCAATCTCCCAGGTGATTTACCTCATTCCATTTATCTCACGAGGCTGAACGGGTCCACGTGCACCAAAACCAGCACACCAGGCCACGCACACGATTGCATACCCTTCATAAGCGAGCATATAAACACAACACAATTCCCCCCGAGGTAAACGTAGGGAAACACCTCATCCTGCCTCCAGACCTGAGGCAGTGCATGTGGGGGCTTGTTCCCTTGGAAACCACATTTTTTACTGGTCCATTATGAACTGGGTTATCTGGCAGCCTGAGGAGTGACTGATCAAAAACAAGATCATTACATGGAGGAGACATTTGAAATGTCACCAGGATGTCAGGCTGCTCTCACATACTCACATTCCTGTTTTCTGCTGAGGGACAAACTTCTGCCAATGAAGAACAACCTCTATTTCTCATAATGTAACAATTTAATCATTTTTCATTTGATGTTTTTTCTCAGTTTAATCTTCTGAGATGAGGGAACAGATCATATCCAAACCAACATGTGAATTACAGAATAAAACATTAAAACTGAATCAGCTTCATCGGGTGGAACAGATGAGTTTATGAGATATAATAGATTAATAGGCGAGAAGACAGGGCAACAACTTTGTTCTCAGAATCAAATCAGCTTTAGTGGCCAAGGATGTAAAAAAGCTCTGACTTTTATTTTCACCATAATTCAAATACATTTAAAGGAGACATATGATGCGTTTTCAGTCTGAAGCTTGAACAGCTTATGTTAAAATTGATGGTTTATTCATAAAAGAACCACATTATCTCAACATGAGAGTCTGGTCACAATATGATAACAAATAGAAAATACACGTGTGCCCTCAGATGAACTTCTCTGCTCCCATGGACCAAACCCTGGCTCCTGCAAACTGTGGTTGAATACAACTCATCTGTAACAGCCTATATGTTTTAAAGGGAATATAATGGAGACCATATTGTGTTTTATTAAGTTAACGAGGAAATAACTAAAAACTATGAATTGTGTAACTAAATAATAGGATAATAATAATAATAAGGATGGAATTCATAATACTTTATTCATCTTTAAACTATGGAAAGGTTGTGGTCTGATTTAATATGGAAATGTCTGCGAGGTGAGTTGATTCACGACACACAATGTAATTGTTACATTTAACCTAAACCACCATCCTTCCTTAACCTACACATAAGTGCTTTTACTGCATAAACCAAACCACAGACGGGATGGATGTGAACCCCCGGTCTTTTGACTCACATCCTGTGGTTTTCCCTCCGTCCAGTCACTCTGCGGCAGCACATTAATGTAGCGCTTCAGTCACTCAAAAGAATGTTGCCTGTTAATGTAATCCAGAGAGCGATTAGATTTGTCCGCACGACATAATAGGGAAAACAGTACGGTAATGTAAAAAGGTCATTTCTCTGGGACAGGATTGTTAAACCAGGCCCTCTCTTGTTTTTCATCGGTGGTCGTAGCAGTGGTAGAAGTGGTGCTTGGCACCTCGCTGGATGTGTTATCAGTCACTTGGTAGAGTGGGTCTCACTGTCATCACTAGGTTCCCTTTCACTCTCCAGCTGAAGGACGGGATGAGGTCACAGTGTTGACCTGCCTTTTACAGCAGCCACTTGGACGGTAATCACAAAAAATAACACCAGCCCACTAAAGAGGCTCGCGCCGGGCTGGGCTGTGGACTCAGTCACAATGAGTGCTGACTAATGAGCTTATTAATCACAGACAGCACCAGAGGCAGAGTCATTCTGAATTCATTAATGCTCAGCAGAGCCGTCTGACAAAAGGCTCAATCCTGTTTTCAGTATCAACAACTGTGAACTCGTCTCCAATTGACACCGCGTCCACAACAAACACTCAAACTGCACGAGCGCTTAATATTATGATCCAGGGCAGAAGGTCCATAGAACACAACAACACTATAATTAACCTGCATCTGCAAGTGAGCTGATTTTTTTATTACAAAACTACAAAACAAAATAAAAAAAACACAATTTAATCATAATTTTGTAATCACTTTAAAAAGGTTTTTCAATAATAGATTTTTCAAGCCATAGATGGCGCGACAGTCGTGCTTATGAATAAGTATGAGCATCTTTAACCTGTGATGTGGAAGCTGGAAATAAGTCTTTCAACTCAAAGTTCTCACAAAGAGACGAGAACAAAATAAAAACAAGAGGAAGAAGTGAGACGAGTCTCCTGACTCGTCTCCCTTCTTCCTCTTGTTTACCTTTAGTACTTTAACAAATTGCCCTGATAGACATCTGTGTTTTTTAAAAGCTCACTTGTCACAGGTTCACTTAGCAGAGGATGTGCTCGGCTTTTAAAGAAGGATTACATCAAATCACCGGATAGGATTTTTAAACAAGAAATACCTCAGGTGCTCCTCTCTGTGTTTGAAACACACGTATGAAATCCATCATAGCTTTCAGACATCTCACTCTGGTGATGCTATTCTCTGCGGCCATTATAAAATGACGATAGCATCAGAGACTGCCCATGTTCCTCTCCAAACATGCATCATGTTTCCATATACATATATGCACACATACAGTAAACACACCAGAGAACAGGACAAACAAACAAAGGGCCTCCAGCCACAAGAAGCCGTCACCTTTTTTTGTTCCCTGCTCACGTCTGTGTTTGCCTGTTTTGATAAAGGCGCCTTTCGACTTGTTTGCATTGATCACAGGCTGACGAGACACACTAGCTTCTCCTGCACAGCCTGTTAAAGACGGGGATGTTGTTCCCTTTTTTCTCGGTTCTGTATAAAAAGGGAGGTAAACAGGAGGCTGTTGTTGTTGTGCCTTTGTGCCGGGCGAGCCACAGAGCCGAGTGGATTCTGTGGTAAAGGACGAGCCGGAGGGACAGACGCTGACGCTGTTGTGTTACATGTCGCACCTCTGCTACTGGAAAGTCAGCATGCCATGTAAAATCACACACTGCGGTGGCACTATGCCAGCGTGTTTGGATCAGTGTAAACAAGCAAAGAGGGCATAATGAGGGGTCTTCTTAACGGCAATATAGCGGGATCTGTGTATAAAAGGGGCTATTGATACACTTAGGGGCCCTATTCAAGTCCGCAGCCCCCGCGACACACACTGGGTCCATTGTGACGAGGAATGTTTCCTTTCATGGCCTGAACTCCCCTGTGAAAGCATGTCAATAATCCTGAGTCAGTGGGTGCTTCACAATACCGCTGTGACCAACCCACCAACCAGACCAGTATGGAAATAGGCCTCATTTTGTTCTGCGCCCAAGGAGACGTAACTGGGACGGTTGAAAGTACGGACAGTTGAATAATTGAAGCAATAAATCGGATGGATGCTGATACATAAATAACTTCACAGAAAGAAAAACTCTCATCAGTGTTAAGCTTTTGAAGAAGTATCCAATCCCTCTTCATTTATAAGTTCACATGCCACACCAGATATCTCCAGAACAGCTTTATGGCTTTGCACAGCCCCTCCTTGTTTTCACACCGCAGGCCTCCAAAAGGCGAGAGAACAGGGTTTCTCTTCTCAGGAAGGATCCAGATCCGTGTACACGGCAGAAGCAGGAACTAGCATCGGTTCACTCTCGGTGCTGAGGGTTTGTTTGAGCAAAGAATGTGATGCCATAAGCAGGGTAAATGGGATTTGAGTCTTTAGTGGCCACGAAGCTATTGAAAATATACATCAGTTCTATTTATTTTGGGGCTGGTGTGAGCTGGGTGGGGTGCAGTGGGGGGGGGGGGGGGGGGGGGGGGGGCATAGGGGGGGGGGCATAGACGGCTGCAGGAATCCAGTGGACGAGCTCGCGCAGAGACGGGAGTGAAAAGAGCCAATCATTGCTCTGTGAAGAATTAAAACCACCTCTGCAAATAGCCCCAATATTTGTGTAGTGCCTCCGAGTGGGAGTTTCACAGCGTCTGGGTTTCCAGTGCAAATAAACAGTGCAGGGGTCTACAAGGGTAGTACCCCCCCCCCCCCCCCCCCCCCTCGTCCCAGAGGTGAAGCCCACCCTTTGGTGCTCCCTGATCTAGGCCACTCACTATTGAGTGGGATGAAAAGTGGATCTGTGTGTGCGAGTGTTTACGTGCTAGTGTGTGAGTGTGAGTGACACATCCACAGTCCTCAGATGAAGCTGTATGATAATGTTTGTATGTGGTTCTTAAATCAGAGACGCGGGGGCCTGTGGAGACCACCGCTGTGTTTGCCAGTTCCCAGATAACCCACATCTTCACACTGCACCTACACATACCAGCGCCAGGCTCCTCAGCGAAGAGCAAACTGACAAATATCAGCACTGCTGACCAACAACTCTGCATAACCCAACACTACACGCTCACTCCAGTGCATGATGAATAGAGGAGGATGTATGAACTTGGGCGCCAAACTGAAAAACAGTCTTCTGTCACTGCGCCACAGAAACTTCATTCATCCTGAAGTTCCTGCTTTAAAGAGCCGACCTGTCTTCAGCTGCCCTTTAGATTTGCACTTAAGGGCTGTATGTGAGAAAGCAAATGGCCGAGCAGCTTTTTCAGGAACTCTGATGTCTGACTTTGTGTTTTTGGTTTGATGAGGGTTTGTTCTTGGGTTGTCTCAGTATCTATTCTGTCTATTCATAGTGGGTCTGGCTGTCTCTTGGTCCCTTTCAGGTCGTCTCTCGCTCTCTTTTTTTGCAACATCAATTTATTTTTGACAGGTTGGGTTATTTTTTGGGGGGGGGTTTCCACAAGCTAATTTCAGACAGGATCCGAAAGACGTTGCAGGGGTGATTTTACTTGGCTGAGGATTGTGTGGTTCTTATTATGACATGAGAGAATATCTTAATTTGATTCCTTAATTTATTCCTTGTTTCTGTACAATATAAATCTTTTTGTGTGAAGGCGACAGATAAAACGGTGTAAATACCTGCGTGAGACTCGTGTAAACAGTCAGTAAATATAAAACTAACAAACCATCTCAATGTCATTTTTAAGTACAGTGACATGGAAATGAGTCGGTTGAAATAGTGCCTTGGCAAATGACTTGCAACTTGTCATAAAATATTTAGTAAGCTGCTCTCACTGTAAACTTGGCAGAATCCCATATTTGAGGTGGAGGAAGAGGTTTTCAAGCATTGCCACTCTGCACGGACACTTCAGTCGTGCAAACTTTACAAAAAACACGGTGGTTGATTCTGTTTTCAAACAACCTTAAATCACACTTAGACATTTAGTCATCCCAAGGGTCACAGGGAATTTATACACAACACACTGAAATGGAGAAGTTTGGTCCGTTTGAGTTTGAAAACTCCGGGGATGGTTTGACTCTGGACGTGCAGAAGATGTGATATTTGGAAACGATGATGGAGGCACACACACAGCAGCTTGCTTTGACTCACTGTGTCTTATCAGTCATGACGTGGCACATGATCGTCTCCTGACAGAAAACAACTGGCTACTAGAACGGAACATGGAGATCTGGTTACAGGTGTTACTGACCCTGTTGTCTTTGCTTACAGCTGTTGTGCATTTAAATTCTACAACGACACAACCGCTGTCGTGTGTAGGAGGCCAAAACTCCCTGTTTGGTCATGTGAGTGGTCATTAAGATTAAGATTAAGATGCATTTCTTCATCCCAAACACATGCACAGTCATGCAAAGGCACACTCATGCAGGTAGGGAAATTTAATCTCTGCTTTTGACCCATCTTGTGCAGTACACACAGAGCAGTGAGCAGCCGCGTACAGGCGCTCGGGGAGCAGATGTTGGGGGAGTAAGGTGCCTTGCTCAGGGGCACTAGACAGGGTAGGGAGACTCTTGGATTTTTGGACAGATCAATCCAGGTTCGTCTTTTGTTGTCTCTCCGTGGAGTCGAACCAGAGACGAACCAGAGACCTTCTCTGCCCATAGTCCAAGTTTCTGCCACTAAACCACCGCCTGATGTGTGTTTCCAGGCGTGTGTGTATGGACGGGGATTAAAAAATGATCCGGAGCCAAAATGCTTGTGTAGTCGGAGATAGTATTAGATTGAAAGAGCTGTTTTGAAATGAAAACCGAAGTAGTATCGATGAAGTCTTAGTCTGTCATGTCTCTGCAACATGAGTGAAACAAACCTGGATTCATTTAGTATGTTCCTCTCTTGTTCCGTGTGTCTTGAACACGCAGCCTGAACTCATCCAACCGACCAACATTGTGTTCCAGGTCAAAGGTCAAACCACGGGGAGGCACAGAGGAAATTATTTCAGTCACTTTTTTTCCTTTTACTGAAAGATTGGTTGATAATTCGATTTTTTGTTCATAACCCAATATTGAACTTTTCAAACTTTTTTATTAAAAACTATCAAGAAAAGATGGGGAAATTTCACCACATTATAACTTGGATTATGTTGTTAACCTTTGTGAAAACTTTCTGGTCTGATTCCATTGTTTTTGGACGGATCTCTGGTGAAGTTTATATTCAAGCACATCCTGAAACTTAACCTGTGACATGTCTGCAGAATGTCCTGGCAATGAAAGTGCATCCTTGGTAAGGAGAGACGATGTCAAAAGGTTGCGCACAAACATTTCATGCATTTTTGTGATTCCCCTGAGATATTTGGATGTATTTCCGCTTTAATTTGAAGCAACAAGGACATTTGAATACACCTTTATTAGAACCGAAGCCATAATATGAAAGGTCAATGTGTGGAGGACGGATTTGTCAGTGCAACTCAGTGATTGTTAGTTTTCTCAGCTGCCAGAAACAAAGTTCCCTCAAGAGGTGCAGCACAGAAAGTCTGATTACATTCAAACTACTATGATTATTACGAGGACTACTAGGATAACTAATCATTACAAGTTCTGTGTGACAGACCTGTAAAGTCTCCCAGTGAGTGTGTAGCTTACTGACATGTCCTCAGTACATGAGTTATTATCCCAAATCATGTCGGAGCATCTGCAGGAGGGATCCATTTGTTGCTTAGCAACAGCTCAAGCTCGCAGCACGCTAGCTACACACTGATGTTTAAAATTTGGCACACCTTTTACTTTAGGGCAATTTATTCTGCTGTAGATGTGGAATGTACTAAACATGATTTTTTTAAGGTTTTTCTAGACACCAGACATTTTATCATATGTCACAATTAAACATGATTAATTAAAGCAAAACCAAAGGTTAAAATCAAATGAGGAGACACAAACTCGTGTCAATACAACATATGTAACACAAAAAATTTGACAACCTAAAACCAAAATAGTTGCTCTGGCTAATGTCACTGACTTATTTAACATCCTGTATCATGTTATTCACAGGCCATTTTAGAATCTTCTTACCTTCCCTGTTTACATCTGATAATATGATATGCATGCAAATAAAAATACATCACGTTTAAATCCTTCTTGAGGTAAATACATTTTTAAGTCCTGAAAAATACTAGTTATATGATTGATCTCTTAACTTAAGGCGATATAACTAACGGGCCTAACATTTAACAACTTTCCACTACATCAAGTAATAAAATGAAAAGGTCGTAGAAGCTAGTTTTAGTCTGGACGGGCAGAAACGGAGATGTTTTGAAACGATGACAGAGAAACTCATCCGCTTGCTGATTGGCTCTTTCCGGTCATGACGTTGCCTTCGCCGATTTGTCAGGTTCATATCACATGACCCTCTTCCCGAAGAAAACAACCGGCGTTAGCCTCGGCTACCAGAGTTGAGCCCAACATGAATAATCTGTTAGAAAAAAAAATGAAATACTAAATGAGTGATCTCTTACCGTAAGGCGATTTAACTACCGGCCCTAACATTTAACAACTTCCTACTAAATCAAGCAGTAAAATGATAATGTCTAGAAGCCGGTGAAACCTGGTGCACTTGTTCCAGGGAGAATCAGAATTTGAATGTGAACGTTTGAACGGACACAAAACAAACCAACATATAGATTTTTCAGATGAAGATGTGGACAGATGAGTGAAACCATGTTTGATGGAGGTAGAAGCTTTGTTTTGCAGCACATGTTTTTCATGGGGGAGGGTTTGGGGGAGGGGGGGGGGGGGGGATCAAACTGATATTTAGCCCCTGCTGGCTCTTTCTCTTTTTTCCTTTTGTTTTATGCACGGCTCTTTTTACCACATGGTAGTGACAGATTGTTTGAGCTGAAAGGAAAAGCCATTCGAAGCTAATTAAGCAGCCATTCCGGGCTCTGTTCGCAGGCAGGAGGGAGAAGCGCAGCCATTTGTCAGCGCCCGAGACCAACGTGGCTTTAATTGACAAGCGGGGCTCCTGACTGACAGCTTCGACGGCGCTCGGCCAATCGCGGGCCGCGCAGGGAGACAGCTGCAACGCCATTGGCTGCCGAGCGGTGGTGGGGGGAAGGAGGAGCGAGGGAGGGAAGAAGAGGAGGGACAGGAGGCGTGGTGGACCCACGTGGGGACGGGTTGCAGCCGACAACACGTGATAGGCTGAAATCCTGGAGCACAGACGGGTGGTAGTTTACCTGCTGATGAAGACGAATTGATGAAGATGATGATGATTAAGGTAATGATGATGAAGAAGAAGATGAAGATGAAGATGATGATGGTGATGATGCTGCTGCTGCTGATGGAGACGAAGAAGAAGCGGCTTATAAAGATGATAATAAAGATGCTGATGAAGATGATGATTAAGATGCTGAAGATGAAGATGAAGAAGTGTGTAGATGCTCCAGGTCTGGTTGGAAACATCTCGATCGATTCTCGTCTCTCAAAGAACACGAATGCTCTTGTATGAACATTTCTACGACCTCCTGTTATTTCTCAGGATCACATTTCCTTTTCTAGATATTTGACATGAGAGCAGAAAGTTGTATTATCTGGGTTCAAACACCAGACGAGCTCCAGATAAGATTTGATCTCATATTAAACACATTTAAATCTCATATTAACACAGTGGATCCTCTCTAGCCCTGACAATGTTATTCCTCTTTAAAGGAACATGTAGTGGGTTTGAAACATCTCAACTTTATTGATAGAACTAAGTGTAGATGTGCACAGTTGGACACCGGCTGCTCCAGACCAGCTTCACGTGTGATTCCCTCACATGTGAACAACATATAAAAGCTCATGTTAAGATGCAGACAGTCTTCTCTTGCGTCATTTCTCCGTCTGAATGAACCGGAAGTCTCATTTAAAGTGTGTTTGACTTCTACTTGATGAAACTAAATCACCGACGTGCACAGATGCAGCGCGAGCTTCCAGAAGTGATGGTTATTTGAAGAAGCTGCAGATCCAAAATGGCGAAAGGGAGGGAGGAGGGTGTGTGTGTGTGGGTCTGTGTGGGGGGGGGGTGAGTGAGGTCACGGATCGTGGACCAATCGCAGCGTCGCGGCAGTGGTCGCCCCCACGTGGGAGCGCCAAGCCGCGATTGGCCGGCGCCGCCGAGCCAGTCCGCGGGCGCTGATTGGCTGCTCGCGCTGTGGGCTCCTCGTGCCAGGGAGCAGTGTGTGTGTGGTAGCGCGAGCGGCGGAGGAGCGGGTACGAGCTCGCGCTGTGTTTCACCGACGGACGACATTTTCTCTCAAAAAGCGTCGAGGAGCGTGAAAGAAGCGACACCCGGACTCACCGGAGGACTGCGCCGCCGCCGCCGGATCTAACGCCCGCTTTCTGCGAACTTGTCCGCGGGCAAACAACTCGCCCTGCGACCGAGGGACTTCCGACGTTTCAGCCGGACGGAGCCGACGCTCTTCTCCGCCGCGGGTCAACGACTCTCCCGAGGAGGAGGAGGAAGAGAAAAAGAAGAAAGAGACGCGGAGACGGACATTTTTTTTTCTCCAGCTCCCTTCGAGAGGATATTAAGTTTCGTGTCTGGATTATTTTCTGTACCTGAGACAAAGGTAAACACGGAGCGAGGCGCTAACGAGGCGGGAGGTGCGGGTGGAGGAGGAGGAGGAGGAGGAGGTGGTGGATGTTGTGGCTTCATGGCAGCGGCTCCTTGTTTTCTGATCTTCCCGGACACCGAAACACCCCCCGTGTGTGTGTGCGTGTGTGTGTGTCTGTGTGAGTGTGTGTGTGTGCGCTCCTGTTCGTGGAAGACATAGATTTTACGAGAAAACCCGTTGGTACCGTTTGGATCAACCGTCTCAACTTTGGGGGATTTATCCGTTTCGCTGCCATTAGTTGTTTCTAGATTAAGACACAATTTTTCTTTGATTAAACACTTTAAGTTTTCTTAGGATTTTTTTTTTTATAGGCTAAGTTTCGTGTCGGAGTCCGGCTCTTCAGCTGTGCCCCGTTTCTCTCTGTGTGTTCAGGTACGAAAACCAGGTGATCGCATCCAGCGGTCGGGGTCTGAGGGGCGCCGCCTCGAAGCCGAGAACAAGGCTTTGTCCGCCGCCATCGTGCGTGTGCGGGGGAGGGGGTGGCGGTGATTTTCCCGCACCTTCACTGGGACTACACGCTGACACTGCGAGAGAGAGAGAGAGAGAGAGCGAGCGAGAGAAACCACGCACATTATCTCGTGTTAAGGAGCCGACATGTATCCACAAGGCCGGCATCCGGTAAGTAGCTGTCTTTGTCACTGTGAATTGATGCAACCGCACCGCCCTTCACAACAGCCTAATTAGCTCGTCAGAGAGGAGCTGCTCATCCACACCTTACTATTTATGGTCTGCACCGCTGTGGCAGCGCACAAACTGGGAGATCGTGTTTTATTGGCAACCAGATCCACAGCAGATCCTATAGAAACACACTTTAATCCTCTTCTTGTTGTGCTGTTGCTGCATGTTTTAGTGCGACAAGGTTAATTGTGCTTGTTGCACAGCGAAATCCCACAACTGTGTTTGATTTAAAGTGTCTCACCCCCCCCCCCCCCCCCCCCCTGCATGTTTCTCCTCTGCTCACTGTGTAACATTACTTTGAGGCTGGATGAAGTGACCCTCCTCTCTGTCATGGCACATGTTGTTGAGTGAAAGCGGCTCCATCCCTCCGCCAGTCAGGGCTCAGGGGAAATGTGAGGACAAACCATCAAGAGAAAGAAAAGAAAGGGGGAGAGGGTGGAAGTGGCAGGAGAGACAGATGAGACTATTATCCCGGCTGTGATGGCGCTACTTACACCTGTGGTATTTCCAACCTTGCACTTTCCAGGCACCTCATCAGCCAGGGCAGCCTGGTTTCAAGTTCACCGTGGCCGAGTCCTGCGACAGGATCAAAGATGAGTTTCAGTTCCTGCAGGCCCAGTACCACAGGTAAGGATTGCCCCCCCGTACACAACGCTGTCTTCCTGGAAAGAATAGGAAGAGGAAGCTGCCTCTGTCTAGTTCCACTTTACTCACCAATTCTACACGGATGAAACATAAACATATCTATGTTCCATATTTAGTTTTTCTCATCTCCATAAATCAGTGGGTCAACTCTGTTGTTTAGCCATCACCAGAAATCAAACACAACTCTCCTTCTTTCTTCAGCCTTAAAGTGGAGTACGACAAACTGGCCAATGAGAAGACAGAGATGCAGCGCCACTACGTCATGGTAAGAGCGATCCTCATAAAGCTGTGAATCTGATTTACTAGCATATCCGCCTTTTTGCCCCAGGTGAACAGTCACAGGTGGTGCAGCCCCGGTGTTTTACAAAAACCATGTTAGCGTCTGTTCCTGCTCGCTGCTGTTGACTCACACCTGTGTTTTCATTGGATAAGGAGGTGGAGGGTGGGGGTGTGCGGAGAGGCAGCCGAGACTCTAGCATGGGGTCAAATGTCCAACTATTGATTGTGTGGTGTGACGACCCCCTCCCCGTGGCTCTGGCTCAGGGGTCCTCTTTATGACCCTCGGCCACCCCTCCCTAACACACCCAACATGACCCACTGGGGGTTAATGACTGGTCTGCTGGCTTTGCACATTAATCAGGGTTTCCTGTACTCTTTTATTTTTTCTTTTAATATCTCCTAAGTTGAACCGTGCGCTCGCTCAGACACTTTAGACACACCTAGGGGTTCTTAGATATTAGGTGACTTATGTCTTTTTCTCCAGCCATAAAGATAACAAAGTGCTTTCTGGGGCCAGGCGTTTTCTCCTTATAGGTGTTTAATTTCCATCAAAGCGGTGTGGCAGGTTGAATGTAAAATGGCTCAATAACTGTAATTAAATCAAATTACATTCAGTTCAGGGCTCCCCGGTGATCAGATAGACAATGAAATCTGTGCATGTGCAACGAAATCTCAACCCAAAGGTTATTTCTGATACAGCAAAAGCTGCATTGTGTGCACGGTAAAAAGATCAGCCTTTATCTTACAGGTGATGTGGCTAAGAGCTCACTCGTAGTTTGTGTACATGTGAGCTTATCTTGTTTGTACATGCAAGGAATTACTTTGCACTAACCAAGCGCAACAGTACGTTTGTTAAATATTATCTTCCTTGTGAGAAAGCAGAAGGTGGTGGGAGTAGCTGTAAAAATGGAAACTGTTTAGTGTGTGTTAGATAAACAAGACAAACTATTAAGTCTCAGTTTGTATCTGGTGGTGGGCTCACAAGCTTTTGGCACTCTGCAGCAGGTAATGTTGTTCTCAATAATAGCATTGGCTCTCCTCTTGGTTTCTGAAGCCATAGAAGTTTTCAACCTCTTTGGTTAATCAGTCATTGTGTTGTTTTTTTTAAAGCTTCACTCGAGTGTTGCAACATATAGTCGACTTCTCCTTTGTTGGTCATATCACCACCAAGTTTTTTTTATACAGCTTTGATGCATTAACATTCTCTGTTCCTCAGTCCACAAAAGTCAGATTCCTATTTTGTGTTGTACATGTAGTGTATCATGCAGTGGCACATCTTGCGTCTAATTACTTCTGTGATGCAATGTACAAATTAAAATCTGTTTGGAATTTTTTTTTGAATGTTTTCTCTTCTGTTTTACAGTACTACGAGATGTCCTATGGGCTCAACATTGAGATGCACAAACAGGTATGTAGCCATATCAGAGATGGTCTGTATAAATCCAAAACAATGTTGTTTTTTCCCCTTAGTGATTGAGGGATATTTACACACCTACTAACACACACACACATCGCTGACCTTAGTGTCTGCCCTCATCCTTAAATGCCATTAGGAGGGATACACATACCGGCTTCCTGTAGTGAAAATGCTGACAGGCTAAACAACACGAAGGGCGCGTTGCCTGATGGGGATGGTTTGATAAGATTAAAGTGAAGTATTTGGCAGACAGACTGAGAGAATGTGGTTTTGTGTGGTTTGTCCTTCTGTGTGTGTGTGCGTGTGCGCGCGGAGACATGTCTGCACCATTGTGTGACTGCCTCCCCAGTGCCAGCTGGGCTAAAAGCTCATTAGTTCAGCTGCCACCCAGCACTGGGCATCACGCTGCAGTGGAAAGACTTCTCCTGATGAACAGGGCTCAAATACCACCACACCCCCCCAATGAGTAGTTTCAGGCTACATCCACACTAATACGTTTCTGTTTTATCACAGTGATTGAACAGATGTAAAAGTAGTAAGAGTGATGCATTTAAAGACTAAAATGTAGTCGTGGGGACTCGGCATCAGTAGACTGGAGGCATGCAGGAACAGGGGGAGATGATAAAATCCTTTTATCTGCATTTTTCTTTTGTCTTAGCATAATCTTTTGTTTATTTAAAAATAGATTAAAGTTATTTCACGATGTCCCTCTTATCTTTGACACGTACATATCCATTCTCTAAGATTCCGTGATGCTTTCTGTTTCCCTCGCTCCTCCTCAGTTCTCCTCTCCCACCTCCTCCTGGTGCCCTTATGTCTTTTCATTATTTCCCTCCCTGCCGCCCCGATGGAGTGATGTGAATGATGGCCCTCGTGTCATTAGCTGTTTGATATGATGTATGAAAGTGGGAGTCTGTCAGAGAGGGAGAAGGCGAGACAGAGAGGTGGGGCGGAGGCGTCATGGCCCTCAGATCCAGAAGGTTAATGGCGTCAGTGGGAGGGGAGCCCAGTCGGAACAGCAGCACGCTGCACAATTCATCAGGTGTAGAGGTTTTTTGTAGGCATTGGGTATCTGTGTGGTGCTGCTATGTGTGCTAAGTAGGTGTGTTTTGTGTTTTTCATGGAGCTCGCTGCGACTCAACCCCCTCCCCATTCTTGAGCGTTTTCTGTCAGGCACTTATCACCAACAAGAAGGCTCAGGCGATGCTGGGTGGGGGTTGAGCTGGTTGTTGTGTGTTGATGCTGGTGGCAGTGGATGAGACAAGCGGGCAAACAGGAGGGATGGAAACAGGAGAGGAGTGAGAGGCTTCAGGGTAAATGGGTTAATCGACAAGTCCTCTCCCGTGCATCTTCTTTGTTTATCAATAAGCCCGGTGAAGTCGACGGAGTCCTGTGAATAATGCATGATTCCTGCCACCTCCCTCCCTCTCTCCCATCCCTGGTGAACGAGTGTTTTTGATGACATCAGCGAGAGGTAAACCGACAGCCCATAGCCGTCCCTGTTATTGGTAGGAAGAGAGGTGGGCTGGATTATTGGCTGCAGGCAGGCATATTACTCTGCTTGTGAAGAAGATTTATTGCAGTGAGAAAAAAGACGCGATAAACTCATTTTGTGTTGTTATAGCTACAAATCAGGATTGAAAAGCGAGGGAATGGGCACAAACACACACGTGCATATAAATAAATACTCACATCCCTTACATGGTAGCACCAGTTGTGACTTTACACAAACATTGTAATTCAAGTTCCGACAGACACAGCTTCCTGCTGATCTGAATGGTTTTGCTAGCACAGGGATCTGTGTGGCTGCTGGGGGGGGGTAATTTGTTTTGACAGTGTCTCTTATGATGGCAAAGAGTGCAGGGTGGAGGTAATCACCCTCGGTTGCTGTCAATAAGTGATTTTAATTAGCGCAGCTCATTAGGCTGCCTCAGCAACGTGCCCTGCTGACTTTCTGGTGGGGGATGCTTTGTTTTTCACTCCCTCTCTTCTCTGTTGTGGTCCCAGTTTATCGCTTGCCTTCGTTTTGATTCCAGCTCTCTTTGGTGAAATGAAAGAAAAAGGAACATGAGTAGAAAAAACATCAATCCAGGCAATTAACCATCAATTGATCATATTCCTTAATATGCTTTTTTTTTGTTTTTACCTTTCGGTAGCCATTTTGTTAATCGTGTTATGCATACCCATTTTCTCACCTCTTTGACTTAATGAGGGAAACCGAGAAAGTGCCTCATCAAGGAGTCATGTCCGTTTCCTGGATGAAGGATGAGGATGAAATGAGGAACAGGGGGAGGGAGAAAGAGAGCTTGTGCAAATGAATAATTTATACTGGATTCCTGGAATTGTTTGCCAAGGTGATGATGGCCGACCTCTCTCTAAGCCAAAACAAACTGACTATGAGAACACACACAGTCTCTCAAGGGAGGTTGACGAGGTTACTGGAGGCTGTGAGACACGCTTTATTTTGATAGCCAGGCTAGAGGGGCTGGTAGAACAGAGTTACACAATTAGTGTCTGGCCGTGCGAGTGTGTACTCAACCAGCTGATGATGGGTTTTGTGTGTCTGTGTTGATGTGGTGAAATGGAAGTAAATACTTGTGTGCGTATGTCAGTGCATTTGCATAATTCAAAGAAATATTGTGCATGTCATGAGGATTTTAACTCTTAGTGACATCGAACACAATCTGTTGGAAAACGGCCCATTTCCACTTGCTCCCCCTGCAGAGGAGGATGTCACTTCATTTCTACGTGTACCAGCTCAAAATAGAATGACATGCACATGCAAAATATTCTTCATGCATTTGTAATGAACCAGATACCTCTAAGTGCCTCGTTCCTCCTCTGCCCTGGCTGAGAAGATAATTCCCAAACAGCCATCTCTGCCCTCCTCCCATCATATGCCACTTGTTTTCCTCGCCAATTGAAAACTCGTCAGGGACTCTGCCCTCCACTTGGGGGCTAATGCCTGGAGCGACAAACAGCCAAATGGCTTTCAGCGCACCATAGACAGAGGGATGCAGTGGGGAGAGAGTGAGCCTCTCCAAGCTCTGGTGCTACTAGAGAACCCCGAGTACCTGTAATTGTGGAGCTGCAGTGAAAAGCTTCTGCTGGTTTAAAGGCTTCTGTTTTCACTGGCTTTAAGTGTCAATAAACTCTTTCCAGTGGCTGTGTCTGCACTAAAAGCTCTGTGAAAAACAGTGCCTCCAAATTAAAATTAGAGTCGTTGAGGAATGCTGCAAGTCATTCGATGTGATGTGTTATCGGTATTTTTTCCCCTTCAGTTTAGCTGTCAAAAGCTCATTTAAATAAGCCATGTGTCCATTTGGTCTCGTCACACGTGTGAACTGTGCCTGAGCAGAGCGGAGTGACTAAATGTGAAAAGCAAGGACAAGATGCAGCTGTGATTCAGTTTAGAGGTTTGACTGCCTGTCTCTCAGGTTGGTGTGTCAGTCATGTTTGGCCTCATGTTCTCTGAAAGTGTTGCTGAGAAATGACCAACAAAAAGTCCAACATCAGCAGTACAGTAGTTAGAGCTCAAACAGGATGTCCGCTCTATTGTTTTATTTCCTGTCTTCAAAGCAATAATTTAACTTTGGGGGGAATTTTCAAAGGAATTCAAGAGGTCAGGAACATTTAACCTAAAAAAAAGCATGGACCCGACTCAGCGTGGCCTCGACTCCCGAAACACCTGGCGCTGCAGCTCCTCTTTCAGAATGAACCGCTGAGTGAAACCTGTGTTTTTAGCAGTGTACCTGCATTCCACAGATGCTTTTGGCTTTAAGTGATTGCTATGGCGTGACGATTTGCTACGAACAATCAGACGGCTTTCGTTGGGAATTGGTTTGTGGTGAGGGTTTGCAATGTTGTTGTTCTAATAGTGTATCAGCATACCACGGTTTCCTACAAGCCCCATGTGGCTCCCCTTGCAGCCATTTCCAGAGAAGTGGTGTGATACTGAAACAATCTAATCCTACTGTGTGGCATTGTATCCAGCCCCCGCTAATGATGATGGTTTATGAGTCTCCATAGAGCTCTCTCCCTCCCTCCCACCCGCTCTCTCTCTCTCTATGCGTCCCCCCCGTGCAGCCTCTTCCCCACTCCCAGTTATCCCTCATTAATTTCCCGTGCCGATCAGATCGACAGGCCGAAAATTCAATTTAATGACCTGCCTCTGTGCTGCGCCTAATATGATTTTACAGGCTGTTCTGGTCAGGGCCCCAACCCAATTTACATAACGATCAGCCGTGCCAGATAGCGTTGCCCCAGCAACAGAGGAGGGGGAAGATGGGGGGGAGGAAGGAGGGAGGGCACAGAGGAGAGTAGTGGAGATTAGAATGGAGGGGTGTGAAGAAGGGTTTGGAGAAGGAAGGTAAGGGGGGGAGGGGAGGATGGAGAGAGAAAGCAGAGTGTGTCTAAGGTCAGGCAGGAGGTTGTGAGATAGTTCCTGACAGGCCAGTAAAGATCTGTCCCTCTCCTCTTCTGTCCTTCTTTTCCTGTCTCACCTCCTCCGAAATGGACAGAGTGACACAGACGTTGTGCAGAAGGCTACCGGCACCTCCCTCTCCTTTTCACTTGCTTTCTCCTCCTCCCTCCCCCCCTTTCACAGTCAAACAAGGTTAAGGGAGAAAATGAGTGGAATGCAGCAGCGTATAAAACGGCGGGAAAGACCTCTTCACCCCACACACACCTGCTGGGCTTTCACCCCTAATCTCTCAGAATCAATTAGTTCACCTCCCTCAGTTCAGTCAAACCACATTACCTTAGTGTCAAATCACAGGGTTTCACTTCACCATTCATCACCCCCACACAGCCCACCACCCCCATGTCCTTTATCCTGCTTTCTACTTTTGTGTGCCTCGTTTTTATGCCTTCCCACTCTCTGTGGAAAGTACAGATAAAGAAAAAGGAAATGGGTTTGGGCAAAATGTCTTGGGACGTTCGATCGCAGTAGACAGGCTGCATAGCACATCCATTTGTCCAAATCGAGCACAGTAAAGTGCTCGCTGTTTGTCGAGGCCTGTGGTATCATCTTACTCTCCCAGCTAATATTCCATGGTCGATACCAAAGATGCCTCTGATAGATAGGGCCAGAGAGTTAACCTGTCTGGTTCAGCATTCCCCACCCTGCTCTCTGTGGGCTGTAATTATGAAGTATGGACCTCATTAGGGTCTCTCCAGCCAGATGGCATTAGCATATTTCAGCCTCCTAATGAAATAAGACCTAATGGAAGCAGGAGAGAGAGGGAGGTGGATGGGGGGGGGGGGGGGATTTGTTCTAAGGCTGTCCTATTTTAGTTAAGAAATACATGGTCTACCCAGATGGAGGCTGGGCACATTTGTGTGTGTGTGTGTGCACAAACATGTGCCCTTTTGTATTATAGGTAGTTTAACTGCTTAATTACAGTGTTGCCCGTGGCATGCAGTACACTGAAGGACAATTATTCTAATATGTTCTCTCTCTCTCTGCCTACAGACTGAGATTGCCAAACGTCTCAATGCAATTCTGGCTCAGATCATGCCATTCTTGTCACAAGAGGTGAGTGTCAACCCCGCTAGCAGCATTTAAAGAATGTGAATGAGTGTCGTAACTGTACAGGAAACTGTGAAAGTGGCTTATTGTACAGAGACCCTCCCAATGACATATTAGATAAAGCAAGACATTCATTATAGCTTAATAGCAACAGAAACTGCCAATGTCTTAATGATGAAATGTAACTGAATCAAGTTTAAGCCACAAAACCACACTAACGTATTGGGATCATAAATCAAATAAAAATGTTAATTAGTTTAATCACTCACAATTATTAAATCATGCAGCTCCCATTTGGTCCACACCTTATTTAACCATCTGCCAAACAAAGTACAATTTTTTTTTTTTACATTATAATTCTGCCAAATCTACAGACTTTTTCTGAAGAACAAAGACAAGTTTAAACATGCAGTGAACAAAAAATGGCCATACCCATTTCTCAACAAGAGTTCTGTACGACTGGTATTTATTAACTATGATCACAATGTTTACACCAAAATTACCAGTATACCCAGTTTTGACGCGTGTCTTGACAGCGTTGCAAGATGTTAAGAAAAAATTGCTGTCGTTCCCACCATATTAAAAACCCAACGTACAAAAACATTCGTGGCTATTAATGGACCAATTCCTGTTATAACATAGCATAGGAAAATGTCTAGACTTCCAAAATAAAGAGGCAGAAACTGGAACATTCACCAGGTGTCATGTGCCCATCACTAAAGATCGGAGCCAGAGACAAAACCTGTATCTGCAGAGTCAGTTATTCTAGGAGTGGATGCTAAGTGTATCCATTAACATCACAGACAAAAAGCCAGATGTTAGTGGGTGTTAACAGGTTTTTCTACTAGTGGAAAAAGAGCTACAGCTGCAAAGGGTGTTTAGTTGACTGTAGCATCATTGACTCAAATGACTTCTGTGCATTATATTTTTGATTATCTCAGCTACAATGTTTTTTTTCTAGACTTGTGTATGTGAACCATGTTCTATCAGTCTTAAGTTATGAATGCTTTCCCATCAAGAGTCTCATCTGTGTGTTCATGTGTCCTGCAGCATCAACAGCAGGTGGCTCAGGCTGTTGAACGGGCCAAGCAGGTGACAATGACTGAGCTGAATGCGATCATCGGGGTACGTGGACTTCCCAATCTGCCTCTCACTGTGTGTATACCCCCTCTTCTTCCTTCATTTGACCCGAGGTCGGGGGCAATACTGCATGCATAGAGGAAAACGGCATATAGGCTATTCAAATAAGCTACATTACGCTCACAGGCTTCAGCTGAAGTGTTGTATGTCAAGGACAACCTGGGAAAGGGCAATACATTCCGGAGGAAAATAGAGGTGAAAAGGGAAAAAGAGAAGCTTAGTGTATTAATCTGCTTCCATTTTCCTCCTCCTCTTCTCCGTGGCATTTGAACGTTCATACTGAATACAAACTAGCCACGTGCCTCGTCCTCCCTCATGCAGACTTGCCCCCGTCTCCAGTGGTTTATCATGTTTTTATTTGAGTTGACAATGTTTGTAATGTGCTCTCGATGTGTTCAATGCTGTAATTCCACTGATTGTTGGCTATAGGCTGCAGTTCCTAACGGCTGCTCCGCTCTGATTTTCCCCGTCTCAGGCGGAGTCAAAGAACATCTGATACAGAGTAACACAGTCCAGGCTGAGATCAGATCATGGTGTTTTTCACGTTTCACTTTGGCTGCACTTTAATTACATAAAAGGTTCCAGCCAACAGGCTTACCTCTGCCTCTGACCCAATAGCAAGAGGAATTAGAGCTTTCAGGCTAGGACAAGCATTGTGATTGCAGCAGCGATTACAGCAGTATGGACTTCACAGGCACCGACCGTTTGTGAGGTGTCGTGGATAAAAGATTCAGGTCGGATTCAAGCAAAGTCGTCAAAGTTGGAGGAACAGGAGAATCAGAGTCTTCCAAAAGTCTAAAATTGAATAATCTGAAATTTAGGCCATTAAAAAGTCTTGAATATGTTCAAATATTGTGTGATAAACACGTTAAGATTGTTCTTCTGTTGCCCTTTAAAGAGCAATTTTCTTTGAGCAAGTAAAGTTTGTAACATCAAGTGTATTGTAGTTTTTTTTCTCAGCGATACAGAAATTTGTATGCTGTAATAAAAACTACAAAAAAGACCAACATGGAGCTCATAACTGATCCCCTACAAACACTCTGGGCAGAATTAATCTCAGTACACTCAGCTTGGTTGTAGGAAAGTCTATGGATACCTACCGTCTCTGCCTTTAACGTTTTAAGCCTTAAATTTCATTCATTATGGTCTCAGAAAGACTTAAATTTAACTTGTTGAAACCTGCAGAAACCCTGTGATAGATCATATGCTCACATTACTCCATGATGGTTACCCTCCCCCCCCCCCCCCCACTGATGGCGTTGAAGTCTCGTTATTTAGCCAGGCTAAATGGGCTACTTGTTTCTGTCACGTATTGTTTGCATTTTTATTAACGAGTGAAACTAGACATTAACAAACACTGTGGTATGTAGTCCCTTTTTAATTTGGCCATCTATTAGTGTCAATATTGGATTTCATTTGCATGTAACTGTGCACTTTGCAATTTCCCAGTTTGTTATCTGTAGTCATTATGACAAGACTGTTGTGAACCTTTTAATTTACTTTGGTACTACTCATCATACTCAAAATGAAGATGTGAATAATGTGGCATCATGTTTGATCTAATTCTCACCAGTTCATAAGGTTTTTAGCGCTAAGCTTTAAACTCAGTATCCATATAATAAAAGTTTAATGTCCTTAATTTGTAAATTTCATTTGAGAGCATCTGTGGAAAACTAAACTTTATTAGAAGAAGCACTTCAAAATTCAGTTCCTGACCTTTTAATTGTAGCCACAACCCTTGAACACAAACAAACTCCACTCTGGCTAAAAATACTTTTTAGTGATTTCTTCCATCTGCTTTAGTTTAAAAAAGAGGGAGAAGGTTAGCTGCTTTCTAATAGCCAGCTTGGACCCAGATGGAGAACTGACCCTTTTGATTAGCCCTCTGTAGCAGAGGTTAGTTAGCAGTTAGCTTGTCCCAGTGGTAGGGGGTCAAGTCTAATGAGAGGCGGATATCGAAATTCGATTAAGGTAAATGAGCCAGGAGCACAACCTCCAGTTTTCAAGGTAATTACTTCCTATTTCCTCCTGCTTCTTTTTTTTTTTTAAACCTGGCTCAGTGAGACTGTCTACAACAGGAGTGACCCTGTCTCCATTAAGGGTTGGCAGGGCCAGATGCACATGCACAAACAAACACATGGAAGGACATGGGAAGTGATCAATCTCCAGGTCCCCGCGGTGTGAGACTTGTCAGTAAAGTCTCAGGCTACATCCATAACACTCCGTTTTCATTTGCGTCGTCCAACTTAAACAGACGTAAGTGTTTTGGCTATGGATCAGTTTTAATCCCGGTTCCCATACCCTTATTTAAATGACTTAACGACTAATTTAACGATGAAAAAAAGTCGCAACCCTATGTTTATTTTTTAATAAAGCATTTGTACAAATATTTGAAATATAATACAATCCCTATAAAAATCTACCTGTAGTGAAAAGAAAAGGCAAATTCAAAAGTAGGTCTATTTACCTGACGCTGTGACGGTTAGTTGCTCCCTGGCATCAGGACATATGAGAGTAATTTCACAAGTGATGCACTGTCCAAATTAAACAAGTTGTTAATGCCATCATTTAATTTTTAGAAATGTCAACACAATGTTTGCCTGATATAATAAATTTCCCAAAAATATTGTCTATGACACCAACTGAACTGAGCACAAAGACAAAGATGCAAACAGGCTTCACGCTCCTGCCCTGGTTTCGCCAGAGGTGAGACATGAGTTTGATTTGACAAGTGTCGGGGCTGTCGTCTCATTTCCATAATTTCCACACAGGGTGAGATTGTGCTTCGGTAATGGTTAACGAGTCAGTTACAGGTGGGGGGCTGCTTCTCACCAACCCTTGCACAAATGCTAATCTGTAGAACACAGCTTTTACACTGCCTGGTTTAGTCTGTGATGTCACACTGCTTCATTTCCTCACAGTGATCTCCTTTGTGAAAGAAAATTTGCATGTGAAGCTCATATTTCCATGTGGTTTGAGTGTGTATACAGAGTTAGATTAATTTACATCCACACGTTTGTTGCCAACAGTTTGCAGTTCTCCTTTTCCCAAACAGTTAATTTCCAAGTAAAAAGCTGCTTCAACCGTATTAAATGTTAATATTGTTGGTTTTTCTTTGTTGATCTAAATGCTTCACCTCAGACTCTTTTCTTTTCTTTTTTATAAACGAAATAATCAAAAGATCAATGAAGAAAAATGCAGATAAAGTGATGAAATAACAGTTATAATATTTACTACCCATGGCTTGTTGCTTGTATAATTTCTGGCTGAATCTCTCCCTCTCTTCTCTGACCCAGCAGCAGCAGCCGCCGCCTCATAGTGCCTATCCAGCCTTCATGGTCAGTGTTCAGGGATGTTACGGGACATAGAGGCTACATCCACATTACTGCGTTTTAGTTTTACAACACATCAGTGTTGCTACATTTGAGCCTATTGCCTAAAACTGAGAAGTTTAAAAGCGCGGTTGGCCCCATTTTAGTTTGAAATAAATGCAGAAAAACTCCACCTAATTGTAGGTTCATGAAAATAATCCCTTATCTTACTTCTCACCATGTGGTAACAACCAACTGCAGAGTAGACAATCTACTTTGTGTTTTCACAGACCCGCACATGAGCAGTGTATGCAAATGGGCATGGTCATGTTTTCAGACATGCTGGTGGCGATTATTACTGATGCTAATACGCTCAAGTGGTTGGAGATCAAAACAGAAACGTATTAGTATGGATGTAGCCAGAGAAACTCTTTTGCATTGCTTGCTGGCAGCCTAACACACGTCTTTGTGAAGGGAGTTGATGATACCCCTTGAAGACCACAACTTGGGTGTGTTTGGGTGTATTTTTGGCATCTTTGTGTGTTATCTGTCTTACTCGGGGGTCAGACACGTGACAGCGCGTTTCTTTAACCGACGGCATAGATCGAAAACCCGTCGTGTCCATCCTACTCAGACGAGTCAGCTCGGTGTTTAGCAGAAGGTTGTTGTCTAATCTTTCTCGCAACGACTGAAGAGAATGTGTTTGAGTACAGAAGACGAGTAGGTAATGTGCCGATCGTTGCCAGACTTATTGAGCCGGTGTGCCAGCTGGTTTGTGCCGCGACTGTTGATGCTTGTTCCACCTGACAGTACAGTTCTGCAGGGAGCCAGCTTCGCCTAGTTAACTTTAATTGCCTGTTTCCTGTGGAAGTTGCCTGAGCTGAAGCGGCATTTACACATAATGAAAAAAGATAAGTGTGAAAGGAAGCCAGCTCTTTATCCATGAATATTGAATTGGAAGCAATTTATTTTCTGAAATTTTCTCTACCCCCCCCCCCCCCCCCGCTACCTCCCACTCCCCTTCCCTCGTCCCTCCTCGCTCCTCTCCTCAGCCATAGCTTGCTAATGAGGCTTCTTGATAATGATCCCTGCACGCTTTTCCTCATTAGGCACACTCAATAGGGACGTCCCTGCCTCAATCCCTTGCTCGCTCTCTCTTTCATTCTCTTGTTATTTTTTCTGATTCTGCCGCCCGCCCCCCCCCCCCTCTTCTTGTTCTGGCTGCCCCCTTTCTCTCTCTTTCTCTCCTTTTTTTTTTTTTTTTGCTCGGTTTCCCTTTTACACAACAAATAGGCTGCCGGGCACACCAGCACAATATCGATTAACAATGCCGCCCCTCGGTTGCTTATATCCATTGTGCGATTTCAGGTCCAGCTCCACATAATGAGCTGACTGAGTAATGGCCAGCTGCTAAATAAACCTTTAAATGTGCTAAGCCACTACATATAACCTTGTCTGGTTTTTTCCCCCTGTCGTGTAATG
This sequence comes from Pleuronectes platessa, assembly GCF_947347685.1. Taxonomy (NCBI): domain Eukaryota; kingdom Metazoa; phylum Chordata; class Actinopteri; order Pleuronectiformes; family Pleuronectidae; genus Pleuronectes; species Pleuronectes platessa. The sequence continues at coordinate 26,835,036 of NC_070626.1, forward strand.
AATGTATGGATGAGGTTATTGAAGTTCTATCTAGCAAGCAGAATAGCAATCATGTTTTTTTCTCTTTTTTTTAGAGAGGCAGTTGATGGATGTGCTAAGTGTTATTTAACCTTGTTTTAAAGCACTTGCTTCCCTCTTGCCTGAGTGGCTATTTAACTCCTGTCTATCTACTCACTCCTCTCTGGTTGCCTCTCACGCAGATATTCATGGCCTCTTGGGAGGTGTGAGAGAGTGTGTCTGTGCTTAACAGCGTTTTGCTAGAGAGTGGGCATTTCTGCTTGCTTGGTTTTCCAGAAGGCTTTCAAATATAGATCTATTGATTTAGATTTTTTTTTGTAACAGTTCCAGCTATGATTGAGGCGCAGACTTTGGGGGAAAGTGTTCCGTATCCCTTCTCGACCAGCGGGAGACATGTCGTCAAACATGGTTGTCACATGAAGGTCTTGTATCCTCAGACAGAGACAACAGGCAGTTTGTAGAGCAGCAGCGATGAGTGTGGCAGGGTTGTAGTGAGTGAGGTGTGATATGAGAGGAGAAACACATCTGTCATGTAAACCTGGAGGCAGTGTTTCATAGGCTCGACACTGAGGAGCATCCATGTGCAGACGTTCGCTCAGAGCTGTGTCAGTCGACCATTCTTTTATTCAATGCACAGAATGAATCTACAACAGTTTAACTTATTTATTAACGTCTTATTCTTCACTGTGAGAAAGAAATGTGACCGTGCCCTATGATGTGTTAATGATGCAAAGACAAATGCTTAAGATGATGACTGTGAGATAAATTAAAGACTAATACCAATTAACAAATGTATTCTACTGTTTCAGTTAATCCAGCATGTTGAAGCAGATGATAACTACACTGTTTATCTGCAGATACAAACTGAATCAGTTCTTTCCCTCAGACAGTGAATGAGCTGGAACAGCATGTTGGGAGTCGTCGTCATTCGGCTATTATGCATAATCGCTTTGGCCTTGGACTAAATATTGTCAGATCCAGCTGTAACGCTGGAGTAGAGTGCGATCATTCACATATTCTCTTCCCAGCCGACCCATTTGTCCTCTGTCTTGTCTCTTGTCTCTCTGCATTTGTTTATAGCAGCAGCAGCTCCAGGCCCAGCACCTCTCTCACGCCGCCCACGGCCCCCCGATCCAGCTGCCCCCTCACCCCTCAGGCCTGCAGCCGCCTGGCATCCCCTCTGTGACAGGCGCTGGCTCCGGCCTGCTGGCTCTGGGAGCTCTTGGCAGTCAGGCCCACCTGCCTGTAAAGGATGAGAAGAACCACCACGACCTGGAGCACCGAGGTGAGGAGCACAGCCAGCCGCACAAACTGCCCGAAGCATTTTACTGCTGATTGTAACTGCCAAGAACAGGTCTTACCAGCCAGACACATTTATCATAAGAAACATGTCGCTGTATGTTTTAAAACTAAGTGTTTGTGCACAGAATTACTGGGTGAGGAAATATTTATAAGGGTCATTTTATTTGGCTTTAATATAATATAGTTTAATGTGAAAATAGTTTATACCTACATCACGAAACAGGAAAGAAGGAAATTGTAGATGTTTGCACACTCGAGGATAAACACATTTTAATAGCATGCAAAAATAGACAGTGTAGAACTGTTCAGTTTGGATGTTGATAGTAATGTTGGTGTAATTTAAAGGAGATTTAAATAACAACCTGTATCTATATTTTTGTCATTAAATGTTATGATACCAATTAGTGAGTCAACGTTTAAACAGGAATTTGATGTTATTAATGGATTTATTAATGATTATATAAGCGACAATAGATAAAATGTAAGTAAAGATTATCTACTAAACCTTTGTCACTTTCTCACACACCATCAGGTCAGCTGTTTAACAGAGAATCAACTATAAATGGTCTTGTTTGAGTCATCTGTCATTTTTAGGTTTAAATCAGGTGCAGTTGTAAATGTATATCTCTAAACGTGGACTTGGTCCCACAGTCTGTACCCAGACTTCCAGGGATCAACTTGTCTGTTTACGTGATGAACTGAAAACCTGATAAAGATAACGTTATTGAGAACAATCACCAGGTTTTTACAACCTGTCAACCTAAAGACAAAGTTCATAGAGATATATAATGCATGAACTTGTGAACTTATGAAAGATATAAAGTGGTAACAACATGAATGATGCTGACTTACACATTAGAGCTTTGTTTAACCTGAATAATAATTGTCATGTGATTGAATCTCTCATATGTGGTGACACTCGTACTAATTTGTGTTTTGCCTTTCTCTCTCCTGGACCCTCATCTTTTCACTCACCTCTGGCCATTCCTCTGAAAGAGCGCGAGTCGAGCACGGTATGTTGACTCTGCTTCTCCTGTGTGTGTGTGTGTGTCTTGACTTTGTCGGCCCCCGGCTCTCTGTGTGTGGCGTTCAGGTGTACTTTACAGACCTCAGCTTCACTGCTCAGTAGAAATTAATGCTCTGTGCATAAGAACATACACATTTTTGTACTCCGGGAGGTATAAGCTGACTGAAATCAAATAATTAAGTCTGGTCAAATAAGCCAGTGCCATCTAATCTTGGTGGAAACTGATTGCGATCACTGGGTGCAGATTAATTGTCGGCTACCTCCTTTAATTTCAGCACAATTAAAAATGACTTTGACTCCTTTTCTTTCTTCACCTCTGTAGAGGATTTACTGTTGCATGTGTCTGATACCTGACTCCTTTTCATCTCTTTATCTGCCTCTCTCCTTTTATTTAGCGTATATCTTTATTTTCTGCTCTCTCTTCTTATCTCTTCTCTTATCCTCTTCTGTCCCCCCCGTCTCTCTCTCTTCCTTCTCATGTTAAAGTCCCTGTTTATTGGACTGGCTTAAAGCTCTCAGTTAGCTGGAGCAGAACGCTCTGTTGGATCTGGTCGACCAGATTGAGTTCCCATTGACTGGCCGTCCTGAATAGGGCCACTCATGTCTGAAGGGAACCCAAACTCTCATCTCGTATGGTGACGAGCGGCTGCCAACTCTACCTCACCTAATCTCTCCACCGCCGTGCCTCCTTCCCAGTGCACACACACGCACATGCAGAGTCTTCCTGTCCTGTTGTCTCAGGTCATCTGATACCGAAGTTGGAGACAAGCGCAGGGTTATTGAGTCCAGGCAGTCCTTTAAAGGTCACAGGCGCAGATTCATAGTCGGGCTGTCATGATGTCAGAGATTTCTGTCCGTCAGGCAGCTTCGTCACATCGAGCTGCTCAAGAACGGTTCTTGTTGCTTTCTTTTCCACAACTGTAGCTGAGTAAATGTCAATATTTTGACACTGGAAGAACGGGGTGTGAAAAGGGCAGAAAGCTGCGAGGCCAAGGCAGGGCCAGCTACTGAAGGGAGTGCTATTAGTGTGTGTGTGTGTTTGTGTGTGCCACTTACTGCGCAACCCCAGTGTGTTGTTTTTTATTGTGACTCTTCTTGGCTCGTGAAGTTTCTTTTAACGTCATACTTTCACTCCGACTACATCCACACAACTACGTTTTCCTCTTGTGTAGAATGCAACGTGGATAATCACTTACAAGCTTATAAGTTATATTCTTAATTTTACAAGGATATTACTGCATGTGTAGGAGACGAGCTCTTGTTTAAGCTGACACCCAAATGCTTCCTGTGTAAGCGAGAGGTCACATGATATGCATTCCCAGGCATGTTGGTATGGACGGGGATTAAAACTGATACTGAGCCAAAACGCTTGTGTGGACAGTCTGTTTTGCAGTAGTTTGGATGAAGCATAAAACTATTCTTGTGGTTTTTCTTTTTTAACCACAACAGCAGCTGAGCATTGTCCATATTTTTTGAAGGAGGCAGTGTGGAAAGGGCAGAAGGCTTCTTGGTTGGCTGAGACCTTCAGGAAAAGTCTGACTCCCAGTGTGGAGGCAGGGCCAGTTTCTGAAGGGGGTGCTATAAGTATGCCTGTGTGCCATTAACTGCCCAACCACAGTGTTTTTTTAAAATTTGCTTCTCTCCACTCTCCTTGGCTCAGGAGGTTGTTGCTTTTTAATGTCACCCTTTCACTCAGTTTTCAGGCTGTTGCCTTCCTCTCCTCTTCTTTCTCTCTCCGTTATTTGCAGCCAAGATGTCAGACATCTTCCTTTTCCCTCTTTCACCACATCTCTCTGCCTCTGATGAAGGCAGGGATTTGTTGAGCTGCCTGACATTGTGGGCAGGTTTCAGGGTTTGCCTCCTACCCCCCCTCCCCCCTTCCCCATCCCTGCCTCCCTGCCTGTTGGGCTGGTTGGCGGTGCCACCCCACCACACCAGTGCCCAGACTACAAAAACCCCCGTTTGCTGTTTCTGAGATGTTGCCAGCCTGTGCGGGCATTCCCACTAGTGGGGAGAACTCATTGCCACACTGCTACGCTCTCATTGCTTGCCAAGTTCCTTTCCTGTTTTGCTCTCTTGTCTTTCTTCCTCTTTTTTTTTCTTATTTTCTCACTCTGCCTCTTTCATGGCTCTGTTCTCCGCTGGCAACATCCTCTTTGTGTCTTCACATTGCACACTTGTCCAGTTTCCCTCAAAGGCGTCTTTCTGTCCTTCCTCTTCTTCATTCCAGTTGGTTTTCATGAACTTTTCTGTCAGTCATTTTATGCCGTTTTGTCCCTGACCTGCCACAGTGTGCACGCGCGCACACACACACACACACACACACACACACACACAGATCTTGGTCACTGTTGTTTTCATTTGCATGTTGTCTCGTTTAGTCAGGAATGAGAGCTGTTGGGTTAAATGTTGCTTCAAGTGGGTCTGACCTTAGGCTCTACAACAGGATCCAATGTCTTGTTTTTCATTTATCTGTGTTTATATACACCAAATATCCCATGATGCACTGGGCTTCCACCTCACATCTTCTTCTTCTGATCAATGTCTTTGCTGTGAAACATCCGGGGTGTTTTGTCTTCAGTGGTCTTCAGTGGTGTGCGTGCGTGTGCGTGTGTGTGTGTGCGCTCAGCTGTCTCGTATGTTTCCTACTTGCTCCACTGCCACGATGGCAGCAGCGGGGCTAAGCTGTCCCAGAATCCTCTTCTGTCCGTTCCATCCTAAATCAGTCCGGTTGAGTCTGGGAGCATTGTACGTTTAGCTCTACAGTCAATATTGTCACTGCTCTGATAAAGGAAAAGGCTCCAGAGTCATATCTGGGCTTAAACACACCATTTGTCAGTTCCTGGCTCTTCTGGTTTCTCAGGGTTTGACACGTTTAAACCTCAAAACATTCACCTGACTGAAAGAAGACATGTCTGGACAGTGGCAGAACTGTGCTTTGTTAGTTTTCTTAAGGCAACAAAGAAGTTTAATTACTTGCAAGTCTCACAGCATATCACATCATGACATTTACAATAATGGCCCAGCCTCTTCCTCACATTAACACGATGCAACACTCATGTTCATGGATGTTGAAGCGTATCACTGTACAGGGTTTATGAGTTAAATATAATGCACACTCTGGGAGCTGGACACTGACTGTGTGGTCTGTGTGTGTTGTTGTTGGCAGAATAACTCGGTGTCGCCGTCAGACAGCCTACGGGCCGCGAGTGAGAAGCACCGCAGCTCTTCAGATTACGGCCACGACTCCAAGAAACGCAAAGTGGACGAGAAGGACAACATGAGCAGATACGTGAGTGTTTGCCTTCACTGGTTCCTTTTGTTTGAAGCTGATCCTGAACATGTTTCCGTTTGTATCTTTACATCGATTAACTCTGGCTTCATTAGGCCTCTTCAAATGTTATTTGAAATTATAAATATTTGGAAATAATTGACTGGTAAAATATAGAATTACCCAGTTTCAGTTTGTCTGGTTACAGTATTCAAAGTAAATAAATAAACGCTACAGTCAAAACCATGTTACAGATGGCGGGTTATATTTTGATCCACCAATATTAAAATGCACTTGTTCATGCAAACCTAGTTTTTAACAGTTAGTGAACGACCAGGAAACTAAAACCTGTGACTCCTTCATTTCAGGACAGTGACGGAGACAAGAGTGACGACCTGGTGGTGGACGTTTCCAACGAGGTGAGACTTCGTTTGAACTGAGCCGTTCAGTCACATTCCAGCGTGAACGCTGCGTCGAAACCAAACACAGCTCTTTGTCATTTGTCTGCAGAAACCTCAACACTTTTCACAGCGCTGCCAAAAAAACTCTGTCACAATATTGGCTGTGTGCGCCATGAGTGTGTGCTCACTCGCTGTATTTCTTTTGCCGTTCATGCGGAGAGTAATAAGACAAAGAACACAAAGAGAAAAGGGAGTGACAGGTGAATGAAAAGTGTGTGTATGTATGTGAGGGAGAGAACAAGCACGCATGAGTATATTTATCTGTGTTTGCACATGAGGCCCCAGTTTGTTTGACCCACATGTACATGCCGGTGGCTTTCCTCTGCTCTGTTTGCTCAGTCTTGCTCTCCGTCTGTCTCGTTTAACTCTGTAGGATCCGGCCACCCCTCGAGCCAGCCCCGCTCACTCACCTCCAGAGAACGGCCTCGATAAATCACGGGGCCTGAAGAAGGATGCCGCCCCCAACAGCCCCGCCTCCGTCGCCTCCTCTGGCAGCACACCGTCCTCCAAAGCAAAGGACCACGCCCATGTGAGTGCACTGAAAGACAAGAGACGTGATGAAATAAGGAGGTTACAGTGGAGGGGGGGGGTGATGGGTGAACTGACAGCCCTTCACACAGACGCCCACTCCACTTGACAAATGCCCTTTAGTCTAACACGCAGACGGCTTAGCAGTCGGCTGCTATGAAGGGTCTTGAAGGGGCAGAGGGTGGATGCACTCTCAGGAAATCAAACGCTGTGGCTCACTCCTCTCAATCTTCTTTATGGCTTACCCAATAAATGGTCATTTCTTCCTCGGCCCGGGGCTGTAAATAACCCAGAGACACAGTGGCCAGGGAGCTGCTGTCTCCTCCTCTTCCTCCATCTCATCTTCTCTCTCTCTCCATCCCCCATTTTCTCTCAGACACTAAAGCTCTTACACACCAGGCTGAAACAGTCTGAATGCATTGGTTCTACATAACGATTGAACTGCGGATTAGGATAGATTTATAGTCCGTATCACCACCCTTCAGCTCCCATGGCCCCCAGCGTGACTCTGTCCCTCAACCAGCTAAACCCTCGTGTCTCTAACTTGATCTGCAAGGGAAGGAGATGGATTAATTATGAGAGGAGTGGTTGGGTCACCATCCTGCTTGTCTAGCCACTCTTAACAAGCTTGGCTTCTAAGTAAAGGTTTATACTTCTACCCCTGACGCACGCACACACATACTCACCATAGCTGTAATGAAGTGTCAGTGTTAGATTGGATTACCTTGAGCCGTCCACTCAGATTGTCACTCTGGATTTTCCTGCCAGTGGGGACATTTCCTTTTTTTTTAACGCTGACATGGACGCTGTTTCGTTTCCGTGTGTGTGGCTGGGACCGTGGGAGGAAGTGAACTTGAGTGTTTGAGTAAGAAGATACAAAACAAGGCTGCACACAAAGACCTAAGAGCATCTTTCTGCTTTAGAACGACAAGTCGTCCACGCCGAGCCTGAAGTCCAACACGCCTACACCCAGGAACGAGGCGCCGACACCAGGAACCAGCACCACTCCAGGGTTACGACCTCTAACGCTGGGCAAACCCCCCGGCATGGAGGCACTAGGTACGTCAACGCACATAATGTACCTCAACATAACACTGGTTGGTTGATTGACAAAAGAGTAAACAAAAAAACATCTTTCATGGAATTTAATAAAATAGTCATATTTTAATATTTCTGAAGCTAAATTATTGTCTTGTGTCTTTCGTGGTCTGTAGCTGCTCCTGCCCTGCGCACACCGCTGTCCATCGCGGGCTCCTATGCCACCCCGTTTGCTATGATGAGTCACCACGAGATGAACGGATCCCTCACCAGCCCCAGCGTTTATCCGGGTCTCATCTCACCTCAGATGAGCGCTGCAGCTGCTGCCGCCTACGGACGCTCACCAATTGTAATTATTCTCCCCTCTATGAAACATTTTATGAATGAAAATGTTTATTTATTGTTTACTTATCCTTCTAATTAGGTCTCTGCAATGTTAAGAATTTAATGATCAGAAATTTAGACAATTAAAAAGTCTTAAATATATTAAAATATTGCGCATTAGGTTTTGAATGTGTTTAAGTCGGTCTCAGCTGCTCGGCTTGGCTCAGGGAAAGACTCATGACTGAGGGTTATTAAAGGCTACTTCAACTTTTCTTCAATTATGCTCAAGTACAAGTAATTATTTGATAATTACTTGTACTTGACATAGATCTGTAATTTAATTTAATTTGAAACTGTCACGTACAGTTTACATGTTGTATATTCCACCTCCATCTGTTTGACTCAAAGCCGCCACCAGCATGTGTATGAATTACCCAGCTTGGCTGTGGGTTGTAAAGTACGAGTAGAATGACTTTGAGAAACTTGGGTATTCATCGTGTATTTTCCAGAACTCATTGTGAATATTTCTGCTCGGCTGGCTGCAGCATGTTGTGTAAACATAATGAGAGTACAAAGCCGAGCCGAGCTCCTTTACTTTGATGTTACTTCGTTAGCATTCTAAAGGCTTGAAGAAAAAAGAGAGACTCGCCCCCAAAATGCCTCTTGTGCATGTTTGAAAATCTCCCCGGCTTTCATTAGCATTAGCAAGTGGGATGTCGGAGCCTTGTGCAAAGCTTCCCTGTTTGCAGTGAAGCTGAATTTGCACCTTTTTGAAGGGATTTGCCTGGAAACGAGGGTTCCTCAGGGCGTTAGCAGCTTAAATGAAGCATAGTTTTCAATTTGAATATTAGTTTAGTCTAGTTTATCTTTGCTGGTTATTGACTGTTTAACTCTTGTTTCTGTGTGTGTGTGTGCAGCCGGGGTTTGACCCTCATTCTCACATGAGAGCTCCGGGCCTGCCAGCCAGCCTCACGTCCATTTCTGGAGGAAAACCGTGAGTCTTTGTTTTTCATTTGAAATGTGTGTAACTAAATTAGTATCAACAGTTGACTTAGTTTAAACTGAACCCCTCTCTCTCTCCCCCCCCTGTCCTCTGCAGAGCTTATTCTTTTCACGTGAGTGCTGATGGCCAGATGCAGCCCGTGCCCTTTCCTCCAGATGCCCTGGTAGGCCCGGGCATCCCACGCCACGCTCGCCAGATCAACACGCTGAGCCACGGGGAGGTGGTGTGCGCTGTCACCATCAGCAACCCCACGCGTCACGTCTACACCGGCGGCAAGGGCTGTGTCAAGATCTGGGACATCAGCCAACCAGGCAGCAAGAGCCCAGTGTCCCAACTCGACTGCCTGGTAACGAGATGTTATGTTTTGTTACAAGTCACAACAAAAGAAAAGGGTCTTTTACATGTGTGTTATTACTGCAGACGGACATGATGTTCTCGTGTTTCATTAGACGACGGTGATTACCTTCATATGTTGCCTGAGTCCACACTTCCCCTTAGTTTTTCCCCCAGATCCCAGCAGATAGAGATGTAAATAATTCAGTTAAGTGTCTCACTGCTGCACTGAAATAATCCTTAGTGAGAGGAAAAAAAGCCTGCTGAGTAATGATGCTCCGACTGGCCTACCCGGTCTGCTATTACCCAGCTCATTACTTCCTCCCAACTGTCTCCCATTTCTCATCCTGATGCTGTGGCTGCATCCCGCTCCACTCTTCTGGCCTCCAACACCCTCAAGGTGTGTCCAGAGTGCAGCTGGGTCTTATAAAGCCATCAGGGTGCTGTTTTAATTCGACCCAGCGCTTCCACAGTCCTATTGATCTGTCTTCCTGCTCTTCTGGAGCCTGGCCAACAACTGCTGCCCCGTTCCCTCTTTCCCCGAATCTCTCGTTAAAGCTGACATCCACATCTTCACTGTAACATGAAAGAGCTGCAGTGTAAAAACTGCACACGTTCAAAAGAACAGCTCCTCCAGAGTGGCAGAGGAGACTTGAGCTGCTCTCAGACATACACTGACACCGGATAGTCTCCTGAGACTCTCTGGAGGGGCTGTGTGTGGGAACTCGGGTCTGAGTCGGTTGCTGGGGACATTCTCTGGAGTTTCTCCTGCTAGATCCAGAGTCAGAAAACTCACATACAGCAGGAGATTCTCAGGAGAATTCACAGGGAGAGAGTGGGGGGAGGTTGATGAGGTTCATAACACACAGGATGCACACAAGTATCCTGTTAATCTATTGGTTACTCTACAGAATTGTAATTGGGTTTCTTCATGCAACTAAATCACATGAGGGAAAAATGTACAGGTAAATAAATTAGATCCACTTATCCTGACGGCGCTCGTCCTTTTTGTTTCCCCTGCAGAACAGAGACAATTATATCCGCTCATGCAAGCTGCTGCCTGACGGCCGCACCCTGATCGTGGGGGGGGAGGCCAGCACGCTGACCATCTGGGACCTGGCCTCACAGACGCCCCGCATAAAGGCCGAGCTCACTTCCTCCGCTCCGGCCTGCTACGCACTGGCCATCAGCCCCGACGCCAAGGTCTGCTTCTCCTGCTGCTCCGATGGAAACATCGCCGTGTGGGACCTCCACAACCAAACCCTCGTCAGGTCAGTAACGAGCAACGAGGAGTTTGGATTCACGTTTCAGGATTAAAACATTTGACCACCGGCGTGAGATGTAAGAGCCGGGAAGGTTTCCTGCCCTGTTCCTGACCTCGTGTTTGATGCTGTGTTATTCCAGGCAGTTCCAGGGCCACACAGACGGAGCCAGCTGCATCGACATCTCCCACGACGGGACCAAGCTGTGGACCGGAGGCCTTGACAACACTGTCCGCTCCTGGGACCTGAGGGAGGGACGGCAGCTCCAACAACACGACTTTACCTCACAGGTAGAGAAGGAGAGGGACTCAAACAAACGTGCTCTTCATTTTCCGAACCACAAAGGGAACAAGCATACATTTCACATTCAATCCAACTGTAGCTGCTACAGAAACAGACAAAAATAGATTTCCTATGATGCAAATGAACCATCTGTTCATCTCATCGGGCTCTAAAAGGAAAAACATTGCATCTGGAGCTGACGTGTTAATTGATCTTTGGTTGTTTTAAGATGATGAAACACTGTAAACACTTGTTGAAAGAACGGTTTCCTCGTTGCAGATCTTCTCGCTGGGTTACTGTCCCACCGGAGAGTGGCTGGCTGTCGGCATGGAGAGCAGCAACGTGGAGGTGCTTCATCACACCAAGCCCGACAAGTATCAGCTGCACCTGCACGAGAGCTGCGTCCTCTCACTCAAGTTCGCCTACTGTGGTGAGTAGCAGGGACACACACACAAACACACCCACACACTCGTCTTAATGCATTCATGAGCAGGAGGAATAAAGGTTTGATTCCTGCATGATAAGAAGGTTTTTGTCTTGTTGTGATGGGAATTCAAAAAGCCTCTGCTGGAGAGTTTGGCTGAATTCCGGCATCGATTAAATGTGTTGTTGATATTCAAGGTTGTCACATGAGGATTTTGTCTATTTGTCTTTTCCACATTGGGCCAAAAGTTTCCTGGAATCGACACGTGACCAGATTATACAGTTCTGTTGCTGTTATTGACATTTAAGTTATGACCTTTCCAGGAATTAAGAGGGTTATTCCAAATGGTTTATTCACATTAGGAGACATTCATATTTCACTTTTATTACCCGTATTACAGATGTTGCCATTTACGGCAAAATTGTTGACCAAATATTTAAACCTGTGGATTTTGGGGCAAAACTGAAATGATTTAATTTCAGCATTGAAAGACTTTCAGATGAAGTAGGTAGGTGTGAAAGATTGCCTGAATAATTAAAAAATATGGACGTGTGAGTCCATACATTGTTAGGTGGGTGGTGGTTGTTTTGGGTTAAGATCCCCCCCCCGCTTTTCTGAAATGTCCCTGAGGCCTGTGTGGTGGTCAGATGTTTGAAGTCCAGATGAGCACAAGCTGTAGCTCCTGTGTTTGACTATTTCTATTGGTTGCTGGTCGGTTCTGCTGCTTAATGAGGGAACGACAGTTTCTGTAGAAGCTGAACGGACTCAAACATCCAGTGACTCGTTTAATCATTGTGTGTGTTGTATCTCAGTTGAGATCATTGTGTGTGTTGTATCTCAGTTGAGATCATTGTGTGTGTTGTATCTCCGTTGAGATCGTTTTGTGTGTTTGGCAGAGCAGCTGGTTTTAAATTTAAAGTTCAGACAATTGAAGTTTTACAATCGCCTCAGTGACATTTATCTCAGAAATGTCAGTTTTAATTTCCCCCTCAGCTCGGTCTCATATCTCCACCACCGCACAACTTGTTCATTCAAATGGCGCCGGCTCTTTCCTCAGAGCTCAGTGTCACTAATTAAATCATTACCAACTAGACGGTCGGGTAATTAATAAGACAGTGATTTAAATGATCATCAGAGTGTAAATGTGTGAGTCTCCTTTTTTATTATGTGCTTTTTATTGGTTGTTAATGGGATGGCATTTTACCACCTTTAGTTTTTATGGACATTGATGAGGTTATTACAGAATCACATGTCCATCATCTCTCAGGTGGATGAGGATGTTTCTCACTCGGTGTGTGTGTGTGTTCAGATTATATTGTCATGACATTTGTTTCTCTGTTTGCAGGTAAATGGTTTGTGAGCACAGGAAAGGACAATCTGCTGAATGCATGGAGGACTCCTTACGGTGCCAGCATATTCCAGGTGACTATGATAAACACGCACACTTACCTCAAACTGCGTGTGCGCTGAGACAGATTTATTTTAGATTAATAAAACATGCGTCAGATTCATTACAGTCTAAAGAAAAAAACTACTAACCATAATGAGATGAAGACATTTATAAATGTTAAATAACCTGGAGCATGACGGGAGGATTTAATGAGTTTTGTGTTTTCTCCCCCGCAGTCGAAGGAGTCATCCTCCGTCCTGAGCTGTGACATCTCCGCAGACGACAAATACATTGTGACCGGATCCGGTGACAAGAAGGCCACCGTCTACGAGGTCATCTACTAAAGAGAAGCAGTCGGCTGCTCGGCTCCAGCACCGCGACTGAGACGACTTTGACTTTTTCTCCATGCCGAGACGAACTGAGGATCTAAACCGGTGGAAATCAATGGATCTGTTGACCTAAGGATGTTTATGCTCGAGAGGAGTGAACCTTTTTTTTGTCCTTTTGTTTTGGAGGGTTCCTTTTTTTCCTCTGAGAGTATTTGGGTGCGACCCCGTGAAGCAGCGCTTCATTTGGAGAACCTTCCTCAGACATCTTGTGAAAAGTGTAAATATCGGATTAAATAAGACATTTTATATATATTATAAGAATATATATTTTCATGTCCTGGGTGTACTTGTGATGATTTTTTTGGCCCTCTCTCTCTCAGTGACGCCGGGGAGAGCAGAACCTACATTAGACTAGAACTTTTTAAACAACGTTAACTCTTTGATTTTCTTAAAGCACATTCTCTGGGCTGACTTTTTCACAAATCAAACAGAGGGGCGTGAAACATGAACCAGGACATTTTGTGGAGATTTTTAAAATGGCCTTTCGTCACTCCATAATCTCTGACATGGAGCCCCCCCGACTCAGGCAGAGCCTCGGCTGGTTTGGACCACTGTGGAACAGAGTGGAGAAGAGATGGATGTAAATTTAATTCATATATATATATAGACCTTTTTAAAGTGTACTGCTCTGTCTGTGCTATCTTTCTCTGTTTGTTTTACCTTGTTAGATGATGGGAGATGGGGGACGTTTCATGTTTAGCCTAACCCTTGGACCTCAGTTGGCAGGAGATTCACTGCTGCAGGCACAAACTGAATGACAATGTGCTTTTTGCTAACTTGACGTAATGCAGATGTTGAATTGCACCATTGATTTCTTGGCTACAGACTTTACTCAAACAGTCCAATCTGCACTATTGGAATCCTTCTGCCCTTCGGTATCTTATCGTTATTCCTGGAATATGTTTGGCTGGTCGTGACGGGGGGGGGTCGTGACATTTGTCCTGATTAAACGCAGAGATCAGTCTGTCTTAATAAAACTGTTCAGTGCCTGTAAATGCTCTTGAGGACGGAGGGAGTGGCACTTCATGTGAACTCGAGAAAAACCCACCATGAGTGAAAGTGTCCTCGATGTTGACTTTAACGACGACAGTGAATAATTCTGGTTTCTACACTGTGCTCCGGATCAAGTCAGCATTTCCAACAAGATAACAAACGGGGCGAAATGCGCTCTTCCCTCTGAGTCACACCAAAGTATGTAGCAAATGCTGTCAGCACTGAAAAAGAAATGTACAGTTGTTGATAAATAAATAAAACTGTTTTTGTAGAATGGCCCATGTCCTTGTGATTGACCTACTGCTGATATTGTTGTGATGTTCTTCTGAACAAACACGTTTAGTTAAGCATTTGTTTTACCTGAAGCTGCTCAGACCTTTCACTGAACTCCAGATCATCACCTGAAATGATGCAGATGGAACATTATGATCTGAGTCCGAGGCTTTGGACTAATAAAACAAATATAAATATCTCAGGATGAAGTGGAAACAGCTGGGTGCCTCCAGTAACCAGTGCGGTTTCCGTAATTTTTCTTTCCAATCTCAAGCCAATCTTAAGAGTTCACGTTTGAGAAGCCAAAGAAGTGCTTGGGGAGTTCACTGTGACCATTTGTCCACCGAGTTCTGACCCAGTTCATCCTTGAGTGAACATTTGTGACAGATGTAATGAAATTCTCTTAATATATCACATTCACAACAATGTGGGGCAATTGAATGTTTATTACATTTTAAGATCCGTTTAAGAGAAACATAAAACATGTTTTGTTAGGCCACTGTGACTTTGACCTTTGGCTAACTAAACCAAATCAGTTAATCCTCGAGAATTTTTATTTAAAATGTTTCCCTCAAGGCTTCTTGAGATATATCGTCTTCATAAGAATGCAACAAATGTTTGTATGCAGCGATGAACTGGTGAACTACCTGGAAACATAAAGTCTCCTTCCAGGAGGCAGGAGATACTGATCTCTGTGCAGATCTGTACATAAACACTCCACTGATTTTTGATGTTGTGAATTGCTTATGTGAAAAATCTAAGTCTGTACAATGGGGATCTTTCTCTGGAGTTCATGTCTGAAAGTTGTTATGAAGAAAGGTCATTGAAGGTTTGATTTTTAGCAGCTGAAGGGGAACTTACCATCAATCAAGGTAGTTTCCAACTATCAAAGGGAAATGATTTACTTTCTTGCCGATAATCACATGAGCTGGTTGATCCCAACACGTCTTCACCGTAAATACAAAGCTACAGCCTGGACAGAGTTAGCCTAGCTTAGCATACAGACTGGAAACAGAGGGAACCTGTGTGCGTGTGTGACCTGAATGAGGGGGAGCAGAACATGAGCTTGATTATCAAAGGGCCTCAAGTCGCCCACGACTCGGCGTCCTTTGTTTTTACCGCTGAGAAGAACCTGAGGGGTTTTATTTTCCTTAATGGGAAGTTGAATGTCACGGCTGGGACACGCTCCATAGACCTCATTCCTCACCGCACACGCTGACATTGAATAAGTGAAGTGTGACAGAGAAGACAGAGGAGATTGGAACTGGAGGAAAAAGGTGTGAGAGAGACAAAGACGCTGTTGTGAGTTAATGTCTTTGTTTCCAGACGGGATGAGTTGTGGTTTCAGGCCTGTTGACAGGAGCAACGGTGGGAGGGAGGAGACACACAGCTCAGGATCAGTGTGGCCTGCCAAACCACACACACACAACACACACACACACAACACACACACACACTGAGTGGCTATTCTGTTGCTTCACTCGAATCACAGACACATTCAGCCGCACTCGTATTTCACACACTCCCACTCGTGACTTAGAGAAAGACAAACTACTTTGGGAATTTGCGGCTTCAAGACGATCTCTGTGATGATTGTGAAACAAGATTTGTTGGAATAAATCTGTCACAAAAGATGTTGTGTTGATAACGATCAGCATGCGATTACGAAATTGCAAATCTTGACTCTTTCTGTTGTGTGTTTTTTTTGCGGCTGCCATACAGTTACTCGTGATGTATGTGTCCTGTCAGAGTGTCGGGATGCTGTTCTACTGACTCACCGCACTGAGCAGTCGTCTTTCCCTTCGCTCCTCTGTCTTCCTCTCCCACGTCCTTTCATACTCTCTCGCTCTGCTCCCACCACAGGTGGTGAGTGCTTTCATTTTCACATTTGTGGGGGTGCTGGCTGTGAGGCTGTGATTTCTGACTGAGGGGGAGAGAGAGAGAGGGAGGGAGAGAGAGAGGGTGGTTAGGGATGCAACATCGGGGGATTTCTCTGCCACACATTTCACCTCCCTGTGTGGGCTGGAGGCTCGGTGCATATGGTGGAGCTACGAATCCATACAGGCCCATATTCTCCTCAGATACTCTAACATCAATCGTACCCGCCTGAGGAGCAGTTGTCCTTATGTCACCCGTCTTCTGGAAATCATGTTTATTTATGACTGTGGGATTTTGCTTAATATGTTTTGGAGGAAACGATTGCAACTGCGTATTTCTACTGTGAGTCATCTGAGACAGATTGTGGTCCCAGACTAACAAACAACAAGAGTTTGACTCTTTAAAACTAGGTTTGTATTCTGAGTATTCGTTGTAATCTTTGTTCAGTTTAATCAATTACGCCAAGTCTGGTCAGTGTCTCAGCCAACGAGTTCAGAGATCAAGTCCATGTGCTCACAGAGAAAAACTTATAAAAAGCTTCATGTCATCAGCTTTGCAATAAGGGAAATTTCACTTTCTTAGAACAGAGCAAAGAGGAAGGATGTACTCTGTGATGCAAAGAAACCGGGCTTAAAATGGGACCTTGGGGTGCGCCACAATAAATTGCTACTGACTGAAACTGATCTAAAAGCCATGAATGCTGACTACACAGGTGGAGAAATGCAAGAGTAATGGAAAAGTCCAATTTAACAGTGTAGGAGTGGAGCATTCACGAGGCTGGACATGATGTATGAATTTCGTTTTTGGAAAGCACAGTGTTTCAGTTGACAGCACATCAACACCAGATTCTCATCTTCTACGTCTGTGATTCGTCTTTTTCATCCTGAGATATTTTCATTCTCAGATATTTTACTTGGGCGCTGGCAGGAGAAGTTCTGAAAAAATATCAGAGCGACTGACTTGGACATGTGTGTTCTCTCATAAGCGAAAAAATTCCAGGAAATTCTTCGGACTTCATTTCTTTTTCTTCGGTTTCCTTTAGGTATTATATTATTACCAAGTATTTCAATACCTTACCGAACAAATCCTCCATTTAGGAGCCATTTTCCCTCGGTTCATAAAAACATTCTCTCTCAATCTCCGCTAAAAGCCGACTGTGCTCCAGTGAAGGCTCCTTTACAACTTTGAAAGGCTCAGCCTGTAAAATCCTGATGAAAGGTGTTTTTGTTCTCTTGACAGTCCCGATCGTCGGCTGTGAAGGAGAAGTGATGCAGGGGCACTCTACGTCTGTCCTCGGCGTTTTCTCCTCTCAGCCCATTTCAGCGAGGGAGGCAAAGGTTTTACTCTCCTCTACCTGACAGCCGTCTCGTTTCATCTCTCTCTCTTATGGCACCACGAGAGAAGACGGAGAGCAAAATGATGAGACTTTCTCTCATTTCCCATTTCTCTTTTCCCACCAACACCGCCTTTTATGTTTTCATCTGCCACTTCCACCGTCTCCTTTCTTCCCATCCCATTTTCAGCACTCTCCCCCGGCCACGTCTTTCTCTCCTCTGTGTCTCCTGTCTTCACGTCAGTGCCTCTGCAGCAGACACATCGTATTAGCCCGGAGAAGAAAAACGAGAGGATTGTTCGAGGGTGCCGTGTTCCTTTCAAGAGAGCAACAAATGTGGAAAGAAAAAAAAAAACTTGAATCTCTCTCCTTTCTTTCTCTGTCGCTCACTTGATAACCAAGTGCGTGTGGAGAGCAGAGGGAGATTAAAGGGAGCTTGAGTAGAGGCAAAGAGAGCTGGTGCTTCAGCTCCCAGAGGTCATTTGGGCTCCTTTGATAGCAGCGAGGCCACACTCCATCATCTGACCTGTCCTAAAGATGAGAAGCTTTCATCAGTGTCTGCTGGAAACAAGAGCCCACTCAGAAGCAGGGGCTCAAATTAGAGGACTCTCTGAGTGTGTGTGTGTGTGTGTGTGTGTGTGTGTGTGTGTGTGTGTGTGTGTGTGTTTCAGGTTCTTATGCATAATTCAGTGCTTTTACTGTTATAAAAGCATTTCTTTTGATCTTTGATCACACAGACTCGGGAGAACAGTACTTAAACTGGATTCTTCTAAATTATTTGTCAGGGGGAGATTTGCTTTGAAAGGATTTCAGGTAAAGAACAAGAAAGTAAATGAGGCTGTAGGAAGCCCACAGTGCCCTGAGTGTGTACTGGACAGTGTGTCAGCACTGACTGGAAAACAGAGGAGGACCACAGTAACATTATAATGCAATCCAATGGATCTTTACCATGATCCTCTTCTCTTATTCATTCCTTGTTGAGCAGGTGGAAAGAAACAAAGCGGAATGAAAAAAAAATTCTCCTCCGTTTTATTTGTTTGCGTTCTTCACAGCAGCCACTTTAACTGCCAAGGTGAACGGGGGGGTTAACAAGCTCAGCAAAGCAAATAATTGGTACAAATGTGTCATTAGCACCGTGGACGGGCTCGGATAAAAAGCGAAGGAGCACTAATTGAACATGATTACAAACTTCCTCCTCCATCAATTGGCGCTGTAATGAGGAGGTCCTCAGGGATAATGAGGTTCACAGGGCAAAAGTGACTCTGAAACTCAGAGGGAGAAGAGGGAGACAGAGGAAGACTTGATACCAACAAACACACACACACACACACACACACACACACACACACACACACACACACACACACACACACACACAGCGACCAGAGTGAATACACAACCTTCCTCAGTCCGCCCGGCCCTGCAACAAAAAACATTTCTCCAAACAGAGGTAGGTGCTGTCGAATGTGCGTGCATGTGATTTCAGTGCACGTGATTGTGAGTTTAAGTGTGTGTATATATAGTCAGGTGAACATCTGTATTACTTCTCAATCCTTCAGTCGACCCATTAATCCCTGTGTTGCTTGTATAAGCTGGAAGTGGGTAAACATGAAGTTCCTTGTAGTTGTTATGTTTCCTGCAGCTCAACTATAACCTGACTTCCAGTTAACACACTCATTTGGACCTGACGGTGTTTTGCAGGAGACAAATGTGTTTGTGTTAATTTTATGCCCAATTTGACTTTGCGCTTTACAATGTTTGTTTTTTAACTTTTAACTCCAACAGGAAGTTACGTTTTCACTCCTGACCTCAGGTTTTAAGGAAGATAAAAGCAGACTGCAGGATGGATTACCACTAAATACCATTAAACTCGATGGAAGGATGTGGTTTGTGTCATCGCTTTTGTTGATTTCTCAGAGAATAATTCATGAATCTTGATGAAAAAGAAACAGACTTGTTAAGGGGACTAATATTGATGTGCAACTTGATGCAGATCCACATTAAAATCTGGATCTAGTAAATCGAAATGTAGTTTCTAAAGGAGATTGTTGGAACATAATATCGCAAATGTATTTTTAAAACTGTGGTATCGTCTTTGCTTATATGTTAATTATCAGTTTTATTATTGTAGACAATCTTCTGATAATTTTGTAAACAATTTGCAATTTTTTTAAATAGTGATTAAAAAATACTCTATTAGAAGTATGAGATTCGTTTACTGTTGTTAAACCGGAACCACAGTACATGATGCTTGATGTGGAAATAGAACAGGTGTTATTATGGAAGTTATTTAAAGTTCCTTCTAATAAAACGAACGCATCCAACACAATTAAATCAGTTTTTGACTTATTACGAAAAGCAGCCAACTTTCAGAACAAAACAATCGAAGAGGAAGGAATAAGAGGAAGGTTGGAGGAGGTCACGGCAAAGAGGAAGAAGTGAAATGAAGCCGGAAGGCTGACACGGGGGTGGGGGTGGGGGCGGGGGGCGGGGGGGTCATTGTGCTTTTATGAACAGGTCATTTGTTTGGGTGGTGCACTGTGGTTAAAGAGCCAGAGGAAAGTGAGGTGCCAAGTTAATGTGACAGGAGAAAAGAGTGTGAGCCTGTTCCTGGGATTTCTTTGGGCTTTGTGCAGCGACAGAGACAAAAGGAGAACAGCTCATTCAGAGCAGCAGAGGAAGGAGAGTCCGGTCGGAAAGAATTCAAAACACCAGACTCAATCAAAAATCTGATTTAGAACCGGATTCAGTTTGAAAATCCATCAACAACTCGTTCTGTCGCTGACAATCATCCCTTTGAACTCTTTGAATTCTGCAGTATGATGTGAAATCATGTTCCGGTGTCCACATCCGTGTTTTTACCGACTGTGATTGTGTCATTTCCTGAATTAAAACGTCATATCTCTGTACAACCTGAGATAAAAGATTAAGTAAGTCAGTAAACCATGCTAAATGATAAAAGTACAAAAATTGTGTTATAAATTAATACAGAAATCTAAAAAATAAATATTTTCATCAAATTTTGCTTAATGAACATGCTATATATATTGATCAAAAATATTTCTACACTTAGAAACACAAACAAAATGTTTCCTAACCGTTTCAACTCTCATGTTGTTTGTTTTGGACAAGTTTCAACAGAGTCCGATAACAAACCATCATGCACAGGAACCTTGCAAACTGAGTCCGATCTGTTTTATTATTCTATTCAGCAGGAGATAAAAAAAACAGTCGAGCAGTGAAGATTGATTTTGTGTAGAAATAGAAACATTGGATGAAACATTCAATCCTGAGAAGCCGTCAAACAAGAATTCCGTCTTCTGATCAGGGAGATGGGAAATTATACCGATCATTTTCACAGTCTATTGCAGGATGTCAGTGGTCCAGTTTGAGACGCTACTGGCTACACTGGGATCAATCCTTAAAAGAAGAAAACAAATTCATCCAATTGATAAGACTGATGTGCCGGGGATTGAACCCTCGGACACAAACACTGAAGCTACACAGCAAATCTCTGTCAACACGTGAAGTGAACTGACCACAGGAGACGGAGTCACCTCTGACACTGGGAGAACGGACATGTTTCAGCTCGGCTGTGATTCACAACGTCGCAGAAAGACAGTGAAAGAATCTGATAACAAACCATAGACTGCTGAGCCATGACGCTCACGTGCAGGACTGGTACACGCTGGTGGTGTCCTGAACTGAACCTCACTGACTATCAGCAGAGTGGAAGTACAACTGCACTGAAGAAGGAGGCGGCTGCAAGGTCATAGCCAATGGAAATCAAGATCCTTTCACTTATTGTTGTTTCCACCACCGAGAAGATGCTTTCACATGTTCCTTTGTTTGTTTGTTTGTTGTCAGCAGAATTACGAGAAAAACTGCGGAACGTATTTCCATGAAACTTGGTGCATGAATAGAACATGAGCCGAGACAGATCTGGACAAAGGGGAAGATCTTACACAGATCTTAGAATATTTAACTGATCATGGTGGAAAAAGAAACCTGTCATGTTCAGGGTGTGTGTAGAAAGGAATCTTTCATCAGATAAGACTAACTAGGTTAAGTGTTCAGTCTGAGCCTCAAGTTAGCATGTGCTTGGAGATTGTCCTTGACTGAAAGATGTGAGATGTGATCATACACACAAAACAAATAGAAGCTCAGGGACAGACATGGTGGACGTGTCCCCAACCTCAACAGAGGGAGACAAAAAGAAGAGACGCTCCAGATGTCTTAATAACATAGGAAAGTGTACAATGAAAGAGGTTTGAGTCTCTGCAGTGGTTTCATGTTCAGGTTCAATCTGATTCAGTGGCAAAGAAAACCCTCAGGTTTAAGAGGTTTTTCTAATAATAGGTTTAAGAATGATATTGTAGAAACTGTGATGAGTGATGTTGTGTTTAATTTTTTTTTCAAAATGACTGTAAGTACAAAGTTTTGACTTGAAACTGGTGGTAATTGTAACATCAGAGGATTTTCTGCTTCGTTGAGCCTGAAAAAAGAAACAGTAAAATAACTTGATGTTGAGGATATAAAACCTGCATAAGGACATAGCGTGATTTTAACAACAAGGTAAAAACTAATGACACAAACTTTACAATAAATAAAACTCTTGAATTGTCAGAATAAATGTGAATCTTTGGAAGAAAATGGATGTCGTAGAGATAGAAGCCTTCATGTGAATAGAGAAACACTAGTTCACACATACGGATAGAGATCTGGACATGAGGACGTCTGAGTGATGTAAACACTAACTCACAGTTTGTTCTGCTTGTGACGTTGTGTCACTGAAAACAGGTCATTTCTAGACGTGCAGAAGCAAAAAGCTCTTCCTCTCCCTCAGTGACTCTTCTGTTTCCCAGTCTGAGTTTCTCTCTCTCTCTCTGTGTCACACATGCACGGCGTATTCCCTCTCCCTCTCTCGACCTGTCTCACACACCATTACCCCTGTGAGGCGAGGAGACAACCCCGGCCAGGGGAGAGGGGGAGGAGGGGCGGCATCATGGGTAATGTCAGTAGACACATGTCAAAAGTACAGCCCGTGTCCTGAAAAAGCTGTGTGCGGTGTGACAGCGGTCCGCCCGCCGCTAACCCACTCGCCTGCCCCCCCCCCCCCCCGCCGTGACTCTCTCCAGGCAACACAAAAGCTTCCTGTTTTAGCCCCTGGAGAGAAAGAGAGAGAGAGAGAGAGAGAGAGAGAGAGAGAGAGAGAGAGAGAGAGAGAGAGAGAGAGCCGGCAGGGAAGGTCATCAGCACTACTCCACCAGGATAAACGCTTTTCCTCTTGCAGTCTCACCTCGCTGCACAGCTATTGTCCTCGGGTTGAGTGCAGAAGGGTTTTGTGTGTCTGTCTGTGTGTGTGTGTGTGTGTGTTTCAGGGAAAGGCAAAGCGTGCACAGGTGTGAATGCATATACAGGTTGTGGGTTGGAGTATAGTTTATCACTCAAATACTCACACACCACAAATTGATTCTGCACTGCCACACTATGTGGCCAAAAGTATGTGGACATCCCACCAGTGGGCTTCACCTCCACTCTTCTTCTTTCAGGTTCTCCACAGTGTTTCAGAACATGGCTGAAGGGATTTGCTCTAATTTACCCACAAGCACGTTGGTGAGGTCGGGCGCTCACCTGGCGTGAACGGGTCCGACTCATGTTAGAGCCACTAAACCTGAGAAGTTTGGAAACACAGCTTTCCCTGATTCAGTTGAAGAACTCCAGGTATAGACACACAGTCACCACAGAGCCAACACTGGGTTAGAGACGACCACCGGTTCAGGCTGCCGTGTTGCAGGCGGCTGATTTGGGATCAGAGTTGAACAATGGACAAAAGCTTAATTTTGGAGAGCGCCTGTATTTCTGAGAAGTGCTTGGATAAAAGGAGATTTGTTGATAGGACACGACAGTTATCACAGTTTAATTATAAGAGATGATTAAATATGACAGTTAGACTAAAATACATTGAGGAGCTGTTTACGATGATGCTGTGTGGCCTTGATCATCATGTGTATCAGAGACGTATAAAAGTTTTTCCACTTTAGAACTAAACTTGACTCAGATTCAATCCAAACCACTTAAAGTGTCTTAATGTGCAGAAGATCTGAGAACACGGAGGCGAATCGCTGCCACGAAAGAAACGTCCACAAACAACATCAATACTTCACTTAGTAATGTCCCTGTAAATCACTCTCTCTAACCGTGTTTGCATGGATACCAATAATATAATGACATGTAAACAGCATTTTTCTAAATGTGCATAATTAATTACTTTACAACGACCTGTTGGAGTTTTCACAGCATGTTGTGACATAGACATACGACTGCTTGATGTGACATGTTCCTGGTGTAAACAAGATGGAACAATTAAAAGAAGTTGAAGCTCTTGTTGAAATATAAAGATAACACACAAAAATGGTAAATATATATTTCAGGTTGCGGTGGTGCAGGCAGAAGAACGTAGACATGAGGCATAATAACATTATGCTCTGTAACATGCAAACAGGAATATGAAAGGAAAATTCTATGAGCAACTCATGTAAACACCACAAACTAAAATGTAAACTGAGTAAGTGTGTTTTTCTTCTTCTCTTTTTCTGACCACAGAGCTTCTATGAATTGCTTTTTGTACAAATAACGTCCATTAGCCCAGAATCTGTCAAACATTTAATGGATCAACGTATTTCATACAAACGACTTGTTTTGGATTGAAAACAGCGATTGATTCCAAAAGGCAACACGAGTGAAGATAAGCAGAGAGAGAAGGAGGCATAATTAAATCTGTTGATTACTTCTGTCACTGTAACATCATATATAAGGTAAATGTGTAATCATACATTCTCTAAGCACACCGACACTTCCCTTTAACTTGATGCAGCTCACTGATTACCATACTTGTGACTATATATGGAATGTGGCTACATGTATATCACAATTTGACTTGCATGACATTTGACAGTGAATCATGTGCAGCACTTAAAACAGGATTTGCTGAGCGTCATCTCGAACAACTTGTATTTATCTCTGAGCTCAGTCTCCTTCACTCAAAATGCAAATGAATTCCAATGTGCCACTCTGCTCCAATTAAGAGGCAGCGTTGGAAATAGCAACAAACTGAGATGTTTACCGGCTTCATGTTCCTGGTCTGACAGTAATGATTCCTATTCACCAACATTTATACATTTAAGGTTTAAAAAATATCAATTATGCTATGTTCATTTTCCAGCTCACAAAACAGACAGAAGACAAACTGAGACGTATGGAAACAGAAATGCTCCAGTTGCCTTTTCTGCATCAATTCACCTGTTTACAGTTGAGCTCTTTAACATTGTATCCTCCTACTGTGATGTCTATAGCAAATGTTTGCACATGTGGACAAAGAGCTGCTCATTGTGGGAACTGTTCTGTTTCTCTATCATGTTTAAGATCTTGACCTTCGATATAATGTATATTATGATTTGAAGAGAAGTGAGTGGAGAAGCTCTCACACAAAACTTTACAGAGATGACAATGTCTCTCTATCTTTTAATCAGGTCGGGTTCACCTCGACCTGATAATGACCTCGGTTATTCCGTCTTGACCAACAGAAAGTTTGCGTCATGACTTGATGGAGAGAAGCTGTACTCAGGCAGCAGCCCTTCATATGTTTCTTCCTGCCTGTCCGCAGCCACATGACAGAGGACACAGGTAATTGCCATCATTTCTCCCACGGACAAAAAGCCAATGCTCCGGCTGCTCTTAAGTAAACTGCTGAGTGCTGGTCAAGGATTATTCAAGGCTGCACAAATTGCATGGCTCTTTTCTTTTTTGTTTCGAGATGACTGAGTTTCTCCCGTTTGAAAACCCTCGGATTGACAGATTGTTTTTGACATATTTTATTCCATCACCTTCTGTTCTACTGACTGATTTTAAAATGCCAGAATCGTGTGTTTTTCTTAAAGAAGACATATTTTGCTCATTTTCAGATTGATAATTTTAATTTTGGTTATCACTTGAAAGTGTTTACATGCTCTAATGTGCAGAAAACACATCACTTTACTCAGTGTCCATCGCTGCAGCTCCTCCTTTCAGCCTTTGTCTCAAAGACCTGGTTTTAGCTCCTGTCTCTTTAAGGCCCCCCTCCTGATAAAGCCCAGTCTACTCTGATTGGTCAGTTGACCCGCTCTTTTGTGATTGGTCAACAGCTTCCAGCATGTATATGAAATGTCGGCTTCCACTCTCACTTTAGCGCTTGCTCTCACCGATACTTCTGCTGGGCCACTGATGAGGTGGATCTTCAGAGTGTTTTCAGGGGGGAGAGGAGCTTCCTTTGAGGACTTTGTTTTTTTTTACTTCGCAGAACTTCAACATTCACAGAAAACTTACAAAATTCACTAGAGGACCCAACAATCCACAGTGGACGATGCAGTGGAGACGGGAAAGGAGACAAGAAATGTCTTTACAAATACAGTTGTGTGATGTGCAGGAAGAGAAGAGACAACCTTTTTCGAGACTTTTAAATTTATTTTGTGTTGCCATTGATGTGATCACTGCCTATTCGGACACATAACTTCAAACACACACAACGGTGATTTGACTGACACAGGACTCTTTGTTTACCTTGGTTAACAGGTGGCACTTTCCTTCCCTTTTGGTCACAACACTTTACAAACTATCCAAAAAATACTGGTTTGGATGGAAGTCATTCATGCAAAGTGCTGTTTTCCACCTGTGTGAAAGGGGCCTCAGAATAAGGATGTGTAATTGTAGCTGTTTGTCACTTTAGCTTGGAGCAGGTGTTTAGAAGCTTGTGTGTGTTCAGTCCAACAACATCAGACCAAAGTCACCACAGATTGTGAGCTCGTGCTTTGACGACCCGACCCATTTAGGGAATACAGAGGGTATTAGTTGGAGATGTAGGTCCTAATGAATGAGTTGCCAAGCCACACACACACACACACAAACACACACTCGCACACATGCACGAGCCCGTGTCCTCATCAAACGCACACACACTAATCCTTCAGTGAATTGTAACCAAGCATTACTCTCGCACCGAACCCTTCCTCCTGCCACACACCACACACCAGCTCATGAGACACCATCTGGTCCCCCCCATTCAAAAATGAGGTCTTATCAATCCAGCATGAATAAACACACAATGCAAAAAACCCAAAGGACAATAAAAGGCTCCAAAAGCTAACTGAAGATGAGAAGCCCAAATATTTCCCCATTACTCTTCCTCTGACCCCAAATGTGATGTCCATTATAGCCCAGCAACCACCGGGGAAGAACCGATCCTCACCCAGTGCCATTTGCATGTGAAAGGCTGTGGCCTCAGAATAGAGCATCCAGAGAGGTGGCTCTGGCTCTGATTTCAAGGGATATTTAGCCCCCTATTCAGCCTCCAACAAAGGACAGGCATTCAGACAGGCAAGGAGGGAGGCAGTGCTTGCTGAGCTGTCACAGAGCTCATTTGTTCTCTTCTGTTTACTTAAGCCTCCCCCCTCTTTTCCCCCCCCCCTCTCCCCTCCAGAGGCTTCAAGCACGGATGGGTGGGTGATTGGGAACCCTCCTTCCACGGCTCCATCCCAGTGGGAGAGATAAACAGCAATTTAAGTGGACGTCTGAAAAAAAGGTTTTTCATTTGCATGAATTTATCGGTCAATCAGCGATGCCGACAATCATTATCAAACTGTCGGAGGGCTGTTGAACACAATTATTTATTTATTTCAGCTCATTCTTCTTCACTCTTTTGTCCCAGTTGTTAGCCTTGTGTGTATCTGGGAGAAAGAATGTACTTTGGTGTGTGTGTGTGTGTGTGTGTGTGTGTGTGTGTGTGTGTGTGTGTGTGTGTGTGTGTGTGTGTGTGTGCGTGTGTGTGTGCGTGTGTGTCCATGTACTATTTAAGTGTCTTTAGTCTCTGATAGGGGTACACTTGATGAAGCTGAGAGGCCTCCTAATCTGATTTCTGCCACCACCCGCCTCCAGCCTCCTGTGTGTTTGCTGGGAGATTGCTGAGATGTCTGAGGGGAGAGGTATTTGTAATTATATAGGAGGATTAGGGGGGAGGGGGGGGGGGACTGAAGGCCACATGGACTGGCTTTGTCGTGTCTGAGAAGTAGGTGAGGTCAAGTCGTACTACACGTCCCTCAGGTATTAAACGAGGTGCTGGAGAGAATAAAGCATCGGCTCTGGATAAGCTCAGTGTGGTGGGAGATGAAGTGAGGACAGGGAGGCAGGTGCCCCACACTGACAACAGTCTTACTGTGAAATGTATACAGAGGATTGTTACAGCAAATAGAAGGGTGATGGTGTTTTAGTCGTCAGGCAACTTACAACAGTAAGTATAGTCTGAACTATAATGGATTATTAACACATTGATACTGATATTGACCGATTTTTATCTAAAACACTCTTGATTACAGACATTGTTACTAATTGATCAGTTTGAATCCTAGTTCATACGTATGTGGCACTCAATAACTTCATAATAATAACATGAACAGAATGTTTACTCTTTATCATTTTGATTGACAAAATACACAAATCAACTAATTGTATCTCTCCATGTTTTACTTTGATTTGAAAACATGCGTCATCATTGGAAACGTATCACTGCTCAGCCAAAGATATAAACCGATAACTGTCAGACACACTGTTATAACTTCCACGCATGGATGGATGCTGAGAATGTAAGATTCATATCTCACCAAAGGCTCGTATTCTCACTGAAGTACTTTTTAGTGAAGGAGAGGCCGGTGGTTATTCATTGATTAGTCAGAAACCACAACATCCTGACACATTCACATGAAGTATGAGGCAACTTTCTAAGAAATTATGGATTTCGTCTTTAAGCATCATCTCTCCAGTAATCAATATCTCTTCAGTTCATTACAGTCACAGGGCGACACTCATTATTCTAACTGTCATTTGAGAAGACTGTGTATGACCTCAATGTTTTTATACACCGGCAGGGTAAGAAAAACCTGTTTAACCCACATAAACAGTGATTAAACTCTGAGTCTCATTCTGGCCTGAGGAGCAGATTCCAGGGAAGTTCCTTTGTGCTGTAAAATTCCTAAAACAGACACGACTCCAGTTCAACTGTTTCTGGTTAGGATATTTATTTTGAGGGATTATTGGCAGATATCTGAAAGCCCGAAGAGGAGAGAACTCGACCACACGACATGTTCACCCTTTCTGCTCTGGGAAAATAGGCACTGTCCAAGGTGCTGAATGAGTTTCCTCTGCTATAAGAGATGAGCATTGAGTGTGTGCGTGTGTGAGTGTGTGTGTGTGTGTGTGTGTGTGTGTGTGTGTGTGTGTGTGTGTGTGTGTGTGTGTGTGTGTGTGTGTGTGTGTGTGTGTGTGTGTGTGTGTGTTTGTGTGTGTGTGTGAAAGAGAGCTTTACAGATTGTGCTTACCAGGAACTATGTTTAACTAATAAGTCAGTAAAGGTATGAGTATAAAGCTGACGTGAGGATATTTTCGAGTTGTTCACTAATCACAGGTTTAATCTTCACATCCACAATAGTTTAGAATTTTTTTTTTAGAACTAAGACAATCTCCATCCACACAAGAATCTTTGTACCTTATCAGTAATAACTCCTGTCTGTACTAACACACCTCAAAACGCAAAACATGGTGGAACTGACAGGGAGTGATGCAGGTGAATGAATTGTTGATTCCAAATGTCTGTGTATTTTGCCCGTCAGTACCGCAACACAGCCTGTCACAAGCTTTTCCAGACTTCTCCATTTTGGGCGCTCAAAAAACTATAAAATTGTATCAAATACCAAATACAGCTCATTCCATGAATTCTGAATTACATTGTGAATATTAAACATGCACACTTGTATTCCACAGTGTTCAAACTGAGAGCAAACAAGTGAGAACCTTGTGGCAAAGGGTCGATGTTTTGTAGTCAAGCCTCTTGTCTCTGTGCTTCAATCTCTTTATCCCTGGACTGAGCTGGCCATGGACCAGGGCCTGTTCCCAGGCTGTGTGTGTGTGTCTTTATCCTCCCAGCAGGGAGTAATCTGGGGGTAAAGGGCTCACTACTGTTTTTACATAAACAAAGACTTTGGGATGAAAAAGAGAGCGCGTCATGGCCAAATCCCTGTGCCTGGCTGTTGGCCACTGCGTCATGCAGGTTTCCCCTCGGGCACCTTGTGGACGCCACACTGGTCCTGGTAATTAAGCAGCACAGGCACCGTGATTAAAACAAAGAGAAACCACAGAGCGAAGTGGGGCCATCGCACAGAGGGCTGGTCAGAGCATCACTGGACTGTTTCCATCAGAATTTACTACAAACAGCTGATTACACGATACAAGTGAAACATTTAACGTCCAGACGTCTGCACAGGAAGCTTCAGTTACAGTTGAGTCCCACGTGTAAATCACAGCTTTAATATTTAATAATATATTTGGAAAACAATAACTAGCTGTCCCTGTGAACCTGAGGGCTGTGTTGTCTGGAGCCTTGTGCTCCTGGTAGGGTCTCTCATGGCAGAGTGGTCTCAGGTGAGGGGCCAGACTAAGAATGGTTCAAAAAGCCTCAATGAATATCGACGGAAGAGGAGATGTGACCCGGCCCGGAGGAAGCCCGGGGCCCCCGTCTGGAGCTAGGCCCAGACGGAGGGCTCGATGGCGAGCGCCTGGTGGCCGGGTTTGCCACGGAGCCCGGTCGGGCACAGCCCGAAGAAACTACGTGGCACCCCCCCTCTCTTCATCTCATGGGCCCACCACCTGTGGGAAGACCCGTTGGGGTCGGGTGCGCAGCCACATGGGTGGCAGCGAAGGTCAGGGGTCTCGACGGACCAGACCCGGGCGGCAGAAGCTGGCTCTGGGGACGTGGAACGTCACCTCGCTGTGGGGAAAGGAGCCGGAGCTTGTGAGGGAGGTGGAGCGCTACCAGTTAGATCTGGTGGGGCTTACCTCCACGCACAGTCTCGGCTCTGGTACCGTACTCCTGGATAAGGGTTGGACTCTATTCTTCTCCGGAGTTGCCAAGGGCGTGAGGCGCCGGGCGGGTGTGGGGATACTCATAAATCCCCGGCTGAGCGCCGCGGTGTTGGAGTTTACCCCGGTAGACGAGAGGGTCGCCTCCATGCGCCTAAGGGTTGTAGGGGGGAAAACTCTGACTGTTGTTTGTGCGTATGCACCAAACAGCAGCTCAGAGTACTCGGCCTTCTTGGAGACCCTGAATGGAGTCCTGCATGGGGCTCCAGTAGGGGACTCCGTAGTTCTGCTGGGTGACTTCAACGCCCACGTGGGCAACGATGGAGATACCTGGAGAGGCGTGGTGGGGAGGAACGGCCTCCCTGATCTGAACCCGAGCGGTTGTTTGTTATTGGACTTCTGTGCTAGTCATGGATTATCCATAACAAACACCATGTTCGAACATAAGGGTGCTCATGGGTGTACCTGGTACCAGAGTACCCTAGGCCGAAGATCAATGATCGATTTTGTGATCGTGTCATCTGATCTGGGGCCGCATGTTTTGGACACTCGGGTAGAGAGAGGGGCGGAACTGTCAGCCGACCACCATCTGGTTGTGAGTTGGATCAGGGAATGGGGGAAATTTCCGGATAGACCTGGTAAGCCCAAACGAGTAGTGCGGGTGAACTGGGAACGTCTGGAGGAGGCCCCCGTCCTAGGTATCTTCAACTCACACCTCCGGCGGAGTTTTTCTGGCATTCCTGTGGAGGTTGGGGACATTGAGCCGGAGTGGGCAGTGTTCAAAGCCTCCATTGCTGAAGCTGCGGCGGCTAGCTGTGGCCTCGGGGTCTTGGGTTCCTCAAGGGGCGGTAACCCTCGGACACCGTGGTGGACACCGGTGGTCAGGGAAGCCGTCCGATTGAAGAAGGAGGCCTTCCGGGATATGATATCCTGGAGGACTCCTGACTCGGTTGCAGGGTACCGACGGGCCCGAAGAACTGCAGCTGCTGCCGTGTCGGAGGCTGAGCAGCGGGTGTGGGAGAGGTTCGGAGAGGTCATGGAGAGGGACTTTCGGTCGGCGCCGAAGTGTTTCTGGAGGACTGTCCGGCACCTCGGGAGGGGGAAACGGGGAACCATCCAAGCTGTGTACAGTAAGGATGGGACTCTGTTGACCTCAACTGAGGAGGTCGTCGGACGTTGGAAGGAACACTTTGAGGAACTCCTGAATCCGAATAACACGCCCTCTATGTTGGAGGCAGAGCTCGAGGTTGATGGTGTTTCGTCGTCAATTTCCCTGGTGGAGGTCACTGAGGTAGTCAAACATCTCCGCAGTGGCAAAGCCCCAGGGATTGATGAGATCCAGCCAGAAATGCTAAAGGCTCTGGGTGTTGAGGGGCTGTCATGGTTGACACGCCTATTCAACATCGCGTGGGAGTCGGGTACAGTGCCAAAGGAGTGGCAAACCGGGGTGGTGGTTCCCCTGTTCAAAAAGGGGGACCAGAGAGTGTGTACCAATTATCGGGGTATCACACTCCTCAGCCTCCCTGGTAAAGTCTACTCCAAGGTGCTGGAAAGGAGGGTTCGGCCGATCGTCGAACCTCAGATTGAAGAGGAACAATGCGGTTTTCGCCCCGGACGTGGAACTACGGACCAGCTCTTCACTCTCGCAAGGATCCTGGAGGGGGCCTGGGAGTATGCCCATCCGGTCCACTTGTGTTTTGTGGATCTGGAGAAGGCGTATGACCGGGTCCCCCGGGAGAAACTGTGGGAGGTGCTGCGGGAGTATGGGGTAAGGGGGTCTCTCCTCAGGGCCATCCAATCTCTGTACTCCCAAAGCGAGAGCTGTGTTCGGGTCCTCGGCAGCCAGTCAGTTTCGTTCTCAGTGGGTGCTGGTCTCCGCCAGGGCTGCGCCTTGTCACCAATCCTGTTTGTGATATACATGGACAGGATATCGAGGCGTAGTCGTGGTGGGGAGGGGTTGCAGTTCGGTGGTCTGAGGATCTCGTCACTGCTTTTTGCGGATGATGTGGTCCTCATTGGATCATCGGCTTGTGACCTTCAGCACTCACTGGATCGGCTGGCGGCCGAGTGTGAAGCGGCTGGGATGAGGATCAGCACCGCTAAATCTGAGGCCATGACTCTTAGCAGGAAACCGATGGATTGCTTACTCCGGGTAGGAAATGAGTCCTTAGCCCAAGTGAAGGAGTTCAAGTACCTCGGGGTCTTGTTCGCGAGTGAGGGTACTATGGAGCGTGAGATTGGCCGGAGAATCGGAGCAGCGGGGGGCGGTATTGCGTTCGCTTTACCGCACCGTTGTAACGAAAAGAGAGCTGAGCCGCAAGGCAAAGCTCTCGATCTACCGGTCGATCTTCGTTCCTATCCTCACCTATGGTCATGAGGGCTGGGTGATGACCGAAAGGACGAGATCGCGGGTACAAGCGGCCGAGATGAGTTTTCTCAGAAGGGTGGCTGGCGTCTCCCTTAGGGATAGGGTGAGAAGCTCAGTCATCCGTGAGGGACTCGGATTAGAGCCGCTGCTCCTTTACTTAGAAAGGAGTCAGCTGAGGTGGTTCGGGCATCTGGTAAGGATGCCCACTGGGCGCCTCCCTTGGGAGGTGTTTCAGGCACGTCCAGTGGGGAGGAGACCTCGGGGAAGACCCAGGACTAGGTGGAGAGATTATATCTCAACACTGGCCTGGGAACGCCTCGGGATCCCCCCGTCAGAGCTGGTCAATGTGGCCCGGGAAAGGGAAGTCTGGGGCCCCCTGCTTGAGCTGCTCCCCCCGCGACCCGACCCCGGATAAGCGGATGACGATGAGATGAGATGAGATGAACTAGCTGTGTGATTTCTCTGTGCTTTGTCCCTGCTGGGAGACAAATCATCACTGATAGTTTGTGGGCACACAAATGTGAATTAGGGTAATTATAAAAAGGCAAATATTCAAACTCCAAATCTACAGACTGAAAATCTTCCAGCTCTCTGCTTCCATCTGAAAACCTTCTAACTTTATCTTTGTTACATAATCTTCAAACATGAGCCCGATGTTTGTCAGATCTTTAATTTTCTACTTTCAAAATCACTTGAGTGTTATCTGTGAAAAGAGATTTTGAGATACGAGTTTTAAATCCACAATATTACTCTAGAAAATTCCCTTATTAGGATAAAAAGTACAACGTTTTGCTGAGAGCAAATTAAAGAGAAGTCTGTTTAAGCTCATTTTCTCATTAACGATTATTATTGGATTATTTTGGAATTAATGGATTTTCGATGGAAAAGAGAAAATAACTTCTGCTGCAATCAACAGTGTAAAATGGGACCAGGATCATTGGAGAGTGTAAAGGGGAGAATGTGCTTGTTATTGCACCAACTTAAAAGAGGCATCTAGTGTTAAAATACTGTTGATGAAGGGAAACTGTTCACACTGGTTCCCAGAACAACCACAGTCTGCAGAGCTCCAACAGCTCAAGCAGCCAAGGGATAAGTGCTTTGCCCAAGGGCAACTCAGAGAGGGTAATGAGAGGGAGGCTGTGAGTGCTGCTTGAGATAAATCCAGTCCAGAGATTGAACTAGCATCCTTTTGGTCACAAGCACACTTGCTCAACTCTTAATGTTTTAATGACATTAATCAAAAGTGGAGTCCACAGAGTTTTAGTTTCACAATGACCTTGATTTTTTACTGGTGAAAGGTTTAAATAATAATAAGTAAGGTTGATAATAATATGGTTTAAATAATACATTGTGCTTTATCTCTATTTTTTTTAAGTGGAATAATATGAGATTATAATGATTTTGTACATGACCCCCGACACAGATCTTCCAAGAAATGCACATATCATTCTACTGTAGTGACGGTCTACTTCCAGTTCAATGATAAGATCCAGTGCCCTGTTTTTCCCCATAGATTTACACAAGCCAATTCTAGTGAGGGAAAGTAAGACATCTTATCTTATCTGAAGGTTTAGTGGCTGAAATAAAACCTTCACGTGCAAATGTTAAGGTAGACTTACATATTAAAATAATAATCAGTTCATGATTCAAATTTATGTTTTTATAGTTGACATGCTCTAATGCTCAGAAAACACATATCTTTCCTGATACTGTCCATTGCTGCAGCTCCTCTTTTCAGCCTCCATCTGAAACACTTGGTTTTAGCGCCTGTTTTGTTAAGGCCCTGCCTCCCCATGAAGGCCTGTCTGCTCTGATTGGTCAACTGACCCCCTATGTTGTGAAACTCTCACTTACCTGGCTTTGTTAAAGGGGGGAGAGAGACTAGCTGCTAAGTGTGCAAGTCACAAACGAGGGAAATCATCACGTTATATCGTAATTCCCTGAAAGTATCAGACTACTTAAACCTACATAACACACGAGGAGAGAAACATTAAAAAAATAAAACATTGGTTGTCTCCTCTCCCAGTCACAACACTAAATTAACCCCATCATGCATATCGGTGTATTATAAAGGAGTCTGTAAAATGTGCTGCGTATATATTCAACAGCCTCTGACTGCGGTCACAGCGGTTTTCCTCCCGTCAGCGACGCCCACACACAACAACGACTGGTGAAGCTCAGTCGTGTCAGCTCCCTCCCACTGAGGGAATGATTGACATGCTTCTGAGGGAGCCATGGAAACCACAGAGGAAAGATTGAACCAACAATAAAAAAAGCTGACATGAGTGACTCTTGGGGGGGGGGGGGGGGGGGGGGGGGGGGGGGGGGTCTGTGTACCTGGTGAAAGAAACTGTCTTCTCTCTGTCTGGGGTTCCCACTGTTTGCTCTCCCATCTGTGTTTGTGACAGTTCTTTCAGCGTAGAGCTGTCAAACATTTATTTGCAAAGACCCCCCCCACACACACACACCTCAGTTCCTGCATCAGTGTCACTACATCCTGTTGTATTTAGTGGTTTATGTGAAGATCAACGTGCAGCCACCTGCTATCTATGCAAATAGAAGGTGCATCCAAAGCCCTTTGTTTGCATTCATCCTGTGAGTGGCCAGAAAAGCACAAAGTCAGAGAGTTGACGTAGACACACAGACACACACACACACACACACACACACACACACACACACACACACACACACACATAGTCACACAGGTTGGAGTTCCCCTTACACAGACGGATTCTGCAGAAGATGATTTAGAGGACAAGTCTGTGCATGTTTGTGAGGGACCGGGGGGGGGGGGGGGCATGTGTGTGTGTGTGTGTGTGTGTGTGTGTGTGTGTGTTATCATACCAGAGTGACTATTTTTACCCGTTGTAACGTTTAAAGTAGAGGATGCAAATGATGGAACAACACAAACATTGGATAGCTCTGTGTCCTGCAGGTATTTATACTTGACACTCCTTATAGTCATTGGAGGCTCCACTGAGTTTAGATCATTCTGATGCAACATTTAGAAAGCTGTTAATTTAATATCATAACATCTTGTGTGTGCGTGTGGATGTCACTGTGATGACAAGATAAGCACAGGTAGAACAGTATCTTTACAACCCACATTTATTTTAACAGCAGATGCTAGAAAATTCAAAATGAGGAAGGTTGAACAGGCAGTGCAATTAAATTTGAATAATATTTATTTGCTGGTAAGAGAGAGAGAGAGAGAGAGAGAGAGAGAGAGAGTCGTCCTCCACTGTAACATTATCATGGGACAGTTACTGTGTCGCCATGTTTCACTTTTGTATGAAGATCTGCACACGAGTTTGATTGCAATCAGTTTTATAGACCGATGTAAGATCAATAACTCTTACATTCAAAGTTATTATTTAAATTTTGATCCTCAGACCTTCATTAGATCAAATTACACACACACACACACACACACACACACACACACAAACACACACACACACACACACACACACACAAACACACACACACACACACACCAGCATATATATGTAA
This sequence comes from Pleuronectes platessa, assembly GCF_947347685.1. Lineage (NCBI taxonomy): Eukaryota > Metazoa > Chordata > Actinopteri > Pleuronectiformes > Pleuronectidae > Pleuronectes > Pleuronectes platessa. The sequence goes on from NC_070626.1 coordinate 26,871,391, forward strand.
ATGTAATCAGGAAAAAAACTCACCAATCAGAGAGTGACTGCAGCAGCTCCCCGACGTTCACATTAATCAAGAAACATAAATAAAGTGAGCAATGATTGACACCTTCATGATTCTTTCGGTGTTTTGTTGCTTTTTGTGTTGCAGTTTTGCTTCAGAACACAAACAAGGACACAAGCAGAACAGATACTTTTTACTCTATTAAGGAAAAACACAGCAGTTGTCCACTTGGAGCTGGATCCTCCTTTTCACATGGCGTTTGTTGGATTGTTGGGTCTTCTATGAGAGGCGGTGGACTAGTGGCAGAAACTTGGACTGTTGGCAGAAAAGGTCTCTGGTTCGTCTCTGGTTCGACTCCACGGAGAAACAACAAAAAGACAAACCTGGATTGATCTGCCCAAAAATCCAAGAGGATTCTCCCTACCCTGTCTAGTGCCCCTGAGCAAGGCACCTTACAATTGCTCCCCGGGCACCGTACATGGTCGCTCACTGCTCTGTGTGTTCTTCACTAGATGGGTTAAAAGCATACCTGCATGAGTGTGCCTTTGCATGTCTGTGCATGTGTTTGGGACAAATAAATGCATCCTAATCCTAATCTAATCTAATCCTAAAGAGTTTGAAGAAGCTCTCACACCGACTGAACCTTAGGACCTTTTCAGTTTAGTCTGGACCAAACTAACAGGTGTCAGTCCGGATCAAACTGAACCACGATTAGGTTCGTTGGCAGTTTGTTGAATTGTGACAGGATTAAACAAAAGAATGAGAATAAGGAGTAAAGGTTTAATGTAGTGTTGAGTCCTGCTGTTGGTGAAGCTGGTGGTAATAACATGATCATACTGAAGTCGTAAATTAACTAAATGAACTGGTTTGTTCATGTTATTTATTCAAATGTAAGACTACGACAAAATCAATGTCCAGTTATGGGAGACATGTCATAACTACAAGATGTATGTACGTCATTCTAAATTCTTCAGTGCACTCCCTGAATTGTAATGTGAAACCAAAACTAACCAGATCAAACCTCAGTCCACACTTTAAGCCAAATCATCACAAAATGACAAAACAATTGATTTGAGTGACACCGAACAGGTCGGGTGTGAAAGTCTACAAACACCAAATATCAAAAGGCACCACTTCACTTTCCGATTAAAACATTTCTGTAGTTTTATGAATATGTTTCAAAAGGTTTATGAGTTCTGCTCTGGAATCAAATTGATTACAAGCACTCTATCCCCCGGTGGTCTCTGTCGGGGGATAAAAAACACAACAATGACAACTCTGGATTTAACAGAGACGAGGGAGTACTTTGTGTTGCCTTGTACTGTATATGACTAAGTCGTCAAGGTTACACTGACATCCCCAAACCACTTACCTCAAAGCTGTAATAACAAACCGTCTCTTCACATCTCATAGCTTAGATATATATATCAAAAAATCACGTTCAATTTGATTTCCATTTATCAGGCTGCAGTCCTCGAGTCGTGGGTCAGAAATCACACTTTTCATCTGATTCGCTGGTGGCATCTTCAACCCCCCCCCCCCCCCACACACACACCCTTTCCCTGGCAGATCTTGTTAAATTAAGTATGATTTTCTTGCAAAAAGGAAAAGAATTGAACTGTCACTCAGGTTCCGCCTCCTTCCAGCGGAGTGCTATTATGTGTGGGGGGCGGGGGGGCATGTGGATGTGTGTCTGCATGTGAATAAATCCACGAATCTAAATCGGCGATTTCAGAAATGTGTGAGTATGTTTCTGCAGCGGCTAATGAGCATCAGCAAACAATGACCACTTAACCTGACATCTTGTAAACAAATGCTCGATGCGAGGCTACACACACACACACAGACACACAGACACAGACACACACACACACACAATAAGTTACACGGTGCCTCTGCAGCTAAAGTAAATCCTCTCAGCAGCTAATCGCTCACAGACAGGCTGCGGGTCTGTGGCGACTCTCATCCATGTTGTAGGTCGCTCCTGACATGAGGCCGACTGGGAAGAAAGACGACAGGACCTATAGTTAAAAAGCTCTTTATGGACGATTCTCAATCCAGAGACGCTGGACAGAAAATACCACATACAACTGATGAGAACACACTGTCTCTGTCTCTGTCCCCCCCCCCCCCCCCGTGTGTTTTCTTCAATCTCCTGCCGACTCCACTCGTCTACAAAGTGCGACAGAAAGAAGGATCCAGGGGGATTACTCCTCTCTCCACCGGCTTCTCCGGCTTGCAGTGGATCTCTTTCACACTTTTTTGTATCTTCCGCCTCACTCGTACAACTACGATGCTGTTGGGTGAAAGTCTCGTAACTTCAAAGTTTGCAGAAGCACATCAAAGCCTATTTTGGAGTATAACACACAGAGCAATATTCAATTTAACCACCGGGGATTTAATTGTTGTAGTAGGAGTGGTGGGCATTCTTCGGGGGGGAAAAAAATCATATCGCAATATTTTTAACAATCACATACGGAATTTGCGATCTTGTACTGCAGATTCTCAGAATATCCGGATTCAAACAAGCTTCTGGATTCTTCTATTTGAATCATTTGAACATGATATCAAAGGTTTATTAGGAAAAGATATTAGAAGTTGATCTCACTGTGCATCTAAGGAATCTTAAATCTCATGTTGTCTGAGACTTTAACCTCAACAAGGTAGAATGTGACCGTCTCAGTCACCTCTCTCCATAGCTTGCTACCTTACAAGCATGTTTTCCACTGCTCTACTGTGTCAATGATAACTGTTTCTGTTGACAGGTCATTTTGTTTTTAGCATATCGGTCTACTGACCTCCGGCTCTTGTTTTGGCCCCAGCTCCATGTCTTCCGTGCTTCTAGCTCGTGTTTTAAATACATCATGCGTTCAAGACCTGCTGAAAGATACACATGTTGTAACGTGGCCAATCAGCACAGCCCTCTGAAAAGAAATCAATCTGTTGGTGAGAATTCTGCAGAAGGAGGGGCACAGTTGTCAGCGGCGCCACCTACCGCTTGGGAGAAGACTGCACCGAGTCCAAGTATGAAAGGGAAAAGGTGTTTACTCAATGTCAAAGTTGATGGCTGCAGTGCCCTGGACAGTTTTCTTACCACCTCTGGCTTTTCTCCATCTCGTGGATGTTTTGCAGAAGAGTTGTATCATTCTGATTTTACAGGGGATCATCTTGATCACCCTCAACGTGATGGCTTCAGATATACGACAACAGCAGCACGAGAAAAACACTGGAATGCGTATTCCTCTCCTCATCAGGCAAGACATGAGGAGCTTTGGCTGCTTTGAATCCCTAATCTGGGGGTAAAATAATCTGTCTCAGAATGTAATAATTCACATGGTGTGTCTTTTGATTTGGATTAGTGGCCTGCAATCCTCTTAGCCCAATAGCTCAGTGGAACTTCTCAGTGACAAGTTCACAAGTCCACATAGCTTGCACAGACTCCCTCGCTTGGCCATTAACTCTCACAGCTTATGTGTAATCTTCTTATATCTGGCTCGGAGTGTTTTACGTACATTTTGGTGTGATATTGAAAAACAATTCCACGATGATGCTTGCACAGGGTCTGCAGGAGGTCAATCTTACCTTGTTTTAATGTGTTGGTTTAACGGATCTACATAGATGCCTTCTGCGATGTGAGCAAATATCTGAGCACACACACACACACGCACTAAATGTCCCTTTTTCCTTGTGTCGACACTTCAAAGTTGTCAAAGGGATCAGTGACACTCGGGGATTAGTAGCACGTGGGAAACACTTTACACTTTAATACCCATGATTCAGAACCCAGCCAAGGCCGAGTACGTCCTTAATGCAGGTTTGTACTTAGAGGGGAGAGAGCTCCATGTGTAAAAACAAAGTCTGTCACAGCGCTTGCCTGCTGCCATCTTTAAACATGATCCAGTGCTATCAAATAACTCGCACTAAGACAGGAAGAAAAAAAAAAAAACCTGAATCATTTAAATCCTCGACTCAGTATTCTTTATCTTTATCCTTTAAGGTTCTTTATAATTTAATAAACAGGATTAAAGTCATTGGGTAGAACAGAGCTAAGCGAGGCTCGTTCCACATTTTCTGTTTTAGCCTGCACTCCGCATACTGAGTCTTATTAAGCCCTCGCAAGATTACAGGGCCTTAATCTCTGGGAACACATGTTGTGAAGAATAAAAGCAATTTTATTTGGGAAAGCAGAGTCCAAGTTTAGCAGGAAATGAGCTTTCTCCAATAATCTCATCTTTTGCTTTTTTTTTTCTTGGGTAAATGAAAAGTCCCCTGTTACGGAACTGAGCTCTGTGTGTTGAGGAATTAAATGTGTATTGTGTGCAGTGTGATGACTCTCTCTAACACACTCATGCATAAACGCATACGCGTGCACACACACACATTGCCAGTGTGCTCCCTGGTTCTTAAATACCACAGCAGTCGACCAGGTTTTACTCACCGAGGCGGCTTTGATTCCTGAGGAATGTAAATCCACCTGTTTCTGAATAGACAGGTTTTCAGACCAACGTATTTATTGTCACCGTTCTCCCCGTCCTCCTGCCACCACCACATCCACCTCTCTCTCCCTCCTCCCCCCCTTTCCTCCTCTGTAAATTCTATGCAGATTGCTGGGCCATGCTTACTGCACTTTGCAGAGAAAGCTTCGTAAAGATGATGATAAGCTAAAGCTCTAAATCCCAGACTTAGCTTTCTTATCAAGAGCTGCAGGAGCGAATGGAGCGCTTTAATATAAGATATGTGCATTGCAGTGTGTGTGTGTGCGTGACCGTGTGTGTGTGTGTGTGTGTGTGTGCGTGCGTGCGTGCGAGAGAGTGCGAGTGTGTTGACTGGGGTTGTAAATGCAAATGCATTAAGACTCCTTTTTCCTCCACACTAGCACAATTTCCTAAGCGCTTCACAGGCCCAGTGAAGCTTAAATCGTTGTTAAAAAGAATTAAGACACTCGGCTCTAATAGATTTGACGACGCACTGTCATCACTGTCACTGACGACGTTTCAGGATAAATAAATCCATCCTGCAGAGATTTAAATTTGACTTGTTTATCAAACAGGATTTTGAACTTAACGGTGTATTATCCTTTGTCATGTTTCTTTAAAAGAAATGTCATCCCACTTTTTCAACTGGATGTTGTATGAAAAAAGGTTTGAAGGCAAATCAGCTCAAACTGAGGAAAGATAGTTTATAATCAACCTTTGAACTTTGAGCTAGTATTTACATTTTCCTGATGAGGAATGATGTTCATCTCAACATTAAGGTTGAAAACACATTGTTATTGTTTTACTGACCTAGAAATTAGGTTGAGGAAATCCAGGTGAATGGTTGCACCTACTGCAGTCCTCATCCAAGAATGTTCTTCCAAAGTTCTGGATATCTCACATAAGAGATTTACTCTTGTAATTCTCCATGTAATCTTCTCACTATTTTGAAGTGGGGGAGGGTGGGGGTGGGGGGGGGGGGGGGGGTCATTAAATTCATATGACATTGCCTCATTTGGCAGAAACTCTCATCCAAAGAGACCTGAGGTACATCACCGCAGCTTCAGTACAGAAAGAAACATTGAAGTAAGTTCTAACTGCTAGATCTGTTTATTAAAAAAAAAGTGTAGGAGATCAGTTAAGAAGTGTTTTCAAAAGTTCCCAGTGAGTGTTGGACAGGTTTCAGGGTTAGAGGTGCTGGGAGATGAGATGTTCTAGGAAGAGAAGATGCTTCAAGAGGCTCTTGAATGTGGGGATGACAATGACTGTTAGATTTACGTATTTTACATTTATAATATATCTATTGTGTTTTAATTTTAAGGTGTTGAACTTTTATGTAAAGTGCCTTGAGATAATATATATTATGATTTGGTTTCCTCTAGGACCCTGTTTATTTGAGCAGCTTCTGATGACACATGACCTGAATGACTGAGACAAGATACTTTTTTTTAAACTATTTTATACTTTATATGTATTTCAATGTGATCATTTTACTTAGAAATGCTTACATATTTGAAAGGGCTTCACCTGAACTCCTGCCAGTTTTCCCAGATCAGAAATGTGTTTTGCAGCAGCCGTGCAGGTCCATTTGGAGGATGAGAGGACTTATTGACTTTTTCCAACTACACACAGAGCAGAATAATTGGTAAAGATGGAGAGACTGGATATCGTAGGTAGCAAGGTATTTTCATTATGAATTAATAATTGAAACACAACCGGCACCAATGCAGAGGCTCTGTTTGAAGATAATTAACAAGGTGACTGCACAAAAAAGGAAGTAAACATGCAGGAGAATGTGTCAGGTTTGAAACGTGGTTAGTGAGGAGCCTTCTTTTTCCTCCACAGTGGCCTGGTACCATCAGACTGCATTTAAAAAAAACATCTGTTGCATCGAAACAATCATTTTTAATCTTAAATACAGATTTAAATAAAGCTCCAGGTATCTAGCTGTCAGGAAGAAATGACTGTTACTGAACAGCTGTGCATGGTGGCCACAGTTTCTCCTTTAACCGGGTTCGTTATTAGACAAACGTGAAAATGTAATAAATGGAAATTGGAATAGATTCTCTAATTGGAATAAAATATTCTCTATGTGTAGTAAATGTAACAAGAAGTATTCATATCACACTGTAAGATAAGATAGTCAAAACAAGATAGGTTTTAAACGTTTATTAATAAAAAATGGGTAATAAAATATCAAACTACAGAGATCTGTGCATAATATCTAATATATATAATAACATACCTGTTTTACACCTTTGCCTAGAAATAGAATAATCTGCCAAGGCACAGGATGATGGCAAGAGGATGTATACGGTATATTAAACTACAGAAATATTTAAAAAGATATGGTTTAATATGGGCATACATACAGAAAGAGAAAATACTCAAGTACAGTGGATATGGACAACATGAGTATAATTTTTTCCCCATGACAAGCTGTATTGTACAGAACCAGGAGCCATACGTGGATGTTCAGTGTCTTGGAAACGCTCTCCAGTGGTTCACACTGTTTCCTGAACGTGAACAACAATGCACACGTTTGAAAACACGGCCTGACAGCTCCAGGTTAGCACTTGGCACACGGAGGTCTCTCGGCCTGGCAGCCTCTCGGGGGTCAGAGCTTGTTGCACTGCCAACTAGACAGTTCTGTGGAGGCAGCGTGACAGCAGCGATGTCCGCTACCGAGCTATCTGCACTGGCACACGCTGCTGCCTGCCCGTGCCCCCTCCCCCCCCCCCCCCCCCCCCCCCACCTGCCTCCCTGATGCCTGTCCTGTGCACTCAGGTGCACGCACATCAGCATAATGAACTCCAAGGTAGACTTTACCACTTCACTGCCTCCTCACAAGACAAAATGCCAAAACAAATCTTGTCATAATTAGGCATAATCCAGCTCATTACCGTCTGCTTAATTATCCTATTAATAACACTTCCTGTGAGAGCTTGTTTGCGGCAGCAGCAGGGCGCTCGGGCAAATGTTTGTTCCTAAATGAGCAAACATAGAGAAGACAACAGCATTGTTCAAACACGGGAGCTTTGACAATGGGAAAAAAAAAACAGGGGCAGGATTAATAGCGTGCAGAGCTCATCTTCCCTCTGGGGCCGTGCTCAACCACCGGGGCTTTGCACTGCAGGTACCAGGCAAACCTACGTGTATAGCTGTTGATTTTATTAATATTTGAAAAGAGATTTCAGAATATCTCGCTAAATTAGAAGTAGAGGTGCCACGGATCACTATTTAAATAACTTCTAAAATATATTACCAAGCGATATTTAAATTGTTTATTTTCCATTGCATATAGAAATCCTTAAATCTGCAGTATAACTAAATGAGAACTGCATAAAATGTGTTGACTAATATACTGAATGAATAATGTGCCCCCTGCATGAGGAGCCTCTTCTAATCTCATAATGAAGACTGTATGGACTTTTCCAGTCTGAGTAATTTCAGGTCAATGATTTCATGTTTTCTCTGAGGCACTGATGCATAACTTATGCAGTTAGTTTTTCAGCTGGAATGGGTTAATGGATTTCTTTCCCCCCGCTGATTGTTTCTTCTCATTTCAGATAAACAAATGCTTTGATAGCAAATAGGAGGTTTAATGATATGATTAAGATGCTATTATGCTCCGTTTGCTCCGTTTCCACATGACCACAGGCTTTCATTTTTCACCTTCTTTCATTTCAGCCCACGGTTTGATTTGTGAAGGCTTTACAATTTCACAAAAGAAACCAGGACGTTTTTTTCTAGTTTTTATGGAGTCTCATTCATTCCGCTACGTTTACAAAACAGCAGCGTAAAGCCTTCTCATCTGTTCTCATCTGTTCTCCAGTTTGTACAGATTTAATGCATCTTACCTCAACTGCTGTGTCGGCAGAGAATATGAGCCAGACCTTTTGTCGTCGTTACGGATCTTCAATGTGTGTGTGGTCAGTTTCAGTCGAGTCCTCGGTCACATGCAGCAAGTAGAAGAGTTCTTATCTCTGCAAAGCCTCATCGAACCCTCAGATGTGATTTCTTTTGAAAGCTTCACATAAATCTCAGAGTCAAAATGTTGTACTTGTTGCTAGAGATGGTTTTGGATTCCAGGATCAGAAATGCCTCTGATACTGCAAATATTAAATTTCAATATTAAATTTCAGACTTTTGTAAACATAGAGTTTGACAGATTTTGGGTCAATTGGATGTATGGTGTGTGAGCCATGGTTTGGATCCAAGTTCTTTGGAAGCAATCATTTCCAGGTTATGAGTTGAATTTTACCTTTTAGCCCATTCCAACTAAATTTTGAATTTGAAATTTGAGCATATTCAGCAGAAAAATAAGTGGAAAATACATTATAATTATAAAAAGACACACAAACATTAAGTTTCTGCTTTGACCCTGAAAATGCATAAAGAATTGAGAGTAAAATAATCTCTCCAACAATTTGTACTTCGCACCTACTCTGCTGAAAACCCACAGACACACAGGAAGCTTCCTTTATCTCCGTCTGACTCTATTCTCAGGTTAACATTTCCTCCCTGGTTGTGAAACACTATCGTTTGACCTCTGGAAGCAGAGGGTGAAGACAAAGCTCTGGCGGTACACACTTGTCTTTCCTCTGAGAACACAAACACACTCTCCTCATCAATATTTAAACAGGCAACACTTTTATCAGACCTAAAGCTCCTGCTTACCCCTGGCGTATAACATCAAACATGAAAACTATAAAAGAGAATTTAAACTGTTAAAAGCGAACTTTGCTTTCAGTACACTCAGTGATGTTCTGTTTGCCATGCTGCTGGGTTGTTTTTTTTCTACATCATTCAAAAAGCATATCCAAAATCTGTCGGAGATCATCTGTAATATAATGTAGCGCACTTTGCTTTTGATGTCAACTGGAAGGCAAATCATAACAGGATACCGTGTTGGGGATACATGCTTTATCTTTTTCTCTGATCTTTGGAGAAAGAGCGAGCGGGAACAACACACAGACAAACAGCGAGCACAGCAAATACTGCCAGCTGATAGGCGTGGGGAGGGGGGGGGGGGTGAAGGGAGTGACAGTGGCACAGCCATATCAAAGAATAAAGAGAATGAGTTATCAAAAAAAAAAAAAGATCAACCGATTCACTCCATGCAAAAAAACAGCAAACAGCAGACGCACTGAAATTCTGTTCAGGGGAGAAAACAGAATGTCTTCTATTTACCAAACAGATTCATTTCTTCTTTTGTGTCTGCATCAAGTGGATCTACAAGCAGTTTTTAAAAGGTATAAATCATTAATAATTATATGTGAGCTTGAAACATGCTTACTTGCCGAAAGAGGAAATATCTGTGGTGGTGTTACTTCTCCTACAGAATCAGTTCAGGTTTTGATGACTGATAATAATGAGAGAGATAATAATCAGGTTAAATAATCTGCTGACAGACTCGTGTTGATGAACCTGAGGAGAGAAGGTTAGAACAATGACTATCAGTGGCTCATTTTTTATCACATGGAAGCTGCCATCCGCACCATGAAGCAACTTCCTGTGCTGCATGATTTGAGATCACATACATCTGGATCATTATCTGGATCCACACCAAATTTCAGCTGTTCACCGAGTTCTCTGTATTCGTTCTGGAGAAATTCACAGCAATCTTGAAAAACACCTCAAACATCTCAGTGAATAAGCGAATCCTGAATCCATCATTCCCCTGAAGTCAGCCACAAAAATATAGATATTAAATGAGAATCAGTAAAAATCCATTCAGACTTCCATTCCTCAAATTCTTCACATTCCCTGTGAGGTCGTGTCGACACTTTGACAAACACGCAGGTCTGTACCTGTGCACCTTCCGGGCACATTGTGCACATTTTTAAACCCAAAACATCCTCTCCAGCTATTTCGAGCCAGCCAACTCCCTGAGGCCGAAAAAACAACCAGACCTCTGCAATCAGTCATCGTAACACTGCAGCTCACTGGGCAGCGCTGAAAGATGCAGCTATGGATGGGCTTACCCAACTGAAGCTAACATCCTACAAATGCTAATGATAGCAAGACAGCGGACATAATGCAAACTGTGCTCTGCCTTCTCAATGAGGGACATGAGCTGAATGAGAAGACGGCAACAAGGGGGAGCTTGAATTTACTAAGGTCTAACAGAGGATAACAGCACGGCCAGGATCGCCATCTGCAATTTGCCGAAACGAGGCGAGAGTGCAGAATTTATTGGACGATATTAGTTTGATTTATGCACTTGTCAGTGCAACACACTCTCTCTGCTGTAGGTGAAGGGTTGAAAAGTTGGAGAGAATGTTAAGGACTCTAATAGCCCAAGGAAGGGAAAAGTCATTCTGCTGTGTTCCAGACTTTCAGAGATGTGTGAAGGTCAAATCTACTCCTCACACTCTCATGCATGGATGCTGCTCCTGTTTTTTTTTTCACCAGTGTATTGAAAACCACTTTATCTTCCGTCCTGTTCTGCTCGTGCCCGGTGTTATACCAACGGCTCCATGTTGTGATTCTGCGTCCTAGAATTTTACAGGACACAAAATAATTTGTCCTCTACTAGAGATCACTGATAGCAAATCATATATCTACTCAGAAGGCTCCGATTTAGCTTTCATCTGGACAGTTACACATGAGAGTTCTTCAGGCTCCGTGATTCAGTTCATTTTGCATAATTTTTTTTCTCCCGCTAATAAGCCACGGTTTAAACGCTAGTAGGTTTTCATCATTATATAAAGAAATGTGTGGGAGATATATTCCTTTTAACACATAAATGCCAATTTTTCAAGGGTTCACAGATAATTGGAGAGATACATACGAGGCCAAACAAAATCGTCATATTTAAAAATCCTCTCTTCGATGACTGTCTGCATTTCTGGGAACCACAGATGTCAGCAGACATTTTGTATCTTACCTGGTGATGCTGACCCTGAGCTTCACTGCAGTCACCTTCATCTCCTGCTTGTGTCTCTGCCTTTGGTCTTAAGCCAGTGGAAAACTACTCAGTGCCACAGTCTCTATGAAAATCAGTTGTGGAACTTAATTCAGTTCAGTTTAATTGAGCTCAAATGGCAAATCAAACATAAACCGACCACAAACTGGAAGTGGGGCTGTCGCAGGGTCAGTGCCTGTTGTGGATGCTGAAAACTTAAATAATGAAGCTCTACGTTATTATTATGAAACTCTGGTGGGACACGTAACAAATATGGTTTAAAAAATAAAGGCTATAGCAACGTGTGTGACACAGCAGTCAGATTAATTCTGTGGTGACCGTGACGTGAAACGACAATCGTCTGACAGGCAGCACTATTTATCGTCCAATTGATCTAAGTGGGCTCAGAGTGTGAGAGCAGGGATCTTTACTGTGGCTATCAAAGACAAACCAGGAGCCACCTCATGTGCCCTGTGGGATCATTTGTGTTGATTGTGCTGACGCTCTTATCATCAGGTTGGAAAGTGCTAATGCACCAGAAAAACCGCCAGGACCCACAATGCACCATGCCTGGCAGGCAGGAAGCAGATGGGTTGGCTGGCCTTACCGGATAGCAGAGGCCCCAATAGTGGCACCGGTTGTTGTTTTTGATGAGCTATGCACATAAGAAACCAGAACATCTGGTCTGACCATGTGGCACCTCCATTTGTCCAAGACCCCTTGAAGCAAGCCCTCACAGCACACACACACACACACACACACACACACACACACACACACACACCTTCCACTGCCAGCTGCATTCACGCAAATGTGAGCTAAATCCAATGAATGATGCATGTTATTCACAGTGGGGGGGTGAGAGGCGGGGGTAAGGTGTGGCGAGCCCATCGGCCCTCAGCAGAGCTCCCGCTTTCCCATCATCCCTTTCTGCGGCTTTGATTAAAAATCATCCCACTCTACCCAACAACAACTCATGAATATGCAGCAGGGTAATAAGCCCCGGCTCAGAGCAACTGATTTGTCAATTGTCTGCATTTCATCAAGATTGAGTAACACCTCAAGGGTGCTATAATCGAAAGCTGTAAAAAGAAGAGGGAGGAAAGAGCCTGTTCGCCATTAGATTGCTGCATTATCTTAATCATTAGGCACTTGGGGAGCTTAATTAACGACCTGACAAGAGCTGGGTAGAGAATTTGGAGTTGATTGGTTGTCGGAGGTGTTGAGTGAGTATACCGAATGCTAAGTCAGGGGAGGAATTCTAGTGAGAGGCAGAGAGAGAGAGAGAAGAGCGGCTGATTCGCTTTTAAAAACCAACTCAGCAGCAGCCATTAGACTGTTTTAATTAAGCATAATTAGAGATCTGATTACAATGATGGGCTTGATAACCAGTATTAAATCATTCATCCATAAATGTTATGTTAAAATAGATGAGGGGGGGGGGGGGGGGGGGGATGAGAGGGGCGGAGTGGAGGTGGAGTGAGCTAGATGCGGCGAATAAAAATATGAGCAAGAGAGAAGAGTGTGAAAAAGAAAAAGAGGGAAGAGGTATGGGTCCAGGAGAGAGAGAGAGAGAGAGAGAGGGAGAGGGGTGGTGGTGGTGGGGGGGGGGGGGGGGGCTGGAAGGCTGCCACCAATTAGCTGGGTGTGCTCAATTGCAGGAATTCTCTGGTGTCGTGACTCATGTTGACAGGTGTTCAGGGTGAATTATTTCTACTGGGGAGGCAGAGTATGCACACTAAACACACACACAAACACACGCACACACAAACACACACACACAAACACACACACACACACACACACACACACACACACACACACACACACACACACACACAGGCACACAAGCACACGCACACTCACATGGAAGGCTCATCCCATAACCCGGCTTTGATGACAGTAAATCCAACATGTTTATTGCCCCGGTCGGTAAGAAAAAAAGGAGATTGGACATTCCTCCTCCTCCTCCTCCTCCTCCTCCTCCTCCTCCTCCTCCTCCTCCTCGCTCTCTCCGGCTCCTCTCCCCTCTGCTGACCGGCTTACTGGGTCATTTTTAAATGCCTTGTAAATTTGTCAGCCATATTAAGTGCCCATTAAAGGGCACCAAGCTGTAGGAGGAAGCAGGATAGAGAGGCTCATATTGCAGTTCCTGACTGGCATCGCTCCCGCATCCATCCAGCTTAATGGTGCCCGCCCACCGTGCACCGGGGAGTCATAGCTGTGATGTATTGTTGCACGAAAGGACACAAGAGAAGCACTGGAGGAGGCAGATTAGCTACTGTTTGCCAGGATGTTTTGAGGTAACCTGGCTTGGACCTGCTACTTGGCAGCGGTTATCAGGCCCTGGCACGGGGATCAGCCGCCCGTTGGCAGGAGACTTTCCGATGCCAGGGGAGTGTGAGGCTCAGTCTTAGTTGCAGCCATACACTGTGTATAGAGATGGACGACATCACGGCTCCCGAAAAGTGAAGCCAAAGCTTCCTGATCGCCACCTGGGGCCTGGCAGGGGGAAAGGTCATAGATCTCTACTCCATGTTAGTGGCTGGGACATGGACCTCATTGAATAATCAAAGTACATGTTGAATACATTTTTCTTGAGGGTAGTTTCTGTTATTTTAAGAAATTCTTATCACACTGTTGCATGTTCAAGTGTTAAATTTTGTCTGAATTAAAAAAAACGTGTTGAGAAATCCCATTGGCACTCAAGACTGACTCATGACCTCCCAAACGTGGCTCCATCCCCCCCATCACTATTGTACAGACTCTGGATGGCAGTATTTGTATTCAGTATATTTTGTATTCAGTATATTTAGGCTTCATTTCTGGATATCTGGGAGGAAGTGGAGAAATGTCCTTCGTCTCTATTTACAGTCCATGGTCGCAACCTTCCGCTGGAGAAGTCGAATAGTTGGTATCAATATGTGGGATAAGTGAACGGCTGGTTCTTATAATCCATATATTGAATGCAGAAAATATGGGCTTACTGCTAAGTGCATCCATAGGGACATCAGAAGATAAAACTCAGTTTATTCCCTACAGGTCAAGCATGAGGTCCATGGATTAGAAGAGAGTGTGGGAGGGAAGCTAAAGATCAATGTGCTCCATCAGACCGGCAGATTCTGTACACATAAACAAGACGTACTCATTTACGTCAGCAGGACCCAATTTTGTGCTAATTAACAAGGAAGAAAGTGGTTGTAATCAATCCATGTAATTACCACCGTTGAACTATGCACCACATATTTTGTCAATACGGCGAGTCAATAAATCTTTAGCCTTCGCTAAAATGAAGTAGCCTCAGTCCGTGTTCTAATGGACATGACGTAAAGACACTTTGCTCAATCGATGGAAAAGACAGAAATAACAACTCTTGTCTCCAAAGTTCTCCTGTGGAATGAAAGCCCTGATAGCTCATGTTGCTCTGCACTGAGTGCAGCCTCCCAACATGCTGCTGCTGCTCTACTGTGCATCACAACAAAAATACAACATAAACTTTAGACTGTTGGTGAACATGAAAATGGCCCTTGAGGGTTTCCAGTGAGGACTTAAATTCATATTGTTATAACCTGAAGTCAGCGCTCCACAGTAACGGCCACAGAAGAGAAATAAATTGGATTTTTCAACTCAACACTTTTGACCTTAGAAAAATCTAGAGTATTTGTGGTGGGTTGATGATGAATGCATGTTCTCATTGTTCAAGTGAAAATGGAACTGACACTTTTTACAGTTCACTACCGTCTCAGCGAGGTCCAGTGAAACTCTGAGCAGATTTTTGGCAGAACTTCACCTCAAGAGAAACTTTGACCCCAAAATGTACGCACCTCCACAAAGTGCAAATAATAGTCCTCCAGCACTCGACAGCAAGAAGGAATTAGGGTGCCGCCGGTTTCACAGGGGACATGGTTTGTTCCTACAGAGCAGGGCTGGTGTCCAGCTGAGGTCTGCCTGCTGAGAACTCCTCGCTTGTCACATGACAGTGGAAGCAGCAGAGTTTATGCAGAATCCCGCCATGGACAGTAAAACTTTATGGGTCAGTCGGACTGTGACAGACAAGTCAATGTTTTCGATGTGTGTGCAGGATATGCATCGCCTCTCCGATGCGTCTCATTGATTTTAAGGGAGGATGTGATCTGACTTAACATAAAGCATTTGACCTTTTGCTTTGCTATGTGCCCACTGTAACGTCTTGTGAATTTGCTGTGGACTACTAAAGTTTTGTGCATGACTTGGAATGTGTCATGTGTTGGTATATAAGTGTGCCGAGTGTCTCTTGTTGTCTTAACGCAATCTTCTTCTGTACTTTAAATACACATCCCTCTTCTTTGTCCTCTACTCCCTGCCACTGCTTTAATGAAGCTGTACGGAGCAGTACTCTCCCAAAGCTCAGGCTGGATATGAAAGAGAGCCCTCAGAGCCATGGTGGCACTGGGCTATCTCCCTCCCACTAATGAGCTGAGCTTTCAATGCGCCCACTAATTAGTTCATCTATAACTCTAAGCACTCAATTACTCTTCACCAGCACCAGCACCACCACAGAGAGCGGAGAGAGGCGATAAGACTGACAAATGCCTTGGCAGTATGTTCAAGAACTCCTTCTCTCTCACACACACAGACACACACACACACACACACAAAATGGCTGTAAGCAGGGAGGCTCAGGAGAAGTTTTTCTGAACTTCCCACGCTCAAACATGCTGTTCAGGCAAAGCACATTGATCTCCAGTTTCACCCTCTTTCCCTGGTGTTTGTCTCCGTCGCTCTCCCACTCTCTGGCTTCCTCAGTACACGATGCACAGATTAACTGAGATGTGCGACAGACAGTCTGCTCATAACAAGCCATTCTTTTTTAGATTATCACACCTCAGAATCATTAGAATCTTGGCAATTTCCCGGGAAGAAATTAAACTATTTATTGCCTCATGCTTTTATGTATGTGAACAAAAAGCTGGTAGAATGACCACCTAATTTGCAAAGGAGCAGCCGTAAACCCAAACACATGCACACACACAACAACTGTACACCGACATGTAAATCCAACTTTATCAATGTTTTGTTATTTAAAGTTACTAGGAAGCTCGTAACTTTCCGCTGTCTTCAAATATAGACATGTGCTGTGATAAGAGGAAGTTCTGTGTTCAAGCTGCTGTCTCTTCTTTACAGGTGTTAATACATAATGAACGGTAGTAAAACATAAATCCAGTTGTGAACAGGAAGCCTGACCCTCTTTAATTTCCTTTGGCCTCTGACTGGACTTTAACAAGTATAAGCAAAATAAAGAGACGAGCTCGGGGCTCTTCCTCCATTGAGAACAGCTCCTCTACCTCACGTCTCATGGGACAGAAACAAAAGCCTGTTTCACACAACCTGGTCAAGGCGGGAATGTTGCCCCTTTATCCTGCCTCACTGTTCTGTATAAACTGTATGAACATGGGGGGGGGGGTTGTTTCTGCCCTCATGTAGAGGTAGTCACAGAGCCAAATCAATGTTTGTGAGAAAAGGAGAGCCAGCATGGAAGAACGGAAGTGTAAACAAGCAAAGTTCAGTGTAAACAAGCAAAGCCGGCATAATTCTTCTTCCCCTCGTCTGTTAGACTGTTGATGCATCGCACACGCCAGATGCTGCAGATGCTAATTTGTAAAAGTGTGTAAACATGAGAGAGTCTGTTCATTGGGCTCCTCTGTGTTTTCACTCATCATTGTTCTGGGCAGCATTTTACCCATCAGTGTGGTCTACAGCCGACAAGGAGAAGGTCTTCCTCTATTTCCACACTAAAGTCAGGTTTCATTACGTAATGAAATAATAAGGAATCATGAAGAACAGAAAAAGTTAGATGCACTGTAAAAAGTCAAGGGCACCGCTTTGGATTGGATTGGATTTACAGGAGGTGCACTGGAAATAACAGTAGGTAATTGTGGATGTAATTATTACTGCGGTGGTGATGAATAATCCCCCACATGCACTCTAAGGACAGGATTAAAATAACTGACCAGAGGAGGTGGTGTAAAACTCACTCCCCCCCCCCCCCGCCGAGAAATACATTAAATCCAACTGGGGCTGTAGACGAGTGGGTGGGATCATAAACTCAGACTTCCACAATATTAACGAATCCTGTTTCCTTTTGAAGGTCTGACGACAGAAATACATTAATAAAATTATATTTTTTTGTTTTCTTTCACTACTATTAACATCCAAGGGAAGTGAATCTTGAATGAAGTCTTTAACATCCAAACTACTTTTCTATCTGTTGCTTTAGTGTATTTGATGTTAGTTCATCCACTGTTTAACAAAGCTGTAATAATCACTTCAGTTTGTTAGATATGATAAAGGAAACATTTTGAGAAATAAGTATTCTTTGTAGTACATACAATTTTGTATGTACTACAAAGTATTATAATATTGTGGTAAAACCATTTAAACCAATATACTTAGCATGAAAACAATGAACCATTTTCTAATATTGCAAAGAACAAAGATTTTGATGTGTCTGGTTGTTGATGCTGTTATAAAAAGTGTTAACATTACAATAAGAAACCTTGTGTCAGGTAAAACACGAGTGTAGATTTGTTGCTGTGGTTTCTCATCGCATGTAGTTATTTTCACGACCCACACTGTGCTCACTGCATTATTGTTTTCCTTCATTTTCTTAGAATCTAACTATAGAAGTGTGTGTATGCGTGCGTGTGTGTGTGGGTTTTGTGTGAGTGAGATCAGCGTTACAGCGTGACTGTGATTATTCTCGTGTGTATCTGCTCACACTCTACATGGTGTAATAAGCTACGGGGGTGGTTTTCATAGTTTTAAACAGAATGGATGCAAAATCCACATTACACAACATATTCCCTTTCCAGAATAGTGATCCATCAAGCCCTTGCACTAAGCATCTGTACATAAACCTCAATTATGCTAATGCTAATCCCTGGGACATCGACGTGAGTAGGCAAGGAGGCTAACAGCTAAAGGCTTTGATGTGTGCTGCCATTTGGCAGGGTCTCCTGAAAGACTAGCATTGGACCCCAAACTCAACCAGGGCTTAAGGAGGAAAAACCAGCTCGGCCTTGTCTGTTCCTCTACTGATTACAAGGGCTCAGGGGACTTCTTTTATTTGCTTCTTTGGTATAGACCCAATCATGGGTGTCAGTTCTCTCCCCTGCTGCCTGGCAGTCCTTCCACATTCAGTTTTTGTTTTTACTTGCCCTCCTCTGTGCCAGACTTCTGCTTTGTTTCGTTTTGTTTTTCATTTTCATCCTGTGGTTGTCTTCCATCCGCGCTTTTACATCTGACACCTTCTGTTCTTAGTCCCATTTTGGTGACTGACAAGAAGCACTGTACCGTACTGAACATTTTACTGATCGAGATTAATCATTTGTCTGAGAATAAAATGTTTTATGATGGCGTTAATCTCTATTCAGTCCCATTCTAATTGCTAGGATTTGAAATAACACAAGTAAGTTCTATCATCTTGTCGTTCTCGGGCTGTAACTGGAGAAATACTCTCTTCAGGGACTTAGTGGTTGACACAAAACAGGGACCTGTTTCCCATAAAAACCATGTGAACTCAGTGCCTGTTTCCATAATGAGACCTGTGTGATTGCAAGTTGCTTTTTGGAAATCAAGCATTTTGCAGCTCTAATCTTTTCTCTTGATAAAAAATTTGAAATCAGAAAATTCCTGGCAAAGAGCAGCATTGTTAACAGTGATTTAGTTCCATTAACGACAAGTGTTTTTTGAAGTACTCTGCCCCTGCCTCACTCTTATGTTCTAATTTCTCTGAGCTTTCAGCAAAAACCCTGCCACAAGAGAAGGATTACAGCTTATTTCAGTGAACGAGTCGACACACGAAAACGGGAAAAACACTGCAGACAGTTTGTGTAACAAAAGAGATTATGAACATTTAAGACGGATTTTGGAAAATAATTGGGGCTTTTTCTAATTTTAGGGGCCAAGGATTGTTAAAATGGTGGCATAACCTTTTAGGTTGGGATCAACGGGGAACCAGGAGAGAACTCCATGAGTTCTGCCTGACGGTACGTTATAGTTCAGCCTCAGACTAGTATTATTTCAGTTGCGACTCAAAACTCTTGAGTGACTTCACTGCAAAACTGTATTCGATTCAGAGGGAGGGCTGCTGCGTGTGAAAATTGCTTTGAAAATAAATTGAAAAAAAACAATCGATGACACCATCAAGACGAGAAATCTTTGCTGAAGTTATGATTCATGAAGGTGATGACTGACAGTCAAACGTGTTCCTTTTTTTAATCTAATGAAGTGTTTTTGTATTTGTGTTTGCACATTTGTCTGAAAGGCTGAGTGGTTTGAATGTTTGTTCACTTTGAGAATAAAAGAGCAAACTTTAAGGCCGGGGTTTGATTGAAATAAACACATTCTTTGGGAAAAATTCATGTATATACAAAGCACTTATTCTTTCGAGGGTTGCATTGTTTTCAAGCGGCTGAATACTGAAATAAACAACTATTCAATCCATTTCAGAGTATCCACATGTGGGTGGAATACAGGAGAACATGCAAATACACACAGAAGGACCAAGGCAGAACCGGGATTTGAACCAGGAACCTTCTTGCTGTGAAAACAAGTGTTACCCACCATGCAGCACACAAACAGTTTCTACATGAGTGAATCTTCATTATTGTGCCAACCGAAGAATTCTTTTTTTGTTCCATCAAGACTTCACATTGACTTTGAATAGCAACTGAATTGCAGTTGTTTTCTTTGTCTTGAGACTTAAACTTAAATATAACTTGAATACTGAATACCGTCACACAATTGACTTTTGTTTTGTAAATCACCGATAATCGTTGCACACAGCCCCCCCCCCCCGTGCCAACACTGAGTGCTTTAGATACTGCTCAATGATCCGGTAAGCACTTGGCTTGAAGCACACTGAGCCCTATATGAGAACAGCCACGGTCAAGCTAACATAAAAAGTCGAAAGGGTTCAACACTGAGTCACACAAATTGCACAATGGTTTTCTACTTGTGAGTGTTGTCCAACACAACAGTCATTTATTGTCCGTTAAGTCCGTTTGTATTCTATTGTAATATAGCTACTTACATGTATACTGTGAAAAATGTAGACATAAATACCTACAAACAGTTTCGAAAATATTTTTTGTTGAATAACTCTGACATCAAAGCTTTGTTTTGAAGTTAAAGCAAGTAGATCACGACCTCAAGAAAACACTCACATAGTGTTTTATAATTAAAAATTACTCACTTGTAAACAACAACTCAACTGACAAATAATTATTTACAATGACGGGAAAATAAAAACCTTAGATAATAAGTGAACCTTCAACAATTCATAAAGTGGATTATACAGTAGGTTGGCTCCCACCATAGACTGTATATAAATATGGACGAGATGGATGCCCCCCAAAAGTGAAGCCAAAACATTACAATCACCCCCTGGTGGCGGGCTGCAATTTAGGTCATGAATCCTGCCTCCTCCATGTTAGGAGGTGGGACATGGACCAAACTAGTGCCTATTCAATTAAATTTTTCTCACAGATGGTTTCTGTTTCCTGAAGAGACCTCGACACCACGGCTCCAGTCCCGGATGGCTACTGTGTGGACTCAAATATGCAAAATGGTTGTTTTTATATGCAGGATACTTTGCTTAATTTTGGGAGAGTGGGAGGAATTTTCATACGTGGGCTCAACACACAAATTGCAGGTAGGCAAGGCAATGGGCTTTCTGTCAAGTGCCTAATCCTCCAGTACAACAACAAGTCACTGCATTTAAAGAACAGCTCAGGTTGGAGAAACAGTGCCTCACAGCTTTAGTGAACTGGCTCGACTCAATCATCCATCACCACATCTCCGCCGCTCTCATTTTTCTAAATCCGGTCTTTTCTTTGGACGGGAAATTGAAGTCCTTGTCCGCCCTTGTGTGGAGACACTGTGGCTTTTTTCAATTAAGGGAGTCAAAGATTATCAAGATCTCCTTTCACAGGGAATGTGAATCTATAAAGGTTTGTTTGTACATGAGAAGGACTGGCAATGTGATGAAAGACGACATTTCTGACTGCGGCACTTGGAGACCTGAGCTGATTCTGCAGCGGTGTGTTCACTGGCTGACTCACTTGACTGTCTAATTGGCTGAATGACAGTTTGTCTGTCTGACTGACTGACTGTCTCTCTAATTGGCTGGTTGGCTTATGCTCACCCTCCCGATGCGTCGACAAACAATTATCCTCGATGACATTATCACATTTGTCTAATCAATTAGATGTGTTTGCTACAACAGCAGGTAGTTAGCAGTCACACGACAGAGAGTTTGGGGCTGTGTGTGACGGAGATAAATACCTCTGTAATTGCTCTGCAAAAAAAAAGAAAAGAGGAAGACGTTCTTACACAGCGGAGTGATCTGTCTTTTATCAGCTCTTACAAAGACAAACATTTGAGAGACATCCATGCTCAGTGAGGCGGTGAATCAATGCAGTCAGACAAGCAGACAAGGCAAGCAGCAGGTACGTCTGGTATCTGCAGCGCTCCCCTGACACTGAGCAGCACGGGCAGACTAGGGTTGCAAAGGAGCGGAAAATTTCTGATAAATTTCCAGAAACTTTCCAGAAACTTTCCATGGGAAGTTAAGCTCAGGAATTTTGGGAATTTAGAAAAAAAAACTACACTAATTAAATGCTGAACAATTAAAACATCATTCAATACTCTAATTTCAACCCTCCACTGTGCATTTCTCCATCACATGCGCAGATAATTCCCAGCATCCTTCATTCTACAGCAGGGCTATTGAGGCCTGCTGTAGTGTGCAGGACTAGTCAGGTAAGTTTCGATTATATTACTGGGGAAAATATATTAGCATGCTGATGGGGATGGTTCATCTGTTCATCTAGCCTATTTCTATTCATTTATCCATCAATTTTAAAATATTTTTACTGACGATTCCAATTGTTTGGTCAACTATTTATATCTCTGGCATTACATTAGTGTTTTTTTACAAGCTTTTTTCTCATCTTATTCTACAGAACAATGCCAAGTGCACTGTCTCATGTGTGGAGACATTTCACCCCAGCCAATGTAGAAGGAAAGGCTTTGTACATTTGCAAATACTGTGCAAAGACCTATGTTAAGAACTAAGACACTCAGATGCAGAAGCATATAGTCAAGTACCCAAAGTTTCCTCAGGGCTCAAATCAGCCTGTTTATATTTATGTCTTTATATGACAAGGTAAATCTGTTGGTATAAATTACCCACAACATTTCCCGTTAATTCCCGTTAATTCCCATGGAAAGTTTCCAACTATAAATATTCCCGGAATTTTGCAGCCCTGGGGCAGACACTTTTAAACTTCTCTCACCAATGCTCTCAACCATCCAGATTTTTCTTTTTATGAAAGAAGCTTTCAAAACACTTACTCCTTTGCCCTACATGGAAAAAATTTGAAATGCACAAAGATATTGGGGGGGTAAAACGTTTTGTTGGCACACTTGAAAAAAAATCCAATACCAGTCACTAATGCAAGTGAAAGGCTCACACAGTTGAGCTCTAATCTAATACGTTTGACTCATCTGTCTGTCGTCCTCTCTCAAATCTCTTCTCATAACCAGCTCTTCACACTCTTGTATCACTTCAGCCAGCAGTGCCTGGAGAACAGCGAGAGAAGTGGCGTGTGTGTGTGTGTCTGTGTGTGTGTCTGTGTGTGTGAGTGTGTGAGAGTGTGTCAAGTGGGCCTTGTATAGCTGTCCCGGCAGCAACAAGCTGTCATTAGAGTGGGCAGGAAAGAACCCTTGTGGCTTGGTTCCATCAAATTGTAATCCCCACCACATTATTACCATGGCAGGGTCACCTCTCCACTACTGTGCTGGGGCAGGAGCAGGTGGACCGTGGACACACACACACACACACACACACACACGCACGCACACACACACACGCACACTTCTATTTCCACTGTTTTGCTGGTGTTTTCCTTGACAGTCCTTTTATTACCTGGCGAGCCCCTATAATGAATCCATCGCAGGCGGCCTAGACGAGGCTGCGTATCATGCATAATTCAATATCGAACCCCCCCCCCCCCCCCCCCCCCACATCCACCGCAGCCCTGAGTCTTCTTCTCCATAGCCCTCATTCATGTCATGCCTACATGCCTCTAGTGGGGTCCCTGTAATGCCCAGCCTGACAGACTCTATTATGCAACCCTGAACATTACAATCTTGTGGCAGAGTGTGTGTATGTGTCTATATTTGAGTGTGTGTGTGTGTGTGTGTGTGTGTGTGCTCCTCCTCTCTTCTGTGGTTTCAAGGGAAACCAGCATTGGGTTATAGGTTAGAGTGTGTGTGGGCAGGGAGGACACATATTTACTCCCACTAAAAGACAACTTTCCAAAAGTAGGCATCAACACCACTACACTCTCCTCCAGTGTTTGGCTCCTCTTAGAGTCAAATACTAAACAAGGTCAACACAGACACTTTGTTGAAGCTTCAACATAGTTTCCCAGTGTACATCTCTGCGAGCCTCAATTCTTATTGAGGAGAACATCTAGATTTATATGGGTTTTCATACACTAAATTACAGACAGCAAAACGTTAGACTTATTTTCTTCTATATGGTTTCCAGTCTAAAAGAGAAAACAATAAAAAATTAATTAAATTAAAGCACTACAGCCCCTTGTTCTTTTTTCTAACTTGAACCTAAATAGGGTGTAATGTGGGTAACATTTACCTGTAATTAATGAGTATCACTGCAATTGATGCCGCAATATAGAGCAGTTGCACACGTGTATCTGGAGAGTGCGAGTGTTTAATTGCCTTTTTTTATGAGGCCCTTTCATTGTAAGAAACAGTTTTCTACTTAGTTTCTAAATGGCCATTAATAACAATGTTCCCCCGAGGAGCTGTGAGAGAAATGAAAAAGCTAAGCAGACTATAGGGCAGTATTTTCATTATGTTTAAGCTATTTCCACCTGCCGCGCATGTCTGCCTCTCCCAATGAACTGTATAGTTTTGGGTCCATATCATTTGGAGATGAACAACCGACTTAGAATTGATCTCCATCAGTGGGAGATCAGAGTTAAAAACAATAGGAGTTGAGCCATAGTGTGTCACAGTCATGTCAAAGGAAAAAAACAACACAAGTATAGATACAAAGAAAGTAGAATGATGATAGAATGAAAAACAGGACGAGAGAATAATGCAGGGAAAGACGCAGAAGATAAGATAAAAGCAAAGGAGGTTAAACAATGACATCAACAGAATTAGCCTGAGTGAAAAAAAGGATAAAAAGCTATAAGATTCAAAATGAAAAATAGTGGTACAAGAGCCATGTGGGACAGGGGGCTATTAAAGAGCTTGAAGGCATATTATATATTTTTTTCCGCTTTTCTTTCCTCTAGTGTATTGTGTTAGTTTTTTTTTCCTGTATGTGAAAGTTTGGCAAAGTAAAAAAAAAAACAAAGTCTGCGGTAAAGGGAGGTCTCTTAAATCAGCTATGCCTTTAACGCCCTTTTAAGTCAAGTAAAGCGAGAGCGGAGGTTTATAACTCCTACACAAGCAGGAAGCAACTGACCAATCACAACAGAGTGGGTCAGCTGGCCAATCAGAGCAGACTGCCTTGTATTTAGGGGCGGGCCTTAAAGAGACAGATGAGATGTTTCAGACAGAGGCTGAAAAGAGGAGCAGCAGCAACGGATGTGTTTTCTGATCATTAGAGCATGTAAACACAGAATTAAGAACCTGAATATGAGGAGAATATGTGTCCGTTAAGACCTGGGGATATATTCATTATATTAGTGATATGATGCCACGTTGTGCTGCAAGGCCTCCAGCACATTGATGATTTTACATGATCATGTTCATGGCAACAAAAGAGACAGATTGGCTGTTTTGTTTTTCTAAGTAACGATGATTACAGGGGGAGTTGGAAAAGTCGCTACAGCCACAAAGTAAATGTCTGAGCCGACAGTGGGAACATTGGTCTATTGCTGATAATGAGCCATATATTATTTCACACCAGATTTCTGGCCAAACAAAAATACAAAACACCCACCCGCTATTCTACTGCCCAACATGGACGACAGTGCTGTGAAGTACTTTCCATCATGCCAATTACACAGTAGTGTTGCTGCTGGGTGCTGATTTACACAATATAAGCTCTTTGATTACTTAATGGCCTATTTAGATTTTTAAAACAAATCACACTGATGCCTAAATTCACACAGAAAGGAGAAAATCCCACTGCTAATGGTTAAGACACCCATTTTGTCTGCAAACAATTAAAAAACACAGCACACAAGTGACTCACGGAGTGTATCTGTGTATGTGCAGAGACAGCGGGGCACATTTCATCGTGTCATTAGTAGTCTAGCGAGCAGAAATTACTTTTTCTCCACCTAGGAACAAGGCTGTTTCAGATCAATGCCTGTGGCAGTTCTTAAATCAATGAGTGATGTTGTAACTAGGGGACTCGTCTGTGAAGCAGACCCCTGGGAGACAGGGAGCGAGCTAGAGAGAGATTGTCAAACAGTGGGGGGGGATGGAGATAGGGAGCAGGAGAAGGAGAGATAAAACGTAATACATAGAGCTGAAAGTGACAGGACGATAGAGGGCAGCAGAAGAAGGACAGAGCAAGAGTGTGTGTGTGTGTCTGTGTGTGTGTGAGTGCGCGCGTGTGTCCGTGTGTGTGCGTGTGTGCGTGTGAGTGTGTGTGTACAAGGAAATGAGATAGAGACTCATCCAAATGCATTGACCTCTCTAAGTGCTTTTTGCTACAGCACAATTCAAATATGATTGTGCTGCTATAATTGCCCATTTGATGAGGCAGGTGAATCTCTGCGGCATGGCCAACCTCCATCTCTCCCTCCCTCTCTCTCTCCCTCCTTCTCTCGCTGTCATGCGTTCGTGCAAAGTGTGTGTCTGCATGCGGGGTAGGGGAGCAAAGTAATGGGCAGGAGGTGGAGCGTGAAAAAGGTTAGGGAGAAAAATCACATCACCGGAGAGAGAAGCGATGAGAGTGCGCCTGGCTCCCAGGGCCTGATGTATTTACCTGGGTAATGATAGTCATCTGGACTGACAGGGTGTGTGTGTGTGTGTGTGCGTGTGTGTATATGTGCATGTCCTGCATGTGTGCATGTTTGTGTGGCACACAGCATAGCGTAGCGCCGGATGCTGTGGAGGCTAGATTTCTGTTTGGCTGACTGACTGCCAGGCCGAGGGGCTTTCTTTGCCGATTTCTTTGCAGAAAAAAACAAACAAATCTCTTGTTCTCTTTTTCCCTCTGATCCTACCTTCACCTCTGTTGTTATTCCGTCTTTTATTCCTCTCGCCTCTCCAGCGTCCTCTCTCTCCCTCCCTCCATCACACTCTCGCCGCCTCGCTTCCAAAGTGGCCTTTATTAATTCATAAAAACACATTGCACACATGACTGAGTTCCATAGGCACTGGAGCATGATCCAATTCGCCTGCACACACTCGCATTCACACAAACCTTTCCATGTTTATACACACTGCTGCCTGTTGCCGCTCTCACACCTCTCCTTCCGAGCGCCTACCTCGCCCCAGACAGCTCTTCAGCAGGCATGAGGCGAGGACCAGAGCCTTCTTCTTGTTTTGTTATCTATAAATAGTCAGCACCACATCTCCAGCACAGGAGGATATCAGGGAGAACCATTGTAAATATTCTGCTTTGCCCCCATCGCACACTGTTTCTCACTGCTGCTACAGCTACTGCTACTCACTACCTTCAAACACTTCTTATAAAACATGTAACTATTGTGGCAGGGAATGCATTTGTGGAGAAAAATGTGCACGATTTGTTTTATTCACCTAAGTTCGTACATGCAGTTTTTTTTTAATTCATTCTTTCCAGAAGGGCTTGGTTGTGACAATGCTGTTATCGAGGGCTGGCACATGTGAGCCCAGAGGTAGAAGCGGATTCATGCATGCACACACACACACAAACAACATAGGAGCAACCAGACAAACATATAGATACATGGTCTTACTCAGGTCCCCCCCCTCCCCTTCTGAAAAGAGTTGGAAGAGAAAGGAAGGGGTGCTTAACTACGATTGCCGGGACTGAATTAAAAAACATCAGCTTGAGGCTGTGCAGCTGAATCCTGATGATGAGGCCACCGGGGCAAAATTGAGAAAATGGGCTTCTGCTGCCAGGGCCTTGAAAATCCCTTACTAATGGAATGAGAGGAGGCAGAGAAAGATAGTGAGAGTGAGGGAAGGGGAGGACGGGATATCACACAGCCACGAAGACAATGCATTGTGTTTGTGTGCTCATGTGAGAGCAAAACGGGTTGAAACTAATGGAGCGGAGAGAGGAAGCCTCCGATGAAACATCATTACAAGCAGCTTCGGAAATATGAGGGCCTCTGGCGTCACTGGCAATTCTGTCGTGCACAGGTTTGGACGCGGTTCGGTGGTTTCAACTTTGGACACAAGCTCGTCTGGCTCGGTTTAGTTTGCCGTGACTTATTTTGCCAACATATTCAAAAGATCTGTTTATTATTCCCCTACACCGAGTTGTTGTTCGGTGTGAAGGTGAGCCCAGACACTTAAAGTCAGGTGACGTTACACTTTTCATTTGATGCTCGGCCAAACTGGCCCATTTTATTAGCTGGTGTCCAATTGGAGAAGTTGGACACAGGACAAGTCTTTTCTGTTCATATTTAGGACACACGCCATGTGGTGCCACATCTGCCAAGTCTCCCACACTCTATGCTTGACCTAAAAAACTATAAAACTAAACTTTATTTCTGCTATAATTATTGTTTTGTTGATACTGAAAAATCATATATTCTGTTCACAGAACCGTTTTAAAGATACTTAAATGCTTTTCATTGCAAGTTAAATAAAAAATGAAAAAGAGCTACAGGCATGAAGTAGCAATGACAACGGCCTTTCCTTAATCACTGGCTTTATCCCTATTAGAAACCATTTTGGACTCCAGTATGAGAAACACATACCAGATGGCTAATTAGAAATAAAAAGATCTGAGTGCACACTTAAGAAAATGTGTATTTTTCTCCTCGTTTTGCTTTTCTATGCGACCATCACGGTTAAATTCTCTGCTTAATTCTCCAAGTGGTGGGCATTTCAGCCCCCTCATTTCCCTGGGAAATGAATAGAAGCATATGACATCAGCTGACACAGGCTTTAAATGTACAATCTGTCTGTCTTGTGATGGGAACAAATTAATAAGTGAATGTTATCTGTGGGTAGCAGAGCACGGTGCCTTGCCAGGCCTTTTTGTTTCTGCACCTCTTCCTTTTTACAATAAACGACAGAAGACACAAAAACACACAGAGCTCTTGGTTTGAATTGGATTCTGACATGAATATTGTCGCACTGGGTGTATGTGCCAGCATGCACATGTTATACATTGTGTGCCTTAAAGTGCATGTACTGAATGTGGATCTGCATGTGCATGGTTGTTTGCATTATTTTAATGTGTTTCGTACGCAGTGTTTTAGGACTGGACTCGTTTCAGGTTTGATATACGACATGTGGCCTCGAAGAGGAAACACGATTTTCCAATCTTTAGCAGGCGGTGGATTAGGCAGGCGGAATAGAAATGAAAAATAAGGTGAGACTGAATGAAGAATAGGTAGCCAGCAGTGTCACGCTCCCCTTTATCTCTCAATATTGGTATTGCGAAGTCACTGAGAGATGGCAATCAGCAGGAGATGTGTCTTGAAGATGAAAGCAGGGAAAGAGAAACAGACGGAGAGCGAGAGAAAGGAGAGCCTCTTAAGGCACCTCCATCAGCCTGTCGTTAGGAGGGTAATGAACCTAGCACCACTGCTGCCAAGCAACCAATGACTCTCACACACACACACACACACACTCAGACACACACAGACACACACGCACACACGCACACAACAAAGAAATCTCTCAAGCATCCATAGTCTGTCTCTGCCACTCGTCCTTTATCAGACCTCCTTTGCAATTACAGTTTTTATACACAAACGATTCTTGGTACTAAAATCGTAAGAGTAAAAATAACAAATCAATGGCCTGTTCATTTACTTAAATCCATCTCTTTCTTGTATTTCATGTATTCTTCCATTGACTGCTTGCTTTTGCCATTTGTATGTGTTACTGTACTTTATGTGTCCTACTTTAAACAACATGCGAATGATACCGAATACTTCTGATAATTAGGTTTTATTATCAGTTTATACACATGGTGTATATGACGAGGTGGCCGAGTGGTTAAGGCGATGGACTGCTAATCCATTGTGCTCTGCACGCGTGGGTTCGAATCCCATCCTCGTCGAACATTAACATATTGCTAGAAGGGAAAAAAATTAAATGTTCAGGTTCAGAGAGGAAATGCAGTGTTTCTCAAACAGCAGTTTTCTCCACAGCTGGAGCAAAATGTCTGTTGATTTGAAAGAGAACAATAGAAGCTGATGTGATCGTCCATCACCGAATCTCAGCTTAACTTCACTAGCTGACCCCTTCAATGCAATAGACTTTTTTCGTCCTGCTGTGGCCTCTTCTTCAGATTGGTTCTAAAATTGGTTCTAAACATCAAGAAAAAATAAATAAATAAAAATAATCCCACTCATGTTCACTGGCAACTAGAGTTTGTAATTTGTCCCAGTGTCAGAGGAAAGGAGACCTTAATAATCAAATGTCCAACACTGCCAACAGTTTTGAAAGAACTACACCCAGTGAAGCTTTGAGACGAATGAGACCTGATCAAGCTAAGTAGCACTGCTGTTACCACAAGACATGTTTACTGGTGTTATTAATCAAGAAACCTGCTTCTCAGGTCAGGTTTCAAGCGATTCTGCTTTGGCTTCACTTTATGAATCCCTCTTTATAAACAGCCACTGTTTAAGACAGCACGAGACAAACACCATGAGCATCAAATACATTGATAAGCTAATTTATAAGCTTGAAAGATTTATGGATTGATTTTCGTGGTAAATAAATGATTCAGATATTGATAATGTAAACATTGGTGATTCTATCCTGACTTGAACTCCTACATGATATCTTCACGTCTGTCTGTGCAGATGCATGTGACACGTTTCCACACGAGCAAACCAATGTTTTTGTGTGTGGCTTTGTTTACGTGTCAGCAGTCGTCACCAACAAACCCCCCCCTGAGGACGTGGGTTGGACTGTCAGCCTCAGTCAGACATCACACACACACACACACACACACAAACACACACACACACACATACACACACGCCCACTTTGATGTCTGTCACCTTCTCTTGAGAGATCAGGCAGCCATATACATGGCTCAATACCTCCATGATCTTCTGCCAGAGAGAATCCAGCTCAGACCCTTGTCAGTTACAGCTTTGTCACAAAGCCTTCTATAGTATTAATCTCATCGTCTCAGTAAACTGATTGTGGCATAGTGCCCTCTCCCTCATTTTTGCACTCTCACACACACGAGCAATTATTGTCAGGAGAAAAGTAACACGGTCATGTCAGCACCGCAACAAAGTAAAGTGAGGACACAGCAGATGTTTCCCATGGTGAACATTGACATATTAACTCTGGTTAATCGAGCTATGTCCATACTTCACACATGTATGAACAACTCAGAGCCCTGGCACCGGCACACAGGTTCTTTTATTAGTTCAACATATTTTTTGACAAGTTAGACAAGTTTGACAAGTGAGAACGTTTACTGTCTCCTAAGCCCCTCCCCTCAGGGCAGTGGGTCGGAATCGAACCCGGGCTGCTGCGGATGAGTCATAGCCTCGATGGGGCAGCTCTACTAGGTGTCGAAATTAATTTCAAAACAATGCTAACCAATGCTGATGTGGGTTAATTTAAAAAACAAGCTAAAATTAGCCCACCTGTAACACCAAGTTTTAGATAGTGCTAACGTTTCTGTACCGTTTCCATCTTAGTGTTGTGGGTTGTTTTTGTGTATTCTGTTGTGAGATCAGAGAGATAGTTTTAGCAAATACGACTCAAAGTTACTTGTGCACCCTTGAGGTAAACCCACATGTGGTTGTCTGTAAAATCCAAAACTCACAAACTTCATTGGTAGATTCTAAAGTCAGCAACAGCACAACAAAAAGAAAACAGAGCCTAAAGAAGTGCTTACTGTTGCTCTTTGGTTTGTCATCTCCTTCACTTGTATTAGTCGGCACCAACACTTCTGTCAGAGACAACAGCAGCTGCAGCTTTTCGTGACATTTTGCTGGATGGCTGCAGAAAAACACTGCTGACTGTTTTATTCATAGCAGCAAAGAGGATGCACTGCAGGGTATCAGGGCTTCATGCAAACAGTTTCACCATAATAAGAATGGAGCCTCATCCACTGCATGACCACTATCAAGGGTCACAGTTTAAACACATCCTCATAATGCAGTCTGCACATAACCATAGGATCATGTGTTTCCATCCTTGATATGACAATGTTTACCTCGAGGCTGAATACCGAGTTTTTAAGAACAGAAATTATCAATATTTAACAATGACTTTCAAAAATGCCTCATTTTCACGAGCTAAAATATGAGTCCAGTGATATAAGGGTATTCACGGCCTGCCCGTGCATATTCACAGACTAACTCCTCAATTCTGTGGACTCGTTTGTGTGTCTCAGCTCGTGATCCTCAGACAGCAGCTTGGTGGCCGAGCTGTGCTGCTGATTGTAGGTGACAGGGACACTGCTGGCCAGAGGGACCTGGAAATGTTGGCATGGCAGTGGGGAAAGGTCACCACCACAACACTGTCAGCATCATCGCTGTGACACAGTGGGAACAACAAAGAGACTGGAGCGCATTCACACGTCCACTTTTTTGGGAGCTGTTTAGGCCAAACGCAAATGTCTGTAACGTTCAATCCAGCATTAGAATAAAACAAAAATAGAGCTTCATGAAAGCGTATTCATATCATAACATCAAGATCAGTGCCTTTGAAAACACCAGTGGATAATAAAGAAAGGATGTTGCATTTTAATACAATAATAATATCCTTTGATAGGCTGCAAATGTCTCCTTCCATTTTCCTTCTGTTTGGATAACTGTAAAAAGCATGGCGGCCTCCAAAGAGAGGACCCGCTCCCGAATTAAAAATAAAGAATTTAGATACAAAGGCCGATTTCTAGGGTTAAGAAAACAACAAAATACACAATTTAGGTGATCACACACTAGTGATCATTATTTGTATTATCAATTTTCCTTTCACCTAAATCTTACTGGACCTTTAAGTTTAGATGGAACCACATGTATACTGCTCCACTTGTGATGCACAGGTTGAGCACTGAGCATAATTATGAATAATTATTTAACTTGAGTGTATAAATGCATGTATTGATAACGGTGATGTAGATGAAGAATTTAATTCTTCATGTATTTGGCAAACTTGATCCAGTGGGTAGAGAATTCCTTGACATTTGAGTGACAGGGATGATGTTATTCTGACTTCACTCAGCCAACTCATTCACTCACTAGATAAATACTGTTTATGGTCGTTTCATCTTTTAAATATCTCCTAATACAAAATGTATCATCCGCACATGGACTCCATTATACGTGGTGTGTGTATAAATTATGCCCGTCCTTCACCGGCTATTTAATGCCAATGATATCATTTTTTCTCATGTTGCACATTTATTATATTACAATGATTTACAAAGAATATTTCTGTATTTTTTCTATTCTGTCAGACTCAGCCTTTTTTCAGGCTTCATTTTCTGTGTCTGATTCTCTGGCTGAACTCTCGTCTCTGTAGCTGCTTTGCGCTCTTTGTCTCTCTCCACTCTGCTCCCTCCTTATAACTTCTCAAGTACAAGTGGGAGCAGAGGGTAGGAGGAGGGAGTGATTGGAATTCATTATGGTCAAATGATTGCAAACTCTGGAAGCCGAGAGGCTTTTCTAATCACAGCTGAATGAGCTGCAAAGTTAATGTGGGCCGGCTGTGGAGTGGGGGAGAATGGAGGAGTGAGAACTCCATCGTCAGTGTAGAGCTCTCAAGGGCTCTTCACACGGCTCTAATGGTGGAATTGTTCTGACACTGAATGGATACATGAGATGCTGTGTCTCACAGCCGTGACTCACTCTAAAAATGTATTCAGGTTTTCTGCAGTGCAGCGAGTTCTTTATTGAAATGTTTTCAGGGGAAAGAACTGTTTCCTGTTTTAAAAGGTCAGAGTATTTAGGATCACTACAGGATTGAGTACTGTTGGTTTCATACAAACATTTCAGACATTTAAAAATCTCACAATATTTTCACAATTCCCTAAGGGTCAATAAAGTACCTGTCTGTATGGAAATTTAGCAGAAAACGCTTCTGGTATTAGGGAGTAAAATATTCCTGATACTCATACATATATTAAAATATATTTTGCAATCATTCCTGAGAGGATTTTTAAACCCTTCTAAGAAAGAAATGTAATTTAGGCTCTCCGTCCATCATTTTGTACATCCATGCATCTATCCAACCTAAATAGCATGTTGGTAAAGACAAATAGGGAAAAAGCCAAGTAACATCTTAATCTAACTTGCTAGTTCAAACTGGACCTGGTTTTCAGCTTTGATTATCTTAGTAACATTCAACAGCACCTACATGGGAGGTTGTTAATACAAACAGTACCTCACGCATGGGAACAGAGGCCTCAGTAGCATACAGTCATTCAGATCTTCTTCAGGCTTATGATAGTTTTTTCTATTAATCAGATAAAGAACATCAATAATCATAACCATGCTGAACTCAATTTATCTCCATCAATAATTTAATTACATTTCACACTGATGTGTGGAGCCGATGAAGACTCGTGTGATCGTCATGTCTCCAGTCGAATCATCTCTCATCCCTTTTCCCTTTTCCCCTTTTTTTTCATATCAAGATGCCGGACGAGTGCTGCCCCAATAAAAATGTGCCATTCCTGGAATGGCTGTGTCCTCTTCTCTTCTAATATGAAGCAGTGGAGGGCTACTGCATTTCAGATCCTGTTTGGGTCTCTCTGCTCCTCCTCTACCCGTCTGGGCGAGTTGGCACCTACTACAAAGCAGCTGAAGAGTTGGCACACAGTGGAGATGTGAGGGCTGGGGATCAGAGACGAGGGGATCACTCATCCTGCCATCAACTTGGCGCAGACTTTTGGGAGCGCCTCACTACAGATTAGCCTGCAGTGCTAACCTGTGCGACTGCAGACCTTTGGCGAAGTACATCAATGGCTAAGAGACTCCCCGCAGACTTTAAAGACATATGTGCACATGGCAGATCAAATTAAAATGCTGACACTGAGGTGGTTTCATCTTTTGGCACTATCTTCCAAAGAGCCACCTGGCCAGTGCTGCGTGCCGGCGCTCATCACAGAGTCCTCATTGGAGATAACTGCTGGTGTTAGCCCGGAAATTTCCAGCTCTCCAGTCCAAAGCCATATGTCTCTGTTAGGCTCTGCATAATATCGTACACATTATGCCGCTCTCTACCGTGCCATCTGCAGATCCAATAAGGATTTGCCCTGTAAACAAGGCTACAGGCAGTTTGGTTCCTGAGATGAACAAAAGATACACGAGCAAGTAATAAGGGTTTAAGATTTACTCTTTATTACCACAAACCAAAGACTAAACACAAACATTAGTCAAGAGAACTAAGTGACCAGACCTGCAACAAAGAAGTGAATACGTGTGATGGGTGGGAGGGTGTGGTTCAGGAGGTAGAGCGGGTCGTCCACTAATTAACAACTGGGTCGATGGCACAATCTGGTTGGACACTCTAGGTTCTGTAGTGTCCTTGGGCAAGACACCAAACCCTACTTTTCAGTTAGGACAGCTTTCTGACTGGATTTATTTTCTTAGTGTTCAAAAATAATTTAATGAGTTTAATCTAAAATATAAATAAATATAAGATAATCATGTATTAGTCCCATTATGGGGAAATTTACAACACATACAAGTAAATAACCCGTCATTTAGCACAGTAACGTTTTTCTTACACATAGAGGATCTATATGAATGTGCCATTACTTTAAATTACA
Organism: Pleuronectes platessa; assembly: GCF_947347685.1. Lineage (NCBI taxonomy): Eukaryota > Metazoa > Chordata > Actinopteri > Pleuronectiformes > Pleuronectidae > Pleuronectes > Pleuronectes platessa. The sequence goes on from NC_070626.1 coordinate 26,906,729, forward strand.
AGTCGTTTAGCCTTTAGAGGGACGATTTATACTTGTAAAGTTCAGATCCAAATCTGATACAAGAAGCAGTAAGACAGATTTACGATGATAAGTATCTGAGGACTGACACACGGGGCTGGGGGGGGGGGGGGGGGGGGAAATACCCAGAATGCTTCATCGTTCCTGGATGAACATCTACAGTCACACCACAGTGACCTGAGATCAAGTGTCTGGGTTTATTAGACGTCATCAACACAGACGCTCAGATTCTCCTCAGTGGCCCCCCCCGCTACACACACACACACAGACACACACACACACACATAGCATGGACTATGAGGGACTCACATACAGGTCGTTTAATAGCACGCGAATGGCACAAATTCAAAAATGATCTTGCCGTCTGAGTGTAAATCTAAACGGTGTTAAACTGAGCTGCAATTATGAGGTCCCCTGTTGCTAATGAGGCAGTTTAGCCAGAGGAGGCCCCACATATCTGGGAAGCCTCCGACTGATCGCAATGCTAAGAGGTGTTTACTGAAGTTGCCGGATCTTATTCTCACACTCGGGGCAAACCCGACTCCTGGTGTGAGTGTGCAGGGGTGTGACGACTGTGTGCCAGCTGCGTTTCACTGGTGACGGACACAAACAGACTGGTGGGAGGCCACATGGATCTGTGCCTACATCGACGAGATTTAACTGGCCCCTGGTTTCTGTCAAAGTAAAAGTTGTGTGCTTTGTGCGCGTAGTGATTTGATGAGGGCAACAGAGAGCACATTACTGTTATGTCTAGAGGGAGACCAGGATTAATGCATTTATTAATTAAACCGAGACATCAGGGGCAGCTGTCCGGAGCACACGCTGCCCCGACTGCTGACTTAATCAGAGCAGCAAGAAGGAGATTATTAATAACCTCGAACACCGCCCAAGGACAGCTCCCAGCGCCGCGTCCTGCTGCGTCAGCGCTGCACGGGGTTAGGCCGCGATGCACAAGGTACACAGTGTGGCACTTTTTATAGGTGTGCTTGACGGCCATGAAAGCAGATAAAACAAACTGCATTTGTCTGGGACCTGCGGTGGAGCCTGCGTGCGGCCTATATATAGAGGTGTAAACGCCCGGCGATGGTCCGCCTCAAAACATCTGACAATGCAAATCTAATCTAAGCAAACATGCCACAGTTATGTCGCGCCTCATTTTAGCTCCGTACCAGTGGCCTTTAACTGGGCCAGCTGAATCTCCCGTCAGCCGCCCTCCTCACGCTCTCCTCTCAAGGGGGAAAACGAGGCGGCTGAAGGGGGTTTAAAAGGAAACGACAGGTGGATGCTTGGGTGCTGAAGTTTGGGATTGCCAATGGGGGCCTGCTGGTTGCTCTCAGCACGGCTGTGTTGTCACCTCCCCCAACAGTTTTGACTGCCGACCTCCCAACCCCCCCCCCCCCCATTCCCCGCTCCACCTGCCCTCCAGCAGCGTTAGCTCGCCTGTCTGCTCCCTCTCACCCCAACAACAACAGAGACCCTTAAGCAGCTGGAGCTGATGACACTTGTCAGCACAGAGATAGTGTATCAACTCTGTCTGACTCCAGACCAGCCCCTCTCTCTGACCTCTGACACGCGCGCACACATTCACAAGCTTTATACGTGTGCACGTCCATGTTCACACTCTAACGCACGGACTCATGCACACAAACACACACACAGATTAATACACAACATATAATTTGGTGGGGCCTATATACTGACAAGCATCACTGTAACACAACAGTGCAACACTGTGTGGGCTGAAGGCCCGTTTATAATAGTTTGGTTTACAAAGACTTATATTAAAATGTCATGTTTATTCATGTATTGTTTGCACCCTGCAGCTCCTTCTATATTACATGAGTTTTAAGTATGAGTTTTGGAAGACCGGGATGTGCACACCATATATAACATGAGCAAACCAGTGCACCCAGTGATAAGGACCAATGGCCTGGAACACACTGAGCATATTGATGGAGAGTAACAAGGTGGATTATGGCCCAGGACTGGGTTGGACATTCAAGTGTTCATTATGATAAATCTTCCAAATGTTTAAACTGCTTAAAAAACATTTTAATCCCAGTAGGTCCAGGCCATGGTGGCACGATGGTGCAGTGGGTCGCACTCTTGCCTCAAAACAAGACGGTTCTTGGTTTGAATCCTGTGTTGACCAAAGCATTTCTTTGTGGAGTTTGCATGTTTACACAGCATATCCCAAAAATATATTTGTTTTTTCAATCAAATTGTTTTCATATATTATACTCAACAGTATTACATATTGCAGGTCTTCTTCAGCTCGATCCCGTACCCTTCACTTGGCATGTACACAGTATGTCAGCAGGCTGTGGGAGCTTGACAGCATATATCTGTGTCCACCGTGCACTCTCACAGACGCATGGTGTCACATGGCCAGCTGAATTAAAGCGATGTCAACACATTCACCCTGGCAGGGATACATTTCAGCAACTCGCTGACCATTTTGTCACTGTCATGGAAGGGCAAGCACGCATTCTGTCCCCCCCGACCTCTCACCACTCTGACACACACCAAGCTGCCTCATGCAATACACCTGCACTAACATACAAAGCTTGTAACAGAGCACAAAACAATATTTTTGCAACAGATTGAGTTCAAGACTGTTTTAAATGTCTTGTGCAAATAATCCACTTAAAGGCTGTGTTGTATTTTGTTAAAAACCAGTAAGAGCCACAGGTAAATAAGATGTTAGCGGAGTTTAATTTATTGACTGCAAATACAACACTGCGGTTGGAGTCTGGAAGAAGTTGTCTTCACTCTCAGTTATTGATAAAATAATCTTAACCAAACACAAACCATTTCAGATATTATTGGTCAAATAACAGATTTGAGAGATTTGAATCAAGCAAATATAATTTGCATTTTCACATTCAGCCGCTTTCAGAAAAATGTCCGCAGGTCAGTGCACGTTTGAAAGCAACTTTATTTACAATGCTCGGTAGACACAAAATGAAAATAGTTATGTATTATTAATTGATTCAATAAGTGAGTAATATATTTGTCATGACAGATTAAAATATTGTGTGATAACAGATTTGTGTTGTGTAAGCACTGTAAATAAACTTTCTGCTGTAGCTACAGTGCTAGGATTAAAGAATGCCTGTAATATTTCAGTTTTTAAGGACTTGAACAGAATTTGGCAGAGGTCAGCGATGGTAAGAGGTTTGACACGTGACCATCTTTAACTGGGCTCAGAGTAGGAGTTTGGATATTCCCACAATGTCAATGTTTCAGCCAAAAGCTCCTTTGATAAACTTATTCCACTTGTCAGACAGACCTGAATTATATTCTGTATTGGAGAAGCCTTCAAACCGCAACTCTACCATTTGCGCCAAGAATATCTCCGTCACTGGCGATGATTGAAAATGTCAGAGGATGAAGCTTTGTGACAGTAGCTGTGGGTTGTTTATATTGCACAGCTTGTTCTCTGTGATAAATAAAAGTGTGTTAGTGTGGATGTTTGCCCGTGGGTGTCCTCTTGTGTTTTGATCACTGTTCACATGTCAAAGCTTTGTTTAGATGCTCATGTTAGTCATGAAGCACATTCCATAGTAGGCGGGGAATCGCACATGTCGTAAAGTTGCACCTACACGATCCCTTGCCAAGAGATGCAGGTGTAAAGTCACACCCTGTTGTCAAGCTTGTCTTCATCACCCTGCCCCTGATCCATCATCCCACTGCTGCTTCAAGGAAGGAAACACAACACTGAAATCTGCCACAAACACAAAGTGTCTGATCTGAAGCTCTTCATCAGGAGATCATCCAGAGGGCTGTTTTAATTGGCGAGCGGGCAACCAGGAGGCAAACATGGAAAGTTAGAATTCAACCCCATCTGATAAACACTGTTGTTTGGGTTGTTTGTCGTTGCTCCTGTGTTTCATCTACACACAAGGCAGAAACACCCCCCCCCCCCCCCGCGTGTCCTCTCATCCCTTCCTCTCATGCATCCACAGCACTTTGCAGCTTGTTAGTGGGGCAGGATGCTTGGTGCAGTGCCCCAGGGGCGGTGGCATGAAGGTGACATCTATCACTTAGAGCGCCGGCGTGCTATAAATACCACCAGTGGGCTCCCTGTGGTCCCACCTTGTGACAGCTATAGCTTGGCTTGGGAGGGAAGCAGCTGACGAGGGAGGTGGGAGCTGGGCGGAGGGGTGGGGAGGTGGGAGCGGAGATTTAATGCTGAAAGTGAGTAGGCTGGTAGGTGGGGAGGTGGTGGGTGGGGGGGGGGGGGGCTTCTCAGGCCTCCTATGTATGCTGTCACTGGCAGAGATATCTTAATTATACAGTTCGGGAACAAAGCTAAGAGTTTGTTCACTATGAAAAGTCACAGACACAAACAACAACTCGAACTCGAAGTAGGAACCAAACACACGACAGGTTCACATGTAGGATACATCGTCCTAAATACCAGTAAGGACGTCTCTAACCATTTACTATTGACCAACTGGGACAAGAGACTGAGCAAGAGACATTTAATTGTTGGCGCAGGGACATAAAATCATTTCCTGTGTGTATTTGGAAGAAATCTGAATTTGGGATGCAGCTTTCGAGATGATAAGGACAACAGAACCGATAGATGTTTGTAAATAACTTCTTTGTGTAACAAAAAAAGAAATTAAAAAGCAGTTCCAGGATCTGATTAACGTCCCTGTTCACTCACTGTAGATACTTTGCACATGTCGTTATTACGTTGTGAAATATTAATTCTATCTATTGACTTTTTATTCAGGTATTTGAATTGATCTATTGGACTGTTTTGATTATTGGTGATAAATAATGGTGAAATGTGAACAACGTGATTGACGGATAGCTGTGTTTTTAATTTTATTTTGTTCTCAGGTTTTGACCAGCTGTACAAAGGATCAGTGTCATATTTTCAACAACAGGTAAGCCCTTGGTAAACACACAGGCCTTCCCAAAAATCAACAAACACAAAAGAGGTGACCTTACAAACCTGTTCATCCACCTACTCATTCTTTTCTCTACATCCTGTCAGCACGATATTCATCCATCTTCAACTAGAAATCCGCCACAGGCATTTTCCATGGTGTCAGATCGAGGTCTGAAACATGTATTTATGTTGTGATTTACGAGATTCTCTAATTATCACTTTGAAGTACCTAGTTTGTTACTATCACACTGGAGTTGTCTGGCACCGTACCAGTTCAGAGCTATGAAAACCAACTGACATGTCAAACTAATTAATTGATCAGGAAATATTCAAAATCTCCACGATGTAGATTTTCTCTTTTTTCCCGCAAGAAAAAGAAATGAAATTCAAGAGCCAGAGACGCTTAGTGAGCCGGACCACATTCTTATGGACAACACAAGTTAACACTGGCTGACAAGAATTGCTTTTGTTGTGTTGCTTTGGCAAAATATTGCTCAGTTGCAATGGTGTGTTACGGTAATTACACGGGGGCCAATATCAAGACATCATTGTGTGATGAAGTGTGTGTAGACCTCAATCAGTGAACAGGAATAGCTCAGCTTCTGAGTGTAGCAGGCCTTTCATGCAGTGATTACTGAGTGTGATTTATATAGTTTGCTCTCTAATCATAATTAAAATCCAGAAAGGTTACTGGTTTGTGTGGTGGCAACAGCGACATGGATCTGAACTGCAGGGAGACAGAACAGACGGAGATGTCTCAATCCATCTTCCCGACACGGACTCCGACACATGGACTTGTAGTTTCAGCCGATACCGAGCACCCACCGATGCATTTAAAAAACAACAACAGCTCATATAACGTCTTTAAACAGCTGTATGCTACTAACTCTGTGTGGAAGTGATGATTGCTGTCATTGTTGTGAGGCCTGGCTCAGGTCAAACCCTTTGAAAAACAAATACACACAGAGAATAAATGACATTTCAATTAAAAAAGACAATAACTTCTTTTAATTGGCTGTTAAAGTGCAGAAACAGTTTATACCTTTTAAGTGTTGGCATCTATTCACTATTCATTATTTTACTTGTGGGATTTTCCAGGAGGAAATATTGCTGACATTTAAGTTAGTTCTGGTTAAAGCTATATTACTGGAAATCACTTGTCCTCCATCGTCCTGAAAAAACAGACGTTTTTACCAGTTACTGTAAAACTGCTGTTTTGGACTGGAATGGTGTGGAACAAGTAATTTCAGGGGGAAATGAAAATTGCAGTTTTATCCGAGGGTGAAACTAATATTCTTTGAAGATGTGGTATCGGATCAGTGTATATATTCCCATTAATGACCAACCCTGCACTTTGGTCAGAATCAGATTTCCACTGCTGTATCAGATTCATTTAAATTCAGGAAATAATTTGTCTGCAGCCTTTTTTTTTTGGTGTCCTTTTGAATTTCCACCAGTACAAATCCAATATATATTTAGACATTTCATAAACATATCTGGTGTAAGGAAAAATGTTTCCCCTTAATTCTGGTTGGAAAAATAAAATGAATGTTGAGGCTGAGGATACCTGCCAACCACAAGTTCAACCACAAGTTCATAAAACAAGAGTTGCCAAGTTCTGAAAAGCTTTGAGAGAAAAAGATCATGTTGATGTTCCAGGATTCGTGGCCCAACTGTTGTGGTTGGGTTTTGAATAACAGTGGTTTGGCTCAGGATGCAAAGCAGATAAACTTGATGTCTTCACTGTTTTGGCTGAACAGATGCTGTAAAAATTTGCTTCAGCAGGAGGCCGGGCCCGAATGTGGACACCAAACTTTGTTTATGGTGTTGTCATGTAAATGCAGGAAAAAGCTGCAGCACATGAACACACAGTGTGTTATGATAAACTACAGTCAGCACTATTAAATACACTCCTGAAGAGGGTTTTCATTATATCAACTTTATGTTGGCTGTGTGCTGGAGTGACAGTTCATATTCATGGCACACCTGTTTAAAACATTACACGTGAGCAACAAAATCATAAAACAAACCTACGTACTGCTTCACTTTAATTCTACCAGCTGACATCCAGTGAATAACAGAGGATGTTATTGAATTTTAATGTTCTCGCTCTGCCAGTCCTCTCTGCTCACTTTGTTTTAGCAAAGTGCCAACGGAGCGGAAAGAACTTGTTATAAAAACAAAAAACTTATTTCAAAAACAAGGATTCGATGGACATTTTGTCGATGATTGCTGTCTGCTAATTGGGCGTGGGTGATTCTGGCACATACGATAAACAGATTGGCGAATATGAAAGCCCAAAGTTGTGGGTGTGGCAAATTGATGGGGGCAACCCAACAACTCAAAGATTTATAAGTAAGAATGCATACAAATTAAATAACTAATTAGAATTCCTTTTTCTCATCTCATCTTTTTCTGCAACTGTAATCAACGTCATATCATCATGGCTTGAAAATCCATCCATCCATCAATTATCTATTTGTTCATCCTGTGAGGTTCACGGGGGACTGTTGCCAATCTCAGCTGACAGGTCGCCGGCCTTTCACGCCTACGGTCAATTTAGATTCCCAATCTACATGTGTTAGGATTGTGTGAGGAAGCTGGGCTCCTCAAAGAAAAACCCAGCAGACACAGAGAGAACATGGAACACAGAAAGGTCTCTGACCGATGTGGGATTCAAACCAAGAACCAAGAAGAAGAAAAATAACAGATTACCGTCCTGCAAAGCTCGTACCATGTTTTACTTCGTCTTGTCTCAGCTGATGTTCTGATGCTTGTGTATGTGTATTACTTTTGTAATAAATAATGACATAAAACAAAGAGCTTTTACATACAGGTTCAAGGTGTTGATGTCTGGTAGACAGGAATACACATTGCATGGCTGTGTGTGGCAGAGTTTTAATATTGTCGATGACAACTGTGACTGTGACTTTTTTCCATGACTAAGAAAAGACGATGCTGTGCAATAAAAATCAGATTAGAAGTTTTTCCTTCTCCTACTGTATACTGTAGAGCTTCTGGTGAGTGGAGACTGGCTTTTTTAACATTTTAATTGGCCAAAATGTCTCAGCAGTTCCATATCACTTATATTCTTCAGTCTGAAACCTGCAACAACCTAATTGTGACAGGACAGATTTTCACACCTGTTTCAGCAGCTTACGAATGAGCCAATCCCAACCCGTCGGGGTCCCCTGCTGTAATTCATCTGGAGTGTGCAGCTCCGGGTGTCACCTCTGCTGCTACAGGCTTCTTGGCCTGGCGAGCAGTCTGGTTAGGAGGGCTGCCTTCACCCATTAGCATGGCTCTGATCAGATTAAAAGAGTCAGGCCTCTTGCCAGCAGAGAGGCATGAAGCGGGGGAGTCTGGCCTGGCATGGTTCGGGTGAAGCATGGCACATTTAGCAGGCTGCAGTGACCACTGATGCACCGCATTTAGCACACGGAAATGATTATGACACAAGTGGTAGAGCCTGTGCCAGTGAGGGGAAGCAGGGCAGGTGTCTCAGGACATCAGTGCCGCTTTAATGGTTTCACCCTTTTATTAGAAATCACTGACTTTAATTATTAATTTGTATTAACCTTATTTGGAGCATCATATATTCTGAGGACCTTGAAATGGTTCGTTTCATTAAAAGCAATGTTGCAAGCAGCTGATTGTCATCTCATTTTTTCTCCAGCTGTTTTGTGGGTTTGTGGGAATAAAACTAAAAACAATTATTTTCATATCAACAATGGAAATGTCAACAGGGACAGAAACTGCTTGATAAGCCAAACAAGAGTGAAACAGGATTTTAATGATACGGAGTCAAAAAGAAAAGACGAGGACTGAGTGATTGTGTTAAAAAAAAAAGGAAAGGAAAAGGATGAAGTGAAGAGATGGAATAAAAAGAGTGTGTGTGGAGTGATTGCAGCCCCCCCCCCCCCCCACGGCTCTACCTGTGGTGGAACAGATTGGACCCGCCGCAGAGCGTTCTGATTGCTGTGGCGACCGAGCGTCAGCTGACAGATGGCTGCCTCAAAGCGTAGGGCGCCGGGCCGTCAGTAGCCTCCACTGATTGGAAGTCCACGCACACACAACACCTCCCACGCCCACATGCATGGACTGGTGGCGTCTGAGAAGGAGAGGGACAACGGAGGACATGGTTGTTTGTGATCTCCGAGGTGTCAGGCATCTCGACTGTCGCTGTTCCTGTAGACGATAGCCGGCCAACTGCAAAATAAACAGATTCCAATCTGGGCCACATCCACCGCTCGCAATCTGACAGCCGGATTCAATACGTGGCAGCTCCGAGGATATGAGCGTGCACCAGTCTCACATAAGTGTTAGGGTGTAAAAATAAGGATTTTCTTTTTTTTGCAATACAAACAATACTATATCTATCTTTTGGCACAAGGCATGTGATGCCAACATTAGCAGATAAGTAGCTAGCAGCTATTCTGAGTGGTGCCAAAATAGTGACTCCAGCTGAAGCTATGTGCTGCCCACTGCTGAGGAAAACCCTAGTGGATAATGTGACTATAATAAATCCACAGATTCATTGTTAAAAAATTAAAAATATGTCAAATTGCTGTTGAATCAAACTATATCAAACAAGTCTGTATATAAATATTTACATTGCATTGCCACCACCTCCCAATCCAGAGGTGAAACCAAAAATATCCCAGATACAAACGCTGCCATCTTGAACTAAACACATCATGTGAAGCCAGTGTCTGTGCAGCAGCTACCGGAGGGGGGGGGGAATGGGACGCAGTGGGGAGGTACCATCGATACTCACGCTTGACCAATCGTGAGTTAGTCTCAGATGTCAATGATACAAGTAATCATATATCAACTTATCAGAAACATGAACACTTGGGATGAGAATGTTTGTAAAAGACACTGTGGAACATTAGAAATGTATCTGTAATGGTTTCAGATCATCGACTGGGATCTACCTAGATGATCTGAGAGATAAACCTGCTGCTAGTGTCTGAAGAAGATAGTGTGTAAACATTCGTTAATATTTACTATGTCATTAATCCCATGAGTCACCTGAGTTTTGTAACCGGTCTCAAAACCGCATCTTTAAATGATCCGACTCACATTCTTCTACTTAGACACGCCCCTGTTAGAAAAAACACCCTCAAACAATCCACTCAGCAAAGTCACACAACTGTGAAATAGACAATAATATAGCATATCACAGCAGCCATTTCCCTGCACATTTCACTTTCTTTCTGCACCATTTATTCTCGGTTTCACTCTCACACACACATGCACACAGGGCGTATAGGATCTCCGAGGCAAATGGGTTGCATGTGTCTCATGGCTCCTCCAACACCTCCAGTTGCCATAAATATCTTGTTATGAAAGGCAGGTAATGAAAAGCGCTGCCTTGGTAATCCGTGACGGAAGGCAGTTTCATGCTAGTTTAGGTTCCATCATCTGCCTCGCTCCTTCCACCACCCGACTGACACAAGGCCCTTGTCTCTGGTGCGCGCTCTCATCTCCGGCTCTTTGTCCCTTTGTGCCCACAACCTGCACGGGTCATCATCCACGGGCCTGTTTATGCAGTTTGAAGATGTGTTGTTTGTTTTGCTTTTACTCAAATGTGTCTTTGTTGGTGACAGAACCACAGCATGGTAAAACGTCTATTGGTCTTTCTCTTCAACACTTCGGTAAACTGCTGAGAGATTTAAAAAAGAGTGTTTTTGGTCTCTAAGAGATGTTTCAGTGAGTGGAAAAATGATTGATGCCCGTATCTTGTACATATTGAATAAATTGGCCTATTTAGCATGGTTTTTAAAGCTAAATTAGAAAGAATTCTTAGTTTGGTAGCTCATGCACACACATAATATTGAAGTAAAGCACTGAAGCTCATTATATTGTGCATATAAGGATGAACTTGCACTTCAACACATGCACAAGTCCTCTGCAAAAGTGTACACGTGACAATTTGTGATATGAAACCTTCCTCTTTTGATCTTATATTAATGTTGCTGTGGAAAAAAACCGCTCCTCATTTCACCTTGTTTCCTTTGCCCCTCCGTCGGCGAGGGAGTGGGCTCACCGCAGAGCGAGCCATTGATCAGCCTGGATTGGTGGAGACAGCAGCTCAGTGCTGCGGCCCTCAGAGGAAGACCCTCTCACAGATCCTGGCAGCCCTTCCAACAGAATGGATAATTCTGGAGCAGCAGCTCCCACTTCGCTGCCAACAAATTTACAATTCAAACATGGACCAAGGTGGTGAAGGGGAATGTTCAAAACACTCTGGTTTGTTTTTATTTGAAATTTGACAGAGTTTGGATACACAGGAGGCTCCAGAGTGCAACTATTCAGAGAATTTAAATTGCTTTTCTACAGATATAACTTTTTTCTTTTCCTTCTGAGCGCAGACACTTCAACTTCAAAAGTCCAAACATGAGTACAGCCCCATAAAACGGGGTTTGTATCAGATATTATCATTAAACTAGTGTTTTGATTAAATTATTATAAGTAGATATTCGTCTACTACATACAATAATAATAATAAACCAGCCAAGCAATTATTATAATGATTTATGCGCGTAGATATTTTATCTTGTCTGTAAATGTATACAGTAGAGTCTTCTAAACCTGGTAATCATTATCAAAGTTAAATAACATTAGATGCCTGTTTTTTTTTAAGTGTAAAAACAAACATTGCTTGTGGTTGAAAAAACATAAGAATAAGTCAAATGAAGCCGACATAATTAGATTATAGAGCCTAATAATTAATATTTCATATTCTTATCAGATGCCCTCTGCCATAGTGCTTTCATTGAGGATTATTTCCGCTCTCTCTGTTCCACAGGCTGGAAATGAGTTTGAGCCGGGACTTAAACCTGCAGCTGCTTATTACCGTCCCAGGGAGATGGGAATAAAAAGAAGATGATACTCTATAAGCTGCTGTAGATACGACAAGATACAAGCCGATTGCCTTTCCACACAGCTCCACCAAAATATATATGCATTTGACGGTTGTGTGTTTGCAGCAGGCTTTGTGTGTCCTTACAATTTTGCTCGGAAATATTTGTATATAGTATTTGTTTCGGGTCAAAATTGTTCCGGGGAGAAAGACACTGTCAGAGCTCGTGTGGATGCTGCTGTCGTCAAACTACATCCAGACTTGGTGTTTATATGTGTATGTCCACCCACTCTCTCCAGACTATGTTTATCTCTCACTGTGCCTCGCAGCCTTCAGGCATGAGAGCTCAGGTTCCACTGCCCTCCCGAAATTGAAAAGCTCATCAGGAGATAATTCTGGGAGCCGCCACAATGCCAGCTATTTGCCACTGTCACCTTATCTTCCGGGCCTTTTGCGCCCTGCTGCTCCTGTCCGTGCCCGGGGGAAGACAGCTTAGTACCCGTTCTGGCTCCAGCAGCAGAGGAGAGCGGGGCAGCAGAGATCACTCATTTTAATAGGCCTGTCACATCTGTTTTTAGAACCTGCGGAGGTCTCCTGCTGCAGGCCCGTGAATGAAGTGACCCCAAAAGGATGTGACAAGCTGTGATGAGCTCGGGGAGAGGAGCTTTAGGGCAGAGGAGGAGAGGAGGGGATTAGATACAGGGTGAAATAGTAAAGGGATTATATCGAAATCATAAAATCTGGACCATAACACGCACCACGGTTTCAATTTTTTGGGGAGAATGATGAATGGATTTTTTTAGTTACTTTAAATTGTCAAGAGGAGAAGGAAGTGAATCTCTTGATATTATTCTTAAGTCCAAGTCCCACCCTCCCCCCGAGTCCATGTAATTCAATTGAAATCTCCAGAGAGACATTTTAATTCATAACAATTAAGCAAAACATATTTTCAGATGCTGATAATCATAAACCAGCTCTTAGTTCAGGGTAAACTGTAATTTAACGAGCCAGAAGTCTTTCAACGCCGCTGAAGTTGTGAAATCTTGTAAAGCACCATGACATCTTACGACAGTTCATGATTTATTTATGTAGTGTGTACACTGTAAATATGTGAACACACACCTGAAGTGTTGATGTAACATTATGATAGAGGGGGGGGGGGGGGGGGGGGGGGGATGTACACACTTCCTTTTCCAACCTGTGGCAGGTAGTCATTATCTATGTCGATGTCAGTTTGACTGATGGCGACATGGAGATGAGACTCCTTTAAACTTTGGAAAAAATCCAGGTGAGAGTTCTTCAGGCTTCATTTATTCCAAATCAGCCAGATTCTGACTGTTGGACTGCTAGAAAGGATTTTCTATGTTTCCCTATTTTTCCAGAGAACAACACTGGCCATAGTTTTTCAGAATGAAGGGTTGTTATCACAGCATCCCCTTGTTTTAAAATTCCAGAGTAGCCTCTTTGTTCCTTGTTTTCCTCACGCCATGCTCTCTAAAGATTTTCAGGTTGCTGTCTGAATGCGCCCACATTAGTGCATTGCCCCCTAAACATCAATAAGGGCGCTCTTATCTTTGAAGGGTGAGGGAAAGTGCACACAAACATGACTGTGAGGGCAGCAGGCTCATGAGCATGCAGAAAGCTGTGCAGTGAGGGACTCATGCACAGACACACACAGTCACGACATAAGGAACAACCCAGTGAATGAGTGTAACTGATTAAAAGGAAACTCAAGGATCTACTCTCAGCCTTAGAAAGAGTATTTTGCTCTGAACAGTATATTGAAACCCTTTACAACTGTTATATACTGTATTAACCGTGCTAGCATGGTAGTAAAACTTGCTAAAATATCCTTTTAAAATACTCTTAACACACACACAGCTTCAAAGTGTTTTAACAAGTCCTCCAACGATCATTACCTCCACCAGAAGGGTTGTGTTTTCATTGCTGTCCGTCTGTTGGCAAGATTACTTTAAACCTTCAGTACCGATTTTCTTGAAACCTGGCAGAATGATTCTGGAATTTCTTATAGGGCGTTTTTTTGGGACATTTTCATTCACCAGGGCTTCACCTGCTACACGAACACTTGCTGAGTGTTCATCCTATATGCTATCCCTATTGTCAAAACATGGTAACACACAAAAAACAACTTCCTTAAGCCCAGAGACGGATTGTTGTTTTGTTTTATTGGTCGGGCTTAGACATAGAATGTGGACGGGGTTAAAAGAAGACAAGTCTGTAGGAAACAGGAAATGAACAGCCAACACACGGTCTGTTGATCCATTGCCCTCTGCCCCAGTTCTTCTTTAACAGGCTTTGCGATGCCAAAAACAACAATGTGTTACTTCTGCAGGTCACAGGGCTCTCAGGTAAACATACAAGTTAGTTGTGTTGCTCATTTTTAAAACAACTTCTTGTTCTTGTGAGGAATATACAATGCACACAGCCAGAAATCATATGATCACCTGAGAGACACTAAAAGAAAAACAAGTGCAACACATATTTGCAACTGAAAATTGATTTAGCTTTCTTTTTATAACGCAGTGAAATTAACTCACACAGTATAAATATATATGGATACTTGTTTTTCCATGGTGACATTAAGATATATAATAAAAGAGGATGATAGCAGCAGCAGACACATCTACTGTCAGTGTCCTTGAACAGCTCGGTGAACACGCTCGCTCAGCTGCGAGTCACTTTAGACAAGAGCATCTGCTGCAAGCCTGTAACACTGACGGCTTGTTAACGTGGACATTTCTGCTGCATTCTACACCTTGTGCTTGATCCAACAATTCTTATGGCAGGACAAAGTTACCCATCGAAAGTGAGCACAACACAACACAAGCACAGCATATCCCTGTGTGTGTGGGTGTGTGTGTGTGTGTGTGTGTGTGTGTGTGTTTACCTGTGCTGACAATCATGCGGGAGGGTGTGTGGTCTGCTTCTTTCAGGGTCAAGTAATGAGCCGTCAGATAAAGGCAAACCACTGTTTTGGTATCATCTGCTTACAAGTGGCAAAACAAGCCTTGTTTAATCACAGCACAAACCAAACATGAGGGTATGGGAACGACTGCTGATGATTATCTGTGTGCATGTGAGGCACGGAACCCAGCGGCAGCTGTTGGTTCACATCAGAGCCTCACAACAATAAGACACATTCCAGACCTCCTCGCACCATTTGATCACTGGTTTGGTGAGTGGGAAGCGATTGGAATGGTGGCTGTGTGTGAGTGCGTGTCTGTCAGAGGTGAGTGACGATCATGAGGGGTGGCGGCACCGCGAGTGTACAGGGGTGTGAGAGCCTTTGAAAAAAAAAACCTGGCTAATTGAGGATTAAGTATTTGAGTTGAGTGTGTGAGTCTGGGAGCACAAACAGATGTTACACTCTGTGCTTTCAACTCAGACACCTTTATCTTTTTACAAGGTACAAAAACAGGTTTGAAGGCATGTTGTGTGTGGAGCATCTCCAGATTACAGTGGACACATTTCCAATTGGCCATTGCTGCAAACAACTTATGGGCTCTCACTAGTCACTAGATGTGATGTTAGTCAGGAGCAGACACGTATTACCTTATTTAAAGAATGTCATGCTGTTGAAAATATGAAGAATAAACTGTGAAGACAACTTAAAGATGGTTTGTATCCTGCTGGGCAGAGAGGAGGAAGATCAAGAGCGCAGGAGGAGGTGGGATATGACTGCTTTGTCTAACCTGTAGTTACAGCGGTTGTGACATGACAGGACCGAACATAGAGCTGCAGTGAACTACATAATTAGCCAGACAAGAGCGCTCCCATTCCACCAGACTACCGACTCTACCTGGCTTTATTGCTCTGTGTTTCTGGGTTTGGCAACAAGTACTGCTGCCGAACCTCCCCTCTCTTCATTCTCTGTTTCTCTATTAAACATTAATGCACAGAAAAACACAGATGAGCCTTAAAGCTAGGTTATCTTAAAGCTAGGTTCTCAGGGTGGCACGGTGGTACAGCGGTTAGCACTGTTGCTTCACAACAAGAAGGTCTCCGGCTCAAATTTCTCTGCTGTGTTTGTGTAGGTGTTTCTCCAGCTTCTCCAGCTTCTGCCCCAGATCTCAGATAGAGGTTGGGTTCATTGGAGACTTGACCATATAGGTGTGAATGGTTGTTTGTGTCTATGTTGGCTCTGTGATACACTGGCGACCTGTGCAGGGTTTAACCCCGCCTCTCGCCCAACGCCAGCTGGGATAGGCTCCCGTACACCGCTCAAAGAATAAACAGTATAGATAAGCAATGCATGAATGGACTAACCAAGCTTATAGACACTTTGATAACAAAATATGACTTTTGTAATGACTAAAATTTCCATAGATATACAACTTAACAAATCACAACTCACACACAGTATGTTCATACATACATAGAGCCAGTAATCTCTAATCTTATCAACAAGGCCCGGGACCCCCACCTGACTTGGACTTTTATTCCGCCCCCACACCTCAAGGATGTGTAAAATTAACACATATTTTATTATATTATATTATACTGCATTACATTGCATATTGCAATTTGACACTGTTCACTGTTTTGCATTTTGCATTTCACTTTTTACTTCACTTTTTACATCTTTTATCTTTTGTATATTTCTATTTAGATATGTTTATGTATAAATAAATGTTACTTTGTATAAATATTAGAAAAAGTGAGTAAATAAGAAGTAAATAGTGAGTAAATATATATATATTGTTTTTTATTGCTTTCTTATGTGTGTTGTATTTGTTTTGTTTTTATGTTTCTATGTTCATTGAATGCACCAATAACCAGAGCAAATTCCTGGTAAGTGTAAACGTACTTGGCAATAAATACCTTCTGATTCTGATTCTGATTCTGATTCTAAATGCAAATACTAAAATATATTATGTCAAACTCAACTCACTTTTCCTCAACCACCAGTTTTCATACCTTCGGATTTATGCTGTGATGCATTATGGTCCAATTTTAACCTCCTGCCCCCTGCTAACAGCAATATGCACTGCTTCACCCGAGGAAGGGATAATTCCACAGTGACAAATCAATTTCTTCCACTCCCCGTCAGCTCTCTCCTCCAAACAGACGCTGGTTTTATAAGAGGGATTTCCTATAATCCACAGATATCTGGATGCATGCTATCTCCCCATATTTCACTCAGTCTTCCAAAGCTCCTCCGGTGCAGAGTGGCGACCAGCAGCCACCTCCACTCCCTGCTATCTGCCTAATGATGACGAGCGATGCTAAGACCTGAATGCTGCTGAAATCCACAGGAGCCACGTGAGAAAAGTGGATGTGTATTTAGTGAAGAAGGTATTTGAGCAGTAGAACAAACAAAGAAAGAATGTAAATACCATTTCTCTTAATGAGATAGTGTGTAGTAATTAGTGCTATTATATCTCTAACAGATAAACGCATTAAAAAGAGACTTATCTGATTGGCTGCTTTACTCTTACTATTTATGCAATTGTGACAGGAATTCAAAGCTTAACCTGCAGTAGTATGACTCCTTTCTAATAGAAAATATTCAGTTGACCCCCTAATGAATGTGCCACAGAGTAATTTGACATATATTTGTTTTTACACTCGTAGTTATGTGAAAGAACAACAAAATGTCTTAGAAATATATATTAAAAATGTATGAATTCAATCCTGTGGCTTCCATTGGATTGTATCCGAGGTAGATCTAGGATAGCAGTGCTGTGTGCGGCTAACATCATGCAGCTCTTCGGAGTGTTGTGGCTTTGATGACAGTGGGTGTTCAAAGTGTGGGCTGTTAGGAGAACTGTCATCTCGGGCACAATAGAAATATAAGACTCAAACCGATTCTCTCGGCAAGAGAACAAATCTTCGCCTGTCGGAGAGACGCGGGGAGGAAAACTTCATCCGGCTGACAGCCTGAGTGCCTCTTAATGGCTGTGACCTGGCTCGAGAGCGCACAATAAAAATACAAGGGCTGTTCTATTGTTCAAGCTTCCGTCTCTGAGTGACACGAGTGTCTGCTTCTAAGACACTGGGCCTTGAAGGTGCACCTGTGCCCACAGACCTAAATAACAAAGCCCTTAAGGGTGCCGCTCTCAATTTCCTGACAAACTGCTGGATCCGGAACCGTCACTCCTTATTTATCCTGCACTATAAATTAATTTGATAGTGTGTGATATCGATTTTACTAATTACCTAGGTTGGAGTAATTAAAAGGCAGTTGTGGATGAAGAGCATGAATTAAAAGTTGACAGTTAATTACATAATATTTATTTATGTCTCTGTAGGTAGGGTTAATTTAATTTAAAAGATGAAACCATCACTGCCAGTATATATTTCCTCGTGTCCTTTATGTAGGAATGCTCTTCAAGAGGGAAACCAAGAGTCAAGAGTCTTTGACAACAACAAAGATGGAAATGGTGGAGAAGTTTCTGGTAATGTAACCCTTTGCACAAATGAGGCTTAAGACATAGACAAAATATTTTGAAAAAATGACATTTCAATGGTTTGTCACACCCAACTGTCAAACAGAAATAAGAGAACAGCAAGCAGCTGCACCAAAAACTACTAAAACCTTTCAATTCCTGCTTTAAATCAGTGAATTATCAATGATTAATGATCACATAAACCGAGAGTTTGATCTATAAGCCTATTATTCCCCCCCAACACGCCTACATTTCCTCATAAAGCATGCATTTATACACCATTTTCCAATATCCCCACCCTGTTTTCATTGTCACCTGAGGAAACGCAAGGCAGGAGGTTAAGAAAAGGTCGGGATTGGTTTAAAACTCTGACAAAACTGCAAATTCACAGCAACTGGAAAACAAAATAATTATGGTTTGGGTTCGGGTATATGAAAACAGGAGAAACGTCAGTGTGTCAAACCAGATGGAAAGGAAAACCCGACACTTAATCGAGTGAAATCACTGACACTTTCATGACGTTCCCTGGTTTTCAAAGGAAATATGGCCCCACGCCATTTCACCTTCAATTTCAGACTAAACATCCAAAGAAAACAAGTGGATGAGTGGAGTCCCAGAGAGAGTCACACTATGTAAGCAAACCTGCATTCCAGGAAATAATAACTTCGCTGACGGGCCGAACACAGAACCAGTGATACACTTCAAATCGCCCTCTTCCTGTTGAAACCACTAATAACATCTGAGGTATTCATCTTTATGAAACCCACACATCTCGGCACAAAGAAGGAAGGAAACACTACACCCAGAGAGAGACTGCTCGGCTTTGAATGTGGCATCAGTAGCGAAGCAATTTCTATTAGCGCACTTAAAGTCTCTTAAGAATGTGAATACTTAGTGATTCTATTTGAAGTGGCGATGGAGGAGGACAATAATCAGGAGGTCTCTAAAGAAACATCGCAGCCTAATGGAACAAAGTACCATTTAATGTGAGCTGCTGTAGTTTTCATTTGTCATTGGGGACTATTGGGATCATGTCCTCGCAACAAAACATTGAAATTATTTTCTAATGATTATTTAAAACTCACTGGGATGTTACTTTTAACAAATGTATTGTTTCAGTACTTTGTGCAACACAACACAAACCAAATAAAAACAAATTAGACGAAACACCAGAAATCTTGGCGGAAAGTGAAGCCAATAGTTCAACTGAGAACATCAGGACATCAGGAAGAAATTTCCACTATGGCAGAGCTTTTTGAGGAGAGACTTTTACAGTTGATAAGTATGACCACCGCTGATTTTACGACAAGGCCACTTTTGCCTCTTTCTTTGGAGGAACATTATCACCACCACCTCCACTGTCACCATGTTTGTTGTTGTCAGAGACCCTTGACTCTGCGCTGCCCTCTAATGGGTGTAGGGCTTAACAACCATGCCAAGGTGAAGGACACGTGGACGTATGTGGGCAATGATTGTTTCTCCATTTCAAACGATTTAATCTCTTTTCGTACATAAAAGCAGCATAAATTAGCTTTTCAGAGGGGATTCAGTACATTTAATGGGATTAGCACTAATTGCAACCTTAATTAATTGGTATTAGCTGGACATAACCATGCTACATAAAATACTATTGCTTATAGTGACTGGTCTCATTTAATGTTAAAGCACGTTGAGGAGCACAGCTGAGCAGAAATCTGCAAAACCTCTGGCTAAATTCTGTCCACAATAACAGTCAAATGAAACCAAAACGATCCCACCGCGATTTGTAAAATGCATCATTTGTGTTCACTCTCTGTGAAACTGTGCCCTGCAACATATAACTGGGAGGTTTCTTATTCCCTGTGAGCTACAGTCTCCCAGAAGAGTCCTTATATTTATATCTGTTGTCAGTGCAGGGCTGGAGAGCCCTCCTGGCTCATAAATCTGGCCATGCTTACCAAGCACAAATTTCCCCCTCATTAGAGCTCCACACCCTGTGGAAGGACCTGAAATACACACCAGCTCTGAAGCTCTGCCCATCAACCAGGAGTATATGGCTCTGGTGGAGGCATTGACATCTAATCTTAGATGAATGTAATATTTCAAAAACAAAAACAATCACTGAGCTCTTGAAGACAGTAGTAACTACCTCTCATCGCGTAAAAAAATTCTGTATTGAGCAGCTTCTTCCATAAGTCATTAAAAAACGAATCACTAGAAATCCATCCCATTGCATATTTTCTCCCCTTCTACATTTAATGATTGTGAAAAGAATTGACAGCTCTGTGATGTCCACTTTGATTATCATACTGGTTTTTGCCTTTATCCTGCACCAGTGTTGCCCTGTGGGTGGATACACCCCATCTTTAAAGCCAAACTAGAGCCACAGGGAGGTCTGGTATAAAATAGGCTCAATCTGTCACCCCCTCTCCACCTCCCACACTAAGCCCTAGTCCTTCACTCAAGCTTCACTCTCTTCTCTCAGGGGAAACATGTATGTCAGAGACAGCAGGTGTGAAGTGAGATTAGAAAGCACAAGAGGAGGAGGAGGAGGGCAGGGAGGAGGATAATGGGAAAGGAAGGGGAGAAAAACACAAGGACGCTGTTGTGCCTTTGTCTCACTTTGTATGCAAGCAAGTTTTGGTTAAGTTAATTCTGCAATGCCCGTGCATCAGCTGTGCACTTTCACATGCACTGTTAATAGCTTTTGTTTCTCCTCGGAGAATGTCAGTCAGTGGGCCGATGTGATGGACAGCTTGGTGGCTGGCACCGGAAGATGAAGAAAGCTCCCAGGCCATCCACTCCTCAGAGCAGCAATTATCTCCTAGCCTCAGCCCCACACCATGGGCCTGCATGAGAATGAGCCCAGGGCCATGCCTCAACGTCTGGCACTCTGTCTTTGGAGATGCAGACCACGTACACATATACATGCACAGAGTTTTCTCCAAACTGACCTGCTGGAACTACTAAATGTATGAAAAATGCAGCGTGTCAGCAGAGGTTTAAAGTGGGAAGCCCGGGGCTAGAATTGAATTTACAGAAATTGACAGGTGAGGCCCTTTGGCCAGGAGCAGGACCAGCGTAGGCATTTCTGCTGCAGCCCGGGGGTAAAACAAAGGCAAATATAAATGTATCACAAGTTTTGATACAAGGACCTAGAGTGGCCGACTAAGTATTGTTGCTCCTCGGGCTGTAGCGGCTCAACAAGCCGACTACCTGACATCTGTGAATATCATAGCAAAATTAATTCCAACTTAGTAACGCTAAGTAAAGACCATTTCTAGATCTCCAACATTAATTCACATTAACATTTTCTGATTTTAGATTCAGACCTTTTTCTCTGTAATAACCAATCAACACAAAAAGTGAAATATAATCTTGTTTGACTTGTTTGGCACATAAACAAACACAAAACTACAGCCAATATTAGCCTGTTTACTTGCTTACCCGGCCCATCACTTACTTTACTGTTTTGTGTCTCAGCCCAGAACAAACAGTATTTCAAGAGAAGGCTTTTCAAACAGCTGAGGACGCTTGTACTTCCCGCCGGTTTCCCCAGAGATAAAACAAACAAACGTTCCCAGCTGCTCTTTCTGTTTACGGCCGACAGTGAATTGAAAAGTTCTCGAGCGCTGTGATTCCTTCATATCACATGAAATCTGATGTACGAGGGAGGTGTGTGTGTGTGTGTGGGGGGGGGGGGGGGGGTAATCATGCCATGGAAACTGGTCAGCAAAATCTAATATCAGGTGAGCATTTGACTCATTACCACAGAAAGCATGGAGAAAAAAAACAAATTACTGGTCTTTCTGCCCATCCAATTTCTATGGCCCACTTATCCATCCAATCATTATCTATATCACTTATCCTTTGAGGGTCCTGGGGGGGGGGGGGGGGGGGGGGGGGAGGCTGCAGCCAATCCCAGGCTCAATTGGGCGATAGGCGTGATACATCCTTGACAGGTCGCCGGCACATCACATGGCGAACATAAAGAGAGAAACAACCATTCTTCGACAGCAGAAAAGAAGTGATAGAAGCAAGACAAGAGCTAGCCATGCTATCCTTGGTGAGTAATGGAATGAACTGAAGGCTATGTAACAAATTCTCTCTTAAACTATGTAATGGAGACATAGTTTTGAAACTACCTCAAACTTACAGTATCTTTTTTTAACTGGAATTTATTTTCATTTATTGTAGAAATAAGTTTCTACTGATACTGATACACGATGATCCAATATTCCCTGGTATACAGTATCTAGATCTAGTTCTAGTATTATAGGACCTAGGCTACTGTTCAACTGACCAAAATACCAAATTGCGTTGCAGAGGAATAAAGTACGTACAAGAGTGACAGGTTTCTGGTGTCTTTTTATATAACCATCACTAATGTAACACACTATGACAAGAAGTTCACATTCACTGATTTCTATTGTGACATACTTTTAAGAAAGGACATTGTTTGTGGATCCTGACAGTCGTGATTCAGCGTAGACCGTTTCCACAAACACCTGCAGCTAAACAAACGTTTCCTCAGACCTGAGCGAGCAGAGCCATTTCTACATTTGTCACATAAGTAGAGGCAGTGATCACAGAGTGCGTTGACTTCGCTGATGATCTGATGGTCAGTGAACTTGTTGCTACAAAATCAAGTTCAACAGATGCTGCAGGAGCTGCAACGACAGCTCTTCTTTGCAAAGCTCTTGTTTATGTCATCCCTGGGTGACTTCTAGGAACTGTGTGTTGGCAGGATGCATACTGTTGTCAACACAGCAAAGAGGTCAGCTTTCATCTATTAGCATAGGGTTGCACCGGGGGGAAAACGACTGCTTTGTCCAATCGTCACAAAAGTAAGAACAAAATAAACACAGCAGAGGTAACGGCAAGAATCTGACTGCAGCACCGACTGCAGCAGAGAAAAAAAAACGAGTGGTAATAAGAGGAACGCTGTGTGTCTTTCTTGGTCAAACAAGGAAGCGCCTGAGGCCAGAATGAACACAAATTCCTTTCTCTTTGTTTTTTCTTCCCCTTTCCTTTTGTGTCTACAAACTTTATTGTTGCTGCTGTGTACTGTGCAGACAGAGCTGACAGAGAGATGACACTTAGCACACAGAAACACACATAGCAACTCCTGCTTCTCTGTGTGCTCTGCTAATATTTACTCTGCCAGCCCGAACACTGCCACTATTGAGTTTGGCCATTCAAAATAATGTTTGACTAGTATTAGAACAACAGTGAGGGAACACTGCCTGGGCAATAGGGCCACTACTGCTCAGGCCGTGGCCCAGATAGAAAGGGGAAGACAGAGGGTGTGGGCTGATGGCTCTCTTTTCTCACTGGTTAAACATTTAGTGAGTCAGTGTTTTTGTGTTGTTGGTTTTCCTTTGTTCATCCCCTGTGTGTTTGTGTAGGTGTGTGGTTTGACTAATGCTGCGTGTGGTTGTAATATCTGACATTTCGCTTTTTTTCTTGTTTGTCACGTGCAAAACAAACTTTTGAAGGCAAAGAAAAACAACCTAGAAAAAACTGATAAACGTGTTATCTCAGATGTAACAGAGCTATTCTCAAAAATTAAAAAACTACTGTGAATATTCCTGGAGAATATTTAACGAAAATCACATTGAATCAATCATCCAGCTGAGTGGAAAACGCAGGTTTAGCGGAACAACCCGGTCTAAGGGGAATTGCTCCGACTTCGTGAAACATTAGCCTGAGTTTGTGTTGGCTCAGGTTAAGTGTTTACAGTCTTTGATAGGCCAGCAAGTGGAGTTCACTGTCCATAGGTCTGTCATGATCATCACCAGCGGAGACCATAAAACCTCACAAACAGGTTAATCAGTGTCCACCGCTCAAGTGTTAAGCCAACACAGCAGTGAGCCCCTGCTGCCGAGCTTCCTCCAGAACAAAGGAACCGGCTCATTCTCCCAACACCCTCATCATAATATAATGAAAGATGAATGAGTGTGAAACTAATGTACAGGCAGATTAATGGGGAATTGACAGCGTTTTAATATGGATCTGAGACAGACAGGGCGGGGGGGGGGGGGGGGGGGGGGGAATAGGACAGGTCCACAACATCAGCTACCACAGTGAGCACCTTTCATGGTTAGTACTGCCATCTCCTGGTGATATGATAGACATTTGGTATTCATCATATTTAACACTGTACTGTTTGTTGATAATTATAATTTTTTTAGATTCACTGAATCTGGCATTTGGGTATTTTGGGGAACAAATAGCGTTATACTTATCTTAAGAGGAATTATGTGTTGTTGAATAATTAAACTACTAATAAATAGTAGTTAATACTGGGATTTGACTGAATAAATTTCACAAATGACCGACCTTACTATAAACATTCTCCATGTTAAATGAAGCATTTTGTAAAAAAAAGAGTAAGGATGCATGTTTTATTATTATAATTTTTCCCACTGTTGTGCAGATCAGTGCTCTGATACAAAATGTCTAATCAAGAAGAAACCTATTATCTAATATAAACAGCTCTACCTACTGAGATCTCCTGCTTCAACTTTACCCTGTTTGTCAGAAGAAACAATGTCACTGCACAATATCACTTCCTTATATGAGCTCAGCCAATTATTCCTCAAGCTTGGCAAACACTGTGACGGTTAACATTTTATTGCTGGTGGAGTCCTCTTTAAAACAATGACACCGCCTTACCGTTTTTTTTTTAACACGTGACCACCAATAAAATGCTCAGACAAATATTTGCTTTGGCAGAACATGACAGCCTATCAGAACAATGAAAGTCAATGGCCTTATTAAATGGTTTATAGATGGTCTATGTTTTTTTCCATTCAGTAGGTGAAAGACAAAGGGCACAGAAAGGAAAGAGATGTGCCGGGGAGGAGGAGCATATGATTACACTACGCTGTAAAAACCTGTTAGTAAGAGCTCATAAAGGTAATGCAGGACAAACATGCACAGTGAAGAATTATAACCATCAGCACGATTTAGAAACTGATGTCAGGGTTCAACCATTGTTCTTTCCATTGTTATAGTACTTCAGTTTTTTTTTTTGTCTACATTACAGTTACACTCTCTTTTGCGTTTCAGTCAATTAAGTTTTATGATAAAGTTGTGGCTACTCTGTCAAAACTGTTGGTTTATTTACCACAGGTCTGATCCAAGGTGATTTACCACAGCTTTATATAAACCATTATTTTCCCTTAAAGGAGGCCTTGGGTAGAGAACCACAACACTGAGAACCGAGTGGCCGCCTTAAGCAAAAGAGTTATTTCTATAGCAATCACCGAGCTAAGGAGTATTACCATTTCAGTAAAGTATTCAATTCAATTGTTAATTCAGAATTAGAAAAAACAGCATCTGAAATGAAAGCTATGTCGTTGCCAATACCTTATAATAAGGGTTATTGTGTGATTTCTACTAATCGCATTCGATGTGACACTGCTGGCTTAGTTTATACGAATTGCTTTTTTTAAACATGAGCTAAAAAAGAAAGAAAAAAAACTTGGTGTGCTATTTTCTAGTAACCAGTGTGAGCTCAGATGAAAAGGAAAGCAATTATGTCTCTTTTGAAAAGCCACTTGGACAGCTCTTGTGGCAGGCTGTGAGTAGCCCCACTCATACATGACTCATTTGTACTCATTTTCCTCCAGCGACTGAAAATGCACCACACTCTGCTGCTCCTGCCAGCTTTTGGTGCAATTATACTCCAGGCCCTCCACACACTTATCGTCTCCATGTGGGGTCAACTCAGGCACTAATAACCACATGTTTTCAGAATCCAGTCATCTTGGAGTAGTGTGGTGCATTTCAAAAGAGAGAAAAGCAGTGTTCTTACCGAGGGTTAAAATATGCAGCATATGAAATTAAAGCTGCTTCATGCATTTAAAGCCGGACATTATCCTGTGATGTTAAAACGTAGGTCGCTCTGGACATTTTCTGGAACTTTTCCTAGTGAAATTTCTGCAAAATTATTAAAAGAGCCCATGTGAGAATACAGCAGGATAATCACAGCAAGTGAGCGAGTGAGTCAATCACTTTTCTAACACACTATGGCTGCAAAGCTATGAGGCTGGAAAGCAAATGTTCCTGAGCCCAAACCTAAGGTTACAATGGAGAGAGCCAAATATCTAAATTTATACTAAAGCAAGAATTTGAAAGCACCACAAGCTCAAGTCAATAGCACAGTGAGAAATACGCAACTCAAAAAAACAAACTTAGACGTCGTGTCAAGTTCACTTGTGCTGTGAGTGTGATGATTCGAGATGGCAGCACATCCCATTTCCACTGTGATCGTTGGCAACAGTGATTCGTGTGTTGGATGTTTTACTCTATAGGTTGTGATAACAAGTGAGACCACAGACATTTAGGCCTGTCTCTGATTTAGAATAGCACATTATATAGATTTGTCAGTTGAAGTCTTTGCTCAGCTGTAGCTTGGTTGATCAAACACTGACCTATGTTCTAAGTAAACACGATGTGGGCGTGCAGATAGCACGTCTGGTTCACCGCCTCACCCTTAAGTAAATTACACTGACAGTTAATAAGGGCAAATGTGCAGAGGGCCTTCATTTGGAGCCCTTTCCAAGAGGAGAGTTAACCATTAATATCAGCTATTTACAGCGAGCCGTCATGTTTTTGGGGCCTAACCTCTATGGTGGTGTCAATCTTGGCCCAGTGACTTATGGTCCTGCCCCAGGCCGTGAGATAGACCAGCCTCAAAGATAAGATAGGACAACATGAGGGTGTTTAATAAGTGTTTTAAAAATGAGGTGAGTTAATCATCATTTGAACAGAAGACGTAGTTTGCAAAACCAATTGGGGAACTGGTTCTGTGCCGGCTCAGAATTCATATGGTAACAAATCCGACCGAAGCATGAGCGGCAGAACAGAAGCAAACCAGAGAGAAGCTGCTGATACTGTGGAAGTTCTGTTAGGTTGCAGTGACACTTGACTCATTTCCTTTGAATGTTAGCTATTACAAGTACTCTGACCTTGCACATATCAGTTTCGGTTTATTGGCTTAATAGAAACGGGGGGGAAACGTAATCGCCTATGTGAAATGATAAATAAGTGACTTATTCTATGATTACAAATACGCTGGTCCTTTTTATTTGCCTTTTTTCACAGTTACAATGCACATCAAATGCCTCAATGCAGGGTGCATTGGGTTAAGCTGTTTCTAGTTGCCACAGCTTTGCTCTTTGAAGATAAGAAAATGGTTGAAATGTTGCGTGGGACTTAAATCTAATCTGCTTATTTAAGTGTGTTGCAGCAATTGGTAAAAAAAGGAAAAAAAAGTCCTGTTTAACTTACATGAGGTTATAAAAAATGTTAGTTATCCTTTGACTCTCAGATTAAAAAGAAACAAACAGAATTCATTTCTTTCTTACATTTAGCCGACCAATCACACAGTAAATTGTGTTTTTACTCATTCAAAAAACTGGGTCATGAATGATTTCCTGAAATTATCATTTATACAAGCATGAGTCATCATAGGCCTGAGAAGCAGTTTGAGTTAAAGGGATATTTTAAAGTTGTGCCTGTTTGGCGTCTGATTGAGACGAGGTGTGAGTAGAGCAGGTCATCACCCGGAGAATTCACATGTCTATGTCTATCTACATGTCTGCCAGCGCTCACCTGAGCCAGAGGGTAAGAACAATGGGTAAGAACACGGATGGGAGGTGTGTCACATGTGTGCAACCACAGCTCCCAACACCGCCTGACCTGATTCTCCATTGTTTAAAGTTCACATGAGGATACGGTCTCAAATCAGAAACACATTATTTAAACTAGAACAATCACACTGTTAAAAATCAACACAAAAAAAGAATACTAACACCACCTCCCTCATTTGACCTGACTGAAGCTACAGGCCACTTTTGTCAACCCTTTCCTACGGAGGTAGAGCAGGTGCTCTTGTTGCATCACCAGTGCCTCTGTGTGACTTGTTGGTTCAACCATTGTTAACAAACGTTTTCATTAAATATAATTTGTGTGGCAGTTATATGACACCGGTATCAGTGCAATTAAGTTTAGCAAAACACAACAAACATTGTGTCAGGGTTGATGAATGTAGCTGCAAACCTGGCATCCAGTTCTAGAAGCTATTTTTGGGGTTCGTAAAAAATAACTCATAAACTCCAGAAGGGCTTTTTTTCAACATCAGTTAAATATCAGAATCATTACAAGAAATCTCATTGTACTGACACTTTCTACACAGCACCTGGGTACGTGTCTCAATCCTGTGGTAAAAATAAAAGAACTAGAAAAGGGGAAAATGAATAATGTCATTAGATGTAAAAAGAAATCAGGACATGACTTTAAAATGTATTTAGTAGTGGTGTATAGACCTCACAACCGAAATGTAAAAGAAGAACTGGAGTTTAAAACCAGGACGAGGAAGAACGCCAGAGAGCAATAGAAATTCACAGTAGACCTTAATGAGTGTGGGTAGATAGAGATCAGTCTCAACACTGTCATCACTGAGACCACAGCCAGTAAAGAGTCGGCCTGGGACTCACAGCGCCTGAGCAAAACCACACCACCGACAGCTGCAGAAACTGAAGGCTGTGCCAGGAACACGAGGAAAATATCCAACCCACTTTGGCTGAAAGTGTTTATCCCTCAACAATGCCTTCCAATATTTTCTGTGGATGCAAAAACCCAGAGCTTTCATTGTTCTTGGCAGGGACCTTCATATCCTGGTTGGTGTTGACAAGAAACTGGCTTAGCGGCAATCACTTGCAAATGTATTTATCTTTTATAGCTCATGATTGCAACTGTTTTCCACCAAGGATTAAGCCATGGGGTGTGAGTTAAGGCCTTTCTTTGGGATTTCAGAGCGGATTAATTTCCCCTGTATCCTATATGTTTATACTTTAATATACAGAGGCGGGTGGTGGAAGTAAAGAACACTAAGTTCCTCAGGTGTTGGGCCACCATGTGCTGGTGGAACATTTCAACAAGTATCTGGAACCTGGGACACGTTGGCCCTAGAGATGTTCTAAACCGAGAGGAAAAACTACGTAAAGAATCCGAACTAGAAAAGTCCATAAAGCTAAAAATGGGAGTTGTATAAAGTGTCCCCCATCTCTCCCTTAAAAGAGCCAATCGTCTGCTGAACAGGGAAACACAACAAGCCAGTCGTGACAAAGACACATAGATGAGGCCCTCAGCGGTTTCAACTGATGGCAGCAGCAGTAGGTGAAGACAGACTTAAAATAAACATGGAAGAGGAGGATACAATAATAATCAACTTGTGTTATACATCATCTATAATCATTTTAATGTCAGACATAAACTCTCAGATTTGTCCCTGTGCTGTGGTTGGATGAGCTGCCACTTCCATTGGTGTTCCATTGGGTTTAGATGTGGTGACTGTGATATGGAACATGACTCACATCACTTCCATCCTCATCAAACCATTCAGTGAGCCCTTGAGCTCTGTTGGGAGAAGACATCTTGGAAGAGACCAGGATATTTCATCAGAAGATAAAGGTGATCACCCAGAACAACACTGTATTACTTTGCTGTAACTCTTTCCTGTAAAGGGAACGAGTGGAGCCAAACCATCTCTTTTCACCAGAGCCTCTGGTTTCTGCAACACTGAACTGTCCAATTAAATAAAATGAGTCATTAATCTTTGTAATGAGTGGTTTGTACACTGCAATCTCACAATAATATCCCTCTTGCCAATGGCCTATTATTGCTGAGATGGTTTCACTTGCATATTTCACCAATGCACCAGTTTCAGTCATCAAACGTGTGCTGTCAACTCCAGTTTCTGACCTTATTTACTGAAATCCTTCTCCAACATCTAAATGCAGAGGTCACTTGAATCAATGTTCATACTGAAACACTTGACAGCCTTTGTGACTGAAGCTCCACATCAACAGTTAACCTCTCTTAGACCTTTTCTTGCCAATTTGACGGAAAATTCAAGAGTCGAGTGGTTCTGCTCAGCATTTGTATAAACGTGTCAGATGCCAGAACTGGATGATAACAGAGTAATTGTACCGTGGAGCACACCTCTGTGGAAGCATCTGCATTCATAATGTTTTGCCACCTATTTATTCAGGTTTTACCCTGAAATCTGTCGCCCGTGTGCAGCTGTAAATAGATGAAAAGGGGACCCGGTGCATTACAATGAGCTATTCTAACAGGTGGTGTTAAACGGAGCAATGGGAGACAAAGGAGGCCTACATGTGAAACAAAGCCAGATTAGCACATTTCCCTGCTCTGAATGTAAATACAGAAAGCATATTTCTGTGTGGATAAAGGATAAGCCATCCTGTAACCTATTTATAGTATTTGTTTGTATTATCTTTGTTCTCGGGCAGATAGTGGAGCGCTTCTCGGCGGTAGCGTCCCTGAATGAGATTTTGTACAGTCAAAAATCGAAATAATGGAAATGGTATTATGACTGCGCCACAAGCGGAATGCATTTTTGCAGCTTCTATTTCATAATGTTACCAATATGGTGGCGTATAAACCCCAGCACATTCAGGAATAGGGATTATGGTTACAGCGGAGCGATGCATAAATCCAAAGATGCAAAATATTGTCAAAGTTTATCTTCTCCATAGTTTGTGCCTGGCTTCAGCAGCTTTAAAAATATATTCAAGAAGTATATTTTTAAGATAAAACACTAAGAAGTTGTATTAAAAGAAGGTATTGTGCTGAATTAGTCTTTAACCTAGATTAACCAGCCGTAATCCACTGTTTAAGAGTCGACAGCCACCGTGGCTCCTCACTAAGTCTTATTTATGCACGGCGGTGCTTGGAGCTGAATGATCAAGTCTGCAGGCCAACATGCTCACCATGATAATGCCGACATGCCGACTCTGCTGCTGTTCCAATTACAGAATGACCGTACGGCGTCCTCTCCTTCTCAGGAGTTTGGTTTCTCAATTTTGTGCGTCTGAATCCAACTTGTCAAGTCCAAACACAATATTTCAGAATTAATAAGATGAGTTAGATTCAGGAAAAAAAACTCAGGAGATGAAACTCCCAAAAACGGGAGGTAGCAGTGTGGTTATTCTGGAATTGGAATAACAGCATAGTTAAGGTCACCATCCAAGTTATGCGTCTACTCCAGTTATCATCACTCTATTGTATGTTCACATTAAAATTAAACATGGAATAGAATTCAACCCTACCTCTTTTTTTCTAAATATTGTTACTTGCACTTAGATAATTATTTACATTGTATAGTGTTTATTGAATGTTCAAGGTTTTTCATTTATTTACTTAAATTATAATGCACTTGCACTGAGTTAAAGAAATAGAAACCTTCAAGAGTATGAATAAGATCCTGACAGTACAGGTCAGACGCTCAAAGATTATTTTTTTTTATTTATATAAAACAATTTGTATTTAGATTTACAGTTGCATTCAACCTCATGATAATAAGGTATTAATTACTCAGCTGTGAAACTCTTTGAATGTATTCACAGTCCCAAAGTACACTTTATTTTAATGAGACACTACATCTCTCTGAATTAGGTTTTATAGTATATATGAACTGGGAAACTAAAGCTAGGGAGTTTCTTCAAAAATAATCGGAGAAAGTCTCCATCAGTACACAATACAAAACAGAGACACAGGCAGATTAGCTTGTAGTCGTCTATAAATAGTTTGACCTGTTTGGCACTAATCAGCAACAAAGTTCGAGGGTAAAGAAAAACACAGACAGCTACACACTGCCACTGTAATAGGACGTTAATCATCATAGATGGAGACTGAATCTGGTCCCAACCCTTCCCCAGGAACACTGGCAATGATAAGCACTCAAAATCAATACTCACTCCAGTCCAGATTTTGATGGATGTTTGACGCTAAGGTAATGAATCTAGAGCAAGAAGGTCGCTCTGATGGCAACTCCATCAAGAGGATTTTAATCAGATGGAAAGGCTCTCACTGGCCAATGGCCTGTCAGTTAAGGGCCCATGTTTCCTCAGTTGTCCCTAAATTAAAATAATGCTTAAATGTTAGTTTTAATGCACAATAATAGCCATTTTAAGAGGTATTTAATAAAGACAAAACGATTCAGCCAAAGGTACAAAGAGAGTGCTCTAGTTCTGTGTTAAAGTTAATTAAAACTAGGCAGTAAAGTTATGAACTCTGGATTTACCGTCAGCATGAAAACAAATATAGGTTTAGAATCTGAGACCGGGTACTGCCAGTTATATATATTCAATATGAATTATACTGTATATCTATATCACAACACTACGCCACTGGCACATTTCAAAACAAGTTTGCAAAATAAGACTGTTCTCAGTGGGATTGCTGACCACCCAGTCACCTTGACTGCTGGCTGATACCTGCTCTGCAGATTAGATCTTGATGAATCAGCCAAAGATTTTTGTTTACACAACAAAAAAAATGTCACCTGCTGTTTTTCACTGCTTTTGCCACATGCTTGTGCAAATATATATTCTGGGATACTTGGCTGTCATAGATCCATACAAGTCACCTCCCAATGCAAGCAAGTGGAAATCTATGCAATCAACCCGCTATCCCAGTTAAAAACATCACCTTCCTAAAATCCTTTCTGCCAATGTGGATAAAAAAATGGAATTTAAAGTGGGCATTGCATAAAAAAAGGTTGGTTCTGGTCTATCCAACACTAATTAGATCTTTTATTGTTTAATAGACAAGCTGAGGTCAGGAATCCAGTCCACTGCTAGACAAGCAGAATGCCGACTATCTCGGCCAACAAGAGCTTCACCCTCCATTTAACAGGACAATGCTCTGATTGCTGGAGCTCATCAATTCCCACCCCGTCCAACACATTAGCTCTCAGACAGTTGTCCCTCTGACATATTGAGATATGGTGCAAGAACTGTGCTCTGGGCAACAGATGATGTGCAGCTGATGCACTTTGCTAATGTATTATTTAGGAAGTGGCCTCGCTAATTGAGTTTTAATGTCAGTGGCCGCTCTCCCACATGAGTCTGACCGAGCACGGGGGAAAGTTTAGATCTTGATAGATTACAGCTGGCCACTGGTGGTGGCTCCAAAGGTCACGGGTGCTGCTGGGGCAACCACCATAGCCTCAAACGTATTTAAACGGAAACCTGCCAGGGAACAATTTACTTGTAATTTAAAATGCAGACACTTCATAAAGTAAAGTGTGGTATATCAATAGAGCTTTCACTGCTCTTATTTACAGCTGAATGCATTTCTAAATAGATAGTACAGGCATTGCATTGACATGAAAGGCTTTAAATACGATAGTCCACAAACCAGACCAAATAAACATTCAAGTGCTACTAAAATAACTTCGAAGATACATTTGAAAAATATGAAAAGCTAAATAAAAGAAATTATGATATAATATCACTGAGAGAATCAAATGATATTTCTGAAAACAGCTTTAAACCCCGTACAAAGGAAACTGGTTAAGGCTCGCGAGTGGAACTGAATCTGAAGTTGAGAAACGGTATAGGGTTTGTAAAGTTGGAATTTGAATATGCACCCTGAACAAACAAGAATAAATTAGCATTTTTTAACAGCAACACATAGCGTGCCGCGGCTTTGTGTAGCACACTTTCTTTGCAATTACTTTGCGAGTTCACCCTACACGCCGCCTATGATAGGAAGGCACCGAGAGAAGCTCTAGTCTTTATGAGAATCACTCACCCAGAGCGCCAGATAAAGCAGAGCAATAACTTACTTCAAAAAATCCCAACTGGCTAATTAACATTGTGAATTCAACCAGAAAGCCAGTATTCCTCTGACGAGTCTAATTGCATTGATGTGTGAGCAACAATTTAACGGCTCAAATAGAGAGAGCCGCTCTGGCTCCAGTCAATGACGGTATTTCCTCACCTCAAAGACTGTAACTAGATTTTTTTTTTCTTTTTAGCATAATCAAGTTTAGCTTTACCTGAGCTCATTTGATGATTTAATAGACTTAAATGGGTTTTTTCCTCCCAAGGTTAATTATGAAGCAGTGAATTAAATTTGCCACTGTGATGATTGCTTATTTAGAAAAATGTCTTCAGTTCTGCTCGGAGGTAATGTGATTATTGGATTGGACTGAAGTCAAATTGTGTCGTGTGCTTAGGCTCGCTGATGAGCTCAAATGGTCACTGGGAATCAACATACTCCTACACAGTGAAAACCAGTGCATTTAGACAGCTGACCATCACTTTGTAAAACTAGTAATTTTAAGCTTTACATAAGAAAATAGTTTTCACGGAAACAGACCATTCTAATTCTACATTATGTCTAATCATAGCTCAGCAGCTGTAACTTGGTACCGCGGGGTTGCCAAGCTTCAGAGTTACTCACATGTAGAAGTGATGTGTGTTGAGAGCAATACTACACATGTCATACTACACATGTAATACTACACATGTCAAGGTTTTGGAGGGTGGTGTTTTTTTAAAGCCAAAAACCAAGGACCCAAAGAAGCGGTCTGGGTCTGAGTCAATTTGAAATATGATTCGGTTCATATCCAGCGTGAAAACACTTCTTTGGGAAAGTCCACTCTGTGGTAGCTGGTGATCGGAGTTTAGTGCAAAGTTAACAAGCTCTGCCACAGCTATTGATTAGATTTAAGGAAGTTTAATATTCAGTAACCTCAGTCACCCTACAGGAGATAGTGTTAAATTCCTCACTCATCATTTACTCCTCACTGAAATTGCTTCAGCTTCAGGCTTCCCTAACCAGGCTTTTATTTTGAAATGAGTCAACTTCAAACATTAAAAATGCATTAAACAATCCTCACTCGCTCTCTGTGACAGGCTTTTATTTTATCTTGTAGATTTATAAAGACAACTAACTTGTTGTAAAGTGCAGAGGACAAGTGATTATATTGTTGCGCAGCTCATCAAACACTGCATGGTCAAAAAGCAGCAGAGCACTCGATATCATAGACGAGTTAGCTTAATGGGTGCCGGGGCTTGACCTTCTCCACAGGGCCTGCAAGTTAGTCACTCTCCAGCAATTCCAAATTGAAACCGAGCAACAGTAACTACTGAATATGTGCAGAGCGAAGGAGGAAGAGGCAGCATGTGGGAGAGGGAACGTTCTGGCAGGAGAATTCATCCCCTCTTTCCCTCTGGGTCTCTTTCTTTAGGCTATGCCTGATCTAGCTGACTGACTTGGGACTGGGTGTCCCAGTGGGGTGATGGTGTGACAGTGTCTGAGTATTCCAGTGTCGTGTTTGTGGGCACAAGGAGGGACTGCAGACCACACCTCTAAAGGCTTCTTCTTTTTTTTTAAAGGCTCCATCAACCGTATCAAGAGCCTGCACCGGGGTTTTCGCTATCAGGGGCCCGGGTGTTGCTGGAGATTGGGCTTTGATGTTCACAGTGCGGCGCATCAGAGCAAAGCAGCAGGTGAAAATAATCTATCTTCCTCCGTGTGACTTATGGATGTAATTCCTCTGGTTCGACACCAGGTTTGGTCGTATCTTTGAAGGGATCTGTGGGGGATAATGGATTGAAGGAGGACCAGACAAAGGCAAAATGTTCACGTGTACATCTAAAGGGATTGGTTGACAGTTTGTCACGAACCTTTCAGCAACAAAACTGCAAAGAAAAGAATGCATAATGCTAGAGGCCTAATGAGATTGGTAAAATCTGACCGGGAGAGACTCTCAATCATGTCATCTCACTACAGCTTCAACTGAGCCTCCATGTGCAGCTCGTCATCCTTGTGCCCACTCTGAACGACCGGCGATTACTCTCATCCTTCTGACGGCCACCCCCAACGTTCACAAGTAAATCTATCGACAATTACAATTATGCAGAGTGATTGAGCCCATCCCTCAAGTTGCAGCGCCGGCCCCTGATACATGCAGCAGGTTCTGTAAATGGAACAATTAAGATAATTGAATGTACAAGCCCCATTAACAAAGCCTGCTTTCAGCTCGGAGCCGCGATTAGATTAATTCTCGTAATGGAAAAAGCCGTTGTTCCTCCATTGTTCTCCATTTGCCCTCTTCATTCCAGGTGTCATATTCTGAGAGTGGGGGGTTTCAGATTGGACCGGGATCGAAGTGTTTTGGCTGACGCTCACAGTGGAGGACATCAGAATCCCAGAGGTGCAGAAAAATGCTCATTGTCTGATGTGTCTTCACTGAACAAATTATTTGTTTAATTTATACTAGAGCAGCAACTGTGTGAATCCCGAATTCAATATTTGTGTTTTTTAGGGTTGTTTCAAATTGTAAAAATAATGATGTCCTCTTCCTGTGTCAGCACTCATTCACGCTTGGGAATCAATACGTTGTTCATTCAGACCCTCCTGTGCCACTTCAGTCCCCAATCTCTGATGAGGACATTTCAACAGGACCAACAGCTTTAAATATGAAACACTCGTCACTCAACATCAGCATTAAGCAAAAACTAGGCAGGGACAAATGCACTGATGGAATTGTGTCCACACATGCATCTAAATCTATTAATTGGTGCTTTTTTTGCAAGTGCTAATATATGCAATTAATTTGGATTAATTATTCAAAGGGATATAATTAGACTCATTTATTTAATTACTTTACAGCCTGGTTTTCTACATGAAATAAATACACGCCCACCTCGGGGCACGATGGATACAAAAGACACTTCATCAAACCTTGATTGCTTTAACGACGTCTCATTATTGAGATGAGAAACCAGAACCGTCAGTGAAAACCAGAATCTGTAGAGATGGAGGTGGAGATACAAGGATTCAAAAAGGCAGTGTGTAACTGTCACAGTGAGATAGATGCTGGTTGACTTCATAGTCAAGACATACTATAAGTTGATGCTGGACCTTCCACAAGCTTTAGTGCAAATTAAAAGTCTGATTAAACTGATAATATTCATCAATTATGATAGTGATCTATCATCTAAAATCAGAAGAGGATCTTTCCAATTAAGTTTACTAGCATTAATAATATATGCAGGCTTTCATATTCTGTATGAACACTTGGGTCCAAGTTAAAACTACATCTACAGTAATGTAATAATTACGGCAGTGGCAACTCATTGGCCCAGTTAATCTTACTCTTTAAGTATAGAATGTAATGCATGTATGTTTGTGATGCTGTATTGTAATAACAGGGGGAACATTTACACTTGCAACAAGTAAATAATGTAAGTATGACAGGATGTGGTGCATGTGGCAAGTCTGACTCACTTTATGTCTTATGGCAGCATCCTGGATTCTAGTGATGCGGTCACGTTACAGCGAGTCAATCATGGCCTGTGTGGGGGGAAGGTTATTATCTTGGTAATATGAACTGTGTGTGTGTGTGTTTGGGTGTGTGTGTGTGAGTGTGTGTGTGTGTGTGTGTGTGTGTGTGTGTGTGTGTGTGTGTGTGTGTGTGTGTGTGTGTGTGTGTGTGTGTGTGTGTGTGTGTGTGTGTGTGTGTGTGTTTTCAGGGGAAGGGAGTTAATTTCTGTCATGCTTGTTCCGAGAACTTTTTACTCACTGAGAATGAGGGAACGTGTTCAATTACCAGCGCCACACACACACAATCACACACTCACGCACACACGCACACACAGACACACACACACCCTTAGCCTCTAGGGGACTGGGCCACCCACACATCTGCACAGTCCTTCAGTCCTTCACCTCTGGGTACCACTGCCTCCCCTGGCCTGGCACACATCCCGCTCATGCAGGGTTATGCAGCACCGAGCTCGGGATTGAAACTTCTGCTATTAAATTTTTTTCCCCTTTCTTCAGATGTTATTCTACAGAACACCGGGCTCTCTTTCCTGCGGTCAGCGCCTGTCCAATTCATTCAAGAATGATACGCATTCCTCAGCCACTTACCACGAGCTGCACTCCAGCAGCTCAGGGCCGAGCGGGGCAGGCCGCGCTGCCAAAGGCAAGATAGCAAGTAAAGTGGCTGCACTTATTGGACAGTGGTTTAGTGAAAATAATGATAAAGAAAAAGCCATATAAGACACAAAACCACAGTAGCAAATTATAAAACATATTACTTGGCAGAGAAACCATCACAGTTTTTTCTTCTTCTTCTTCTTTCTGAGGAAACGAATACACAGCTGCTTCACGTTTGTCCTATTTCGGACCATCTGCAGTGAGAGCCCCTTCATGATGTCTGTAACAGAAGACAAACCAAATACCTTCTGAGTCAACACACCCTAATCCCTCCTGCAGCTGGAAAACAAATAAACAGCGGCTCACGCTAGGCAGCCCGGCCGAATCCGCTCAGGAATTTCAAATACTTCTGAATTTATTTTCCATGAGGTCTTCGGAGCAATCTCTGCAATCAAAGGGGTCAGTTTTGCTTGGAAAGAGAAAAAAAATGTTGGGTAAATATTTTCAGGGAAGCCGGTCATATTTGAAATGGATTGGCTTCCCTCTTCACCCCCTGCCCTCCAATTTCCAAACACACACACAAGTAAACACACACCTCCATTTCGGACCATACCAGAGACACAGATAAACACACAAACAGCTTTTCTTTCGACGCAATCCAGGTTTTTTTTAGGGGGGGGGGGGGGGGGGGGGGGGGGCTGATCTGCGCTGCTCCCTGACCGCCACACCAACTCACATGCTTGTTTATTTTTCCCATGCCCACTTTGAATTCCAACATCCCCCCCCCCCCCCCCCCCCCCCCCCCCCCAAATGAAAAGGCCTGTGTGCGCCTGCCTGGGAGGACGAAAAAGGTTGGAAAATATCAACAAGTCGTCATTTACATCAGAACAAAAACAAACAAATCCCGGAGAAAGGAGCTGCTAAGGAGGTCCGAGGGTTTTTCTGCACCAGAAATCCTTCTCATGTGGCTTCAGGCAGCCTGCCAGCCAAATCTAATATGGATTTATATACAAAGAAAGTGCTTAGTTTAACATAATGAATATTTAATCATGCATGGACCCTGTAAAGCAATTTTGCAGAAATAATTGAAAGCAGACTTTGTCTCGAGGCTTGAAAAAAAAAAAAAAGGAACAGCTAAACTGTTGACCCAAAGGAGCCCAAAAATCTCATGCCGGATTAAATGTTTACACTGCTGGCATACACTCTGATAAATGAGGTTAGGAATCTGGGCTGGTGTTAAATCTGCTGATTCGGTCAGGGTGAGAGAACACACAGATGCCTGGCAGTGTACATGACACCTCCCCTGTTTTACACTGGTCAAGCTCCAGAGTCAAATGTCAAGTTGACAGATGGAGGAAGATGATGAACATGAGGTCAGACAAAGATTGTGAAAGCAAAACCACCGGCTTAAACTTGTAATTCAATGTTTTGCATATTAAATGTGGCTTCACTCATTCGTTTGTGGTTTTATTTTGTGTTTTTAGAGATGTGTACACTTCCAGTTGTATTGGTGATGTGAGTAGTTCGACACCTGACATGAACCCATTTGAACCTGACAAGTAAGGCGGAGTTTGGACATAGTTTGGAAGATATTCAGGTTTTATTCTAGTTCAGTCAGGTTGACTGGGTGATCCAGATTTTTTACTGCACATGCCTGTTATCGGGGAAAACTGATTTGTTTGTTTGGACACAAGTTTGGCTATATTTCTTTTTTTAAGTAGCTTCAAAGTTTTTTTGCCAGAGCTGTCTAAAGGGAAGATACTGGGCTCCTCAGGAAGTCTGTGTCTGAGAAAGATAAAGAATTCTTTAGCTGAAAAGTACTGAGAATTATTATCATTGCTATTATTATTGTTGCTGTAACAGAAGTCGACGAGCTGCAGACACCTTGCTTTCCAACACTCCCAATACAGACTTCACAGAATCCAATAAAAGACAATTTTCAGGAGTTGAGCAAAAGCAAAGTCGAGAGTTGGTTAAGTACAAGTCCTTCATATGAGCAATATAACATTTGAAATACTTAACACCAGCATGAATTGTGCCATTCACTCCTTTGTGAATTATTAGCTCTCATAATAGCATTAACAAAGACGCCGTGACGATATTGCTGCAGCGACTCAGGACACACAAAAAAATAACAAGAAAAAGCTAAACTAAAAAAGACGGGGACATAAGCGGATTTGAGGGAAAGTGTTCACTTATGCAAAATAAAACAGGTTATCAGGTCTATTTGGTGATTCCCTGGCACCCTTAATAAATCAGCTTAGGGTGCAGCCTAACGGCTTCATTCACCCTACAAATCTCTGCACTGCAATAACATGCGCCAGCGAGCACAGATTAATTTAATAACTCTTTAATATTCTCCATGAAAAAGAACAGGAGACCGGCAAGTCCAGAGCATATGGGGTGGGTGGTGAAGGGCGCTATCTGTGGAATAGAATATTGCTGCAGCAACAGATTGAATATTACGTAATGATGTCATTTATATTCCATTCGAAGTGCTGCCTTCCCAGACTGGGGACTCACACAGAGCTGGGGATTTGTCTGCGATAGAGAGTAATAAGCTGCTTTCAGACGTGCACTGAACTCCGCAGCTCCTCCGTATTTTCTCCAAAAGAGGTGCATGTGAAAACGCCAAATGGTCCATGGTTCCTGCAGACTTTCTCCACCAGGCCTCCCAGTATAATGTCTGTAGAAATCCAGGAGAATTCAGCTTACCTGCAATTCATTTCTGAAAACGACTATAGATCGAGAGTCTCTGGGTAGAGACGAAATGAAGAAGGTCAAAGGTGAGAAGAGAATGTTACAGTCTAACTATATCTGAGTCTGTCTGACTTGAGATGAAAAGGATTAAGAATAAGAAGGCTTATTAACCTCCAATTCAAAAACTATACCTTCAGACAAGAGGCCTATTCCCAACATTTAGGTTAAATTCAAGTTAAATATGTTTTACAACTTCACGAACTGTATTTTTTTATATAGTGTTTCAGAGATTTAATTTAAAGCTGGTGTTTTGGAGATACCAGTTGCTTTATTGGACAGGGACAACAAGGTGTGAGCAGGCCCACAGAATAATAATGCACAAAATGTTTCCCATTCAGTGATGAGAATCCTGAATGTTCTGTACTCAGCAGAACGAGGAATATCAAAATGACATGTCTGCATCGGAAACAGGTTCTGAACACATCAGATGGTGAGATGTGGCGTGGGGGTGGAGGTGAAGCTGGGAGAGAATAAACAGAGCTTGCAGACGTTGTAATGAGAATTTGCTCCATTTGGCAGTAGCCCGCAGCAAAGGTCTCCCATCTGTTTCCTATTGGAAGGGGAGTCAACAGTTTGGAGGGGGGAGGAGGAAAAGGGAAGTGAAAGAATGAGCAGACCACAGTGACATCTAGCGGCAGCAGCTGAGAACACAGGGGAGGGTGTGGGTGGATGAACACAGACACACTTCAAGTCATTAATATACTGATGAACCAACTAATAAGCTATGGGAGTTATTATCTCTGAAGAGGATGATATGTTTCCACTGATGTTTTTCTGTATGCATGATAATGTATAATATACAAATACAAATATTTCAATTAACGGGTTGGTAAGGGAATTCTTTCACAAACTTTAACATTGGGGGTGATCGTTATTCAGGTACTGCACAGTAACAACTACTTCGTTCAACTATCAGAAAATTGATATTTTGTGTACATGGTAAATTCATCTGATCTCAATACTTCACAAAGTGGTGATGAAGACTCTCTCCACGTGCCCCTCTACTGTCTCAGTTGAGCTTTGTGTGAGTTTCTCTAAATCGAGGTGGAGCATCTAGTAGGAGCTTTACAACAGATCCTGGGATCATGAGGTGAGGAGAATCTACAGATTCAAAGGGTCTGACAACAAATATTTTTGCCTCACAAAATATTTAGAGGATTTAAATAAATATAACAGTGGATAAAAAACAACAATATGTAAACGATTTTAAATGTAACCCAAACGTTGGATCTGACCTGTTTGCAGATGACACACGATGCCGTCAGAGCTCATTCGATAACTTATACCAACGTCTGATATTTTAATTGTCTCAGAACAGAGAATAGTCTGAGCTTTGTGTTTCTGTTTGCCCTCACAAAAGAACATGGGAGTTGGCTGAAAGTCATAAAAGATTTGTTTGCACATGAAGTGACGGTCGTTTGTGCAGGAAGATTAAACACTGAGGTCAATGGAGAACCTGTAAAAGCACTTGACATGGAATGGCATTTCAGTTGTTATTAATGGCACTTGACATGGAATGGCATTTCAGTTGTTATTAATGTGTGTGTTTAAACTCGGTACATACACCGGTGCTCTACTCACAAACACACACACATGAGTGTGTATGAGAGTGTGTGTGTTTGTGTGTGTGTGTGTGTGTGTGTGTGTGTTATGGGGGTGTGGGAGGCTTTTAGCTAGATCAACAGGCCAAGCGGGTAAACAGGCTGAACAGTGGCTGTCACCTGTGGAGGATGTTATAGCTTTACCCAGCACACAAGCCCTGCCTCTGACTTCAAACTGTGAGAGCCAGATATCAGGCCACATGAAGACGCCTTATCTCTGCTGCAGTCACAACCTCAGCCACAAGCGGGGGGGGGGGGGGGGGGGGGGGGGGGCGGCACACTTTTGTTTAAGATTAACACACTGACACTTACACTTTTTATCTAAATAACCGACGATGGTATCAAACTGCGTGTGGCTCAGACATACTGGAACCTGTGTGTCTGGAATCTGATTACTTATTACACTGCTCTGGACAATTTATGGATGTTGGAGATAATTCAGATCATAATTCTAATTCTAACTGATGGTACCTTCATCTTCATCTATAAATTCTCAGCTTCCCGACAAAACAACACTGAACGTTTAGCAGATTCAGCTCCACACTCATTGACACCATGTCACAGAAATGAAGGACCAACAAGTCAAGTTTGACCTTTGCTCAACAACCAACATGGTAAAGCATCCAAACAGCGAATTTAGCACGTGATGCTTTGAGTGTAACTGATCAGAATTCGTAAATTATTTGTCATAATGATTTAATATGTTGATAATCCAAGCTTTTATGATTAAATACATTTCAGGAGCCAGGGATGCACTTTCCTCAAGGGTCCCTGCATCCTCCAATGAATACGTCCCAGATTGACCCCGACTCCGCCCACTGAGACATTATTCACAGTCGCC
Organism: Pleuronectes platessa; assembly: GCF_947347685.1. Taxonomy (NCBI): domain Eukaryota; kingdom Metazoa; phylum Chordata; class Actinopteri; order Pleuronectiformes; family Pleuronectidae; genus Pleuronectes; species Pleuronectes platessa. The sequence goes on from NC_070626.1 coordinate 26,949,888, forward strand.
GCACATTTGCTCTGCTATCAGAAATGTAATAAACCTGTGTTGACATTTACTCAGTAACGTCAGGTCTAAAAAGCAATAGGCAAGGACAACCGAGGTGTGACCTTATGATTAAATGGGAAACAAGGGAACCCAGTGCAGCTTCAAACCGCCATTGTTTACTCTGAATGCTCATACACACACACACACACACACACAGACACACACACACACACGGCTGTACAAACATGGATTGTTGACTCGGGAGGAGACACAGGAGGTCGGTGGAAAAAAGGGAGGACTGTCATATATTTTCTAGGACAATGGTGGCAGAGATTATAATTCAGGAAGACTCGAGGGTTAAGCCATGACACAGATTTTCTATTATGGTGTAAAAATCCCTTTTTAATCACCGTTGTGTTGACCTGAGAAAAACTAAAGCACAGTATAGAACAACAGACGAGCCAAAGACAAAGGTCAAATCTCCCTTAGAGCGAATTCACAGGTCAAAAATAGACCCGGCTAAAAACACACTGGTTTGGGCCTGTTACTACATTTAGCAGTTTTTAGATTGTATAAATTGTTGTGGTACATTATAACTATAACACAAAATTTTACAGAGGACAACAACCACTGTATCCTCTGTTGCTAGGATCGCAATGTAAACAGCAGAATTATTCAGCACACACAGCACAATCTCACAGGTATGTGCTCCAGCGTGTGGTTGATTGGCCATCATTTACGCATTGTGCTGAGTCAGCCCTCTGGCACAGCAGCACCCCCCCCCCCCCCCCCACTGTGACAAAGCAGTGTTGAAATTCTCATTGAAATTAATGAGCAAGCCAAGTCGTAGTGGAGTGCTACTGAGTGTGCGGTCTAAACATAGACACCCAGTCCACCGAGCACACAGAACACTCACAGAAAATCCACTCAACCATCTTTAGCAGTGATCGTTTTTTGTTTTGTTTTTATAACTATTGTATTTTGGGGATTTATCCTTTTTAGAAGTGACAGATTTCTGGGCTCTTCGTAAATGTAAGAGTTTCACAGGAATCACTTCAATCTACAGAAACGTATCTAATCTATATGCTCCTGTAGAGGCCTCAAGTCCATGAGATAGCAACTGTGTTTTAAGTAAGATGTGTTTAGTGTGCGATATCAAGCGGTACAACACTACCCACAATCCTCAGGTGTGATGGCAACGGCTGTGATTGGTGGAAATGTTTCCTGCATCCATGAAGATCCTGTCGGCTGCAGTCGGATTGGCTCAGTTAAATCAACAAGCTCTGGAAAGGATCACCTGTAATGGTTTATGGGATCTTAAAAAAATTATGTCCACAATCTTAAATTTTTTTCTTTGCTCTGAATCAAATGTTGTATGGTCAAGTTATAAGAACAAGCTAAAATGACAGAAACTATCTTTGAGAAAAATGCTTTTAATGTGGCCTTTATAATAGGAGACAACCATTTTTGCGAGGCTGTTGTGTTTAACTAGCATTGTGTGAACTTGTTTGACTTATGATTACTATGACAAAGTCTTTCACTCTTGCATTGGACATTAGGTTAAAGATAATATTACATATTTAGAATGTTGAGACCCAGATGTTGATTCTATTTCAAATCTTGATTTTCTAACAGAAGAGCCCCAATATTTCTTATTTCATGATTATTACAACTCTCTATTATTATCACAAGTCATCAAAATAATGAAATTCACAATCAATTGTTTCCAGATAAAAAAATAAACATTTCGATGTACTTCCTTTACCTTATGTATTCTTTATTTTTAGTGTCATAGATATTTAATAGACTGTAATTTCCACATCATCGAGCCTGTGAGCAGATACATTTTGATGACGTCTTTTGATAGAAAAAGGGGGGGTGGAATGTGTACACAGACCAAACACACCCAACAAGCAGTTTGTGTATCTGCATCATATTTGTGTTCACCGCAGAGATAATTGCCTCGTGATTAAAAGCCTCAAACAGCAAATACACTGTTTGGTAATCTCACACTTTCACACTCAGCAGTACACGCAACACAAAAAATAAAAGGTGACCCATCTAATACAATGTACCAGAGGAAACACAGAGTCCACAGCAGATAAGAGGGGCCGTGTTTAAGCAGCCATTAGCCAGTGTTTGAGTTAAAGAAGCCATTTAGAAAAGCAGCGCTGTCATGTGTTTATTTGCTCCGACACTGCTTAAAGGCTGCCTGGTTAAACAAGCAGGGAGGGAAGGGTCAATATTTCCACAGGCGAGTCGCAGACACAAGGGCTGAGATTGGCTGATTGGTGTTTGCCACCTTCCTGCCACTTCCTGCCGTTCCTCAAAGTGGTTCGCCCACAACACATGATGGACATCCTGCTGACAAGTGACATCACTGCAGGTCAATATGATCAACTAATGTTTGAAAAGCAATTATATTTCTATCAATAAGCTGTAAATAGGTTTAAAGGGATAAATGTATGGTCCTGTCGATTAGAAATATCAATAAGGTTTATTTTGTTAATTAGTATGTTTTTAATGATCTATATAGATCAGGTCTGTGAAGTTGCTTTTAGAAATTAAAGAGTATGATAATAAATAACACCACATGTTGGACGTATGCATCTAAAGCAGACTTGATTTCCCAATCTGGATTTACTGGAGTTTTCCTGAAGGTGTTTAGTGCCACCTGCTGTTCACATAGGAAACTACAAGATTTCTGTCCCCTCTGTCAATACATTCACATCATGTTGCTATTTTAATTTCAATATTAATGAAGTAAAAAAAAACTATTAACTGTGGAATGGTAAGTTTCTGTGTAGACACACATTAGGTCCAAGGTTCCACCAATCGCTCGAGTTGGGGCTGGAGCCAAAACAGACTTTTCTGCACCAGTGTACTCGACCAGAAGAAATGAGGCTCTGACTTTGAGCTGAGTCACAGTGGCTTTAAAAACAAAAAAGAGTGTTTGACCTCTAGCTTGTAGAGTTTAGTGTCTTTATACAAGGTACACAGGAAGTCCAATAACCACAAAGATTACAAGAAGGTATCAGTTGCAGCACAATTAAATCATTCCTCTTAAATATCTTTAAATGTATAATGTCATTCCTCTTACAACAGATTAAATAAAATCCAAGGGATTTCCACAAAACGTGGTGTGAAGATAGAACATGGACCAAGCAAGAACTCACAAGGTTTTGCAAGATTTATTTTGTCTTTCTTCAACATAATGAAACTTATCTCATACATTTCCCAAGGAAAGAATCATGGAACTTGATAATAAAAACAAACACATACAAGGAACTAATATCTATGAGTCTGTGAATTCTGGTGGCGCTTTACTGTTTGTTTTATTATCTTCTTCTCAAATATGTGGAAAACCCTGTCAACACCAATCCATAATTTAAAGTTGCAGAATAATTAAGATTAACAGAAACCAACCCTCATAACTAATAATAATTTTTCTGTCTTCATGAACAAAAAACATTACGAGGAGACTTTTTTCAAAGGAATTTAATGGCACCAAAAAATAAATCAGTGCGCTACACATCCTGTTTTAAAAGACAGGAGTTAAAAGTTTCATCATACTTATTCTTGGGAGTAAGAGAATTGATTTCAGTAAAATCTACTTAACAGCTAAATATTTACAAACTCTACACACTGGAATTTCAAAACACGGGCCACTATTTTTTGCATAATCCACAAGCTTCAGCGTCGCCTCTAATAAATTTTAAAAAAGCAAGCAAGCGGAACTATAAATTAAAAAACTAAAAAATATTCTTTGCATGACTCATCACATAAGTTTAAGAAAAAAAGGTTCTTCAGATTGTCAGCGACTCAAGGCTTTCTCCGTCTGGAAGAAAGAAAGAAAACCCCAGATGTTATGAAAGGTCATTTATAATATAGAGCAGCACACAAACACCACACAACAAACAAACACACAAACTTACTTTTGGTAGCCATGGCTGGAACTTGTGCTCGATACTGGAGGCTAATGGGAGGAATGGGTAGACATAAATTAGCCTAACTGCACACACACCCATCAAAGTACACAATTCATCATAGATGCTGCTGCACTTCAGCACCTGAAGCCATGTCGAAGATTTTTCAATTACACAGTAACGTAACCAGAAAGAAGTAGTGATTTCATATTGTTTTTGTTATATAATTATGAATATTAAAATATTACCACGTTTTCGATGTTCTCTCGTTGAACTCGACCTTCTCCAGAGCCAGATCGCCTTTTGCGACTGAAACAAAAAGAAACAGTTTCAGTCGTCTGAAGCCCAGAATTAAACCTAGCTGGAATTACCTTAGAACTTAGAAGCAAGATGGATAAGTTACAAAAAAAGTCTGTAAGTTGTAGGAGTCAAACTATACAAGATATCTCTGTTGCAGGATTTAAGTGTCAATCCCCCAAACAAACAACAACAATATTGTTTTCAGTGTATCGTTTCTAGTAAATAGATACCAGATCCACTCATATTTATGAACATTAAAAAACTGTTTGCCCATCCTGCTAAAAAATGAAATACTATATACTTGGGTGTCTTCATTGTGCTTTAGGGTATTTGACATTCAGGTAGGAACCTTCACTTTAGGGACAGGTGTCGCTAGACGGAGGAGCACACACAGTTTTGGACCGTTGTGCCAGGTAAAATATTTGTATGAAAATGTATGAACATATAGATTATTAGACACTGATGTCATTTCTCTATGAGCATGAATAACTAAGTCAGTCTCCGTGGCCCCTCGGTGCCTTTTAGTTAGTCTCAGCTGCGATAATATGGTTGAACCTAAAATCATGATATGATACCAATACACAATATTAAAATAGGTTTAAAATGATGTTGCAGGAATGTTACTGTATGACAGATAAAGTGTCATTCAGACATTTCACAACCTGTATTGTAGTATTTGGAAAACTTCTGTACCTCGGTGCGGTTGAAAACTCTTGACTTAGCGTCTCGATGTCAGTAAACTGCACAGCTTGTCCTCCGCCCCTGGTCTTAAAAACATTTCCCTGTGGATGATTGAGAAAATGAGAGAACACAGGAAGAAACATATGTTCAAAATCAACAGTTGAACATACAACACTGTCCATCGATCATCTGAAACAGGATCAGTGTTAAATCAAAGAGGAAATTATTCAGTTCAGAGGGAAACTCATGCAAGAAATTAAAGAATCTGAAGCCTAAACAGTGATTATCATTTTACCTTGATGAGTTGGGTCTCGATCTCCCCGTCAGAGGCCAGCTCTTGATGTCTGAGCACATACTTTTGGCATTTAGACAGAGCTTTCTCGCTGGGGGTCGACACTTTGATTGCATTGGGTATGATTGGCTGCATGAAAGTGTCTAGCTCCAAATTAGAGGAGGGCTTGTGGTCTACCCATTTCTCCCCACCCGCAGAGTGTGAGCGTCTGTGCATTGGATGGACGGGAAGGGCCGTCTGGTGATCCCAGTGTGACAAAGACAAACCAGAGAGTTATTCACAGTTGACACCAGCAGTGACCATTTAAAGATTATCAGGGAAAACAGCGACGGTTGATGATCAGAGGGTTTCGGCCTGTGCTGAAAATAAATGTATCACTGGAAGTTGTAGAGAGGCAGGACATGTTAATAATAATAATTCATAATTTCATAAATGTTTAGAAACATGTTTTACATTTAGAAAGGGGGAAAATGTTAACGTACCACAAACAGATGTAAATCTAGATTATTCCAGTAATATATTTTTTTTCATACAAACTAAAACTCCCTCTGCAAGGGAAACAGACCAGAGGAGTCGAGAAGAAAAAGCATGCCAAGTTTTTTTTTGAGTGTTTGTTAAAAGATGAATAGAACAACGCACTGATGACTAATGCAACATTTACATGTCTGATACCACTATCATGTAGTCCTAAGGAAATACTTTTAATAATCCAACACAAAAATGTGGGCAGCAAAAATGTATAAATTGCCAATAAATCATTGTTTTTCAATTTCCAATTAGTATCGATATAATGATTATCAATTAAATATTCAATCAAATCTATTAAAACTGCTAGTGTGTCAACAGAAGAAACAAATCCAAAGATTAAAAAAAATCTAAAGTTCTGTGTGGAACTACTTCAATAAAATAAAGATGAGGAGCAGAACCGAACTGCCAGTTTGTTAAGTGGTGCTTCTGAATTGATTTTATACATCACAAGAAAAAGGCAACTCTATAAAGCAGTTTGCAACAAGCAAGAGAAAGAAGGACAAACATGATGCAACTACTCAGAGGGCTTCAGGTGCAAGTCAAGAGTCTTCTCAAGCATGAAGGACTAGTCTACCTTCTATTCTAGATAGGACACACACACACGACTAGAGATGCAGCTTCTACTCGATGCATTTCTAAACAATCAGACATTAATCTTGAATTTAGAGTTTCAAGTCTACACCAAGGCTTAAAACGACAGGCCTGCAGAAAAGCGTAACACATTCTTAATAATGTCTACGTTCTGACACACACACACTAACCCTTCTGCCTGCCTCTAGGTCTAGCCCGTAGACAAGAGTGGTAGCAGAGGCCTCAGTGTCTTTGGCCAAGTGCTGGCCTCTCCTGCGACCCACGCTGCTGGTGCCGTGGCATAGGGGAGTCCGGCTCCTGCACTGGGGAGTCCCAGCGCCTACAGGGTACTTCTGCTCCCAATCTGAGATGGAGGAGGCCACTGAACGGTAAGCTGAAGAGGAGGTGGAGGGAGTGCTGGAGGAAGGGGTGGTGTAAGGGTCCTGAACTGCTCTAACATGGGCTTGATTTTGGTGGGAAGGAGTTTGGCTGAAGTCCTGAAAGTGATGAGGAAACGTGGCCAAGCATGTTAGCGGTGGCTCCAGACTGACAAACACAAATCAGTGTCACGTGTATTCCACAAGAATAGAAATCCTCAGGTTTAGGTTGATCAGATAATCAAAAATAATTAGTAGCATGCAAAATTTCTGGAGTGGTCACGGTGTAGACTGACGGAAGAGGAAGTGTCACAGAGTAAACTACTCACAGGAGTCGGTGATGGGGATGCAGACCTCTTCTGGGTGATGTTCTTGTCCCTCTCTCTTGAAGGCCTCGCGGGTTTCTCTGGACATTCAGATGAACTACCCGCGCTGGTGCTATTGCTCTCCGTCACTATGGCTTTCAGCTGCTTCAACTTTTCATCCTTCACCCACAACTTGTTCTGCATCTCCATCTGCTTGGCGTTCACTCGTCTCTCCTGATAAGAAAAAGCAAACAAAAACAAAGAGAAGGAACATTTTATTTTTAATTTAATCCTTCAAGACAAGATTCTCTGACGTCATGTCCAACACATTTCTTACTTTTAGGACTACAGGTAGTTTAATTTTTCCAAATATAAAGTTGTTGCACTCCAGGTGGTTGTTTATGTACATGATATCTGGGCTACTGTCCATAATGCCACTTACACACTCCTTCTCCCACTTCTGTCGGGTGTCTGTCACCACGCCGTGCATGCGCTGCTCCAAGCGCCTCCTCTCACCGAGTTCCCTCTGGAGCCTCTGCTCCCGGGTCTCCAGCTCATTCTGCAGTGAGCGTTTGTCCTGCTCATACATGTCTGTCGTCTTTTGCAGGATGTCAATCTGATAAGATGGAGAGAAATACAAGACGTGTTTAAAATGTTGCACTTCAATTTTAGAAAAGAGAAGAGTAAGATAGTTTTCCAAGTAAAAGAGACGACACCTTATATTCCAGCATTTTGGATTTTTTCTCCAACCGTTCCAGCTCCGTCTTCTGACTGACGACCAGTTTGTCTTTCTCGTTCAGTTTGCTTTGTTGATTGTGCAGGAAAGTCTCCTTTGCACTGTGCTGGTTGTCAAACTGCTGAAGCATGGACATCAGTGTATTGGCTGTGGGAGAAAACACAGCAATGGTATTAAGTATTCAAGTATTAAACCATTTGGCACGAAATATTTAAATCGTCAACATGTAGACAGAAAATGCTCAGTGACCAGAGAAAAGCCATGTCCCAGTTCTATGACCAACCAAAGACGGTTCATTGTTGTACTGACTAAACATGGGACTGTACCTTTCGTTTTGAACTGCTCTGATATCATCTGACGAATGTGTTGCCTCTTCTCCAGGACTTCAACCAGGCGGGGCAGTGTCTGATCATCGAATGCGTCCACCACCTCACTAGGAGGCAGGGCTGGAAGGCTTTCAATGAGCCGATTCAGCAGATCTGGGTCATCTAGTGCATGAATTAAAAAAAAAGTGTGTCAAACTAGTGACGTACAGTGATCACATTTCTGAGATGTGTATCTGCCATGTAAGAATAAAGTATGAGAAGGAGATTGTGATGCAAAATGTACCAGAATTCCCGGGACCTCCTCGTTCTTCATGTCGACGTGACATCTCATCTCTGGACGCCTGGTGTCTTTGTCTGCGTCCTGCAGGAAGGACGTAGATCGGCCCATCGGCCGGTCGCGCCACCTCCACCTCCTGGGTCATCTCGGCAAAGCGCATCACCAGCTGCAGCACATACAATGAAATACTATTACTACTACTCTCCTCTTTGCCCTGCAGCCCCCAGCAGAGTTCCAAATTAAATGCAGATCTTCTGAGACCCAACTGAGGAAATCTGCATATTTGAGGAAGAGTTTATTTAACAATTTGGTCCAGTTTCCATCGTGGTTGGATGGTAAACCAGCCAGCAGCTGCAGTTGTGCCTTTACAAGGTCAGACTTGTTCTTCTAGGATAAAGAGATAAGATTTTTTAAATTCAGGCCATTTTGCAAAAAAATAAAACGTCTTACCATAGTTTCTTCATAATCATCGGCCTTTGGGTTGACGCACAAAATCATCCTGACTTTTCCTTCACCGTCAAAGTAGTTCTTGAACAGATGCGTGACTTTAGAGTCTCTGTATGGAACCATCTGTAAAACAAAGGAAGCTCTGAGAAACTGCAACTGCTGTAACGTTTCTTAACACAACAATAAGGAATATTAGTCTAAATAGAAAGAAAACAGAGCAACTGTAAAAAAAGATGAACACATGATAAAACACCAACCTTGTTAGTTCCATACATTTGGTTTTCCCGCAGGACTTCCATACATGTGCGCAGTGTCATCAGAGACTGATTGATATTACCTGTACATGAAATATAAAAGAGACATCACTAAATACAATGAAATCACACAAACAATCTGCAGCTACAGGGGAAAGTGCCTCCTGAGTAATGAACTGACCGGCTTCACGGAGTCGGCTTCCCTCTGCTCTGGTTCGACTGGTGCGTTCGCTGCCGGCCAGATCCACCAGACACAGCTGGCTCACATTCACCTGGTTTCTGTCCTGAATTCCAAACAAACACTGTTAGCTTCACCATAGATCATCTGAATCCTTTGTGACACACACACAAACTTTTTTACGATGTAACATTGCAGCTGCATGTCACCTGTAGAATGTGGTCCCCATCAGCATCCAGTGGGGCCTGGGCCAACTTCACAGTGAACACACTGTGGGAGCGACTGGATTCCCGGTTGAGTTGAGTGTTGGCCGTCCTCCTTTTCTTTTGCCCTGTTGGCAGCAGGTCAGAAATTTAGCATGTGATCATTTACAAAAGAGATCAAATAAGCAATAAGCAATTAATTGTTTTTTGCAATTATTCCTGCTGATGTAATCAGTAAACTGAATATATTTAAAAATTAAAAAATGGACGACTTGGCGCCACCATACATCATGTTGTCCGTCTTTATGAGAGTCTTTGATTTCCACCATGAGAAGACAGTTAAAAACTGCTTTGAAAACTTCAGTGCCAAACAAATAGGTCTCCATGTTACACTGAACACACTGTAAATATGACAGAGGAAGTTCTCATTAAAACTCACCCTTCCAAAAGACTTCAAACGCCTCTTCTGTGGATTTGACCTCCACTTCCGTGCAGCCAGCCACATACATGTTATGATTCTGATCTTCACGGAGAATCTTGGATTGAGGCGCTCTGAAACAAGTTCAGGAAAAGACTCAGCATACACACAACAGAGTAAAGCCATGATGTGTTGCTTTAGTAAGACGAGCAGCAGAAACTAAAATGAGACATACTTGATGTTAGCGTCAAAAGCTAAATTAAATACTATCTAGGGAGACGCATTAAACACACAAATTCAGGGGAACAGACAAAAGCACAGTTTGTTAACAAACAAGCTCAAGCCATTCAGGGAAGTTTTGCATCTCCACTTACACGGAACAAGCAGGAAGCCAATCCTCGAAGACAGAAGCCACCAAAATGACACAAAGGTAGTCAGCTACATCTATGATATTTATGAGGGTTTGGGTTTATAGGATGGAAATACAGAGACTAAGTTTACATGGACAGCAAATATTCCAACTATCATCTCATCCGGGTTAATATCGGAGTATTGCTGTCCATGTAAACGTTTCTAATGTTGACCTATGTCAGCGACAGCCATGTTACACCTACAGACAAACAAGGTACTGTGGAATGTTCTTATTCAGGCCACATACATGAACTCATTGTTCCGTACAGGCGTGCCTCCACCGAGCCACCTAATGAAAACAGGGTTCTTAAAAAGTGCACTTTGTAAACACAGAACTTCAGAACAGTAACAGCCTATGTCTCAATAAGCTAACTCTACTAAAGCACAGATCAAACCTGACAACCAGTCTCTTACTTTGATCTGATTGGGTCAAACGAAGCATCTTCCAGGAGATCATAGATGTAGTTGTTGTAGATCTCGACGTAGGACACGAAAACGCTGTAACAACAATCCTCGTCCACATTCTCAGATTTACACGCCTCATCCACGCTGATCATATCTGCAAATTCTGGGTCAGCCCTCTGCCTAATAAAAACATAAACCAAAAACAATAACACAAACAGTAGCCAACATGAAAGTTAAATACAGTTTGCTCTAATTTCAACAGTGCTTTTGAAAACTATAAATTAGTATACAAAGTCATGGGGTATATAAATTTGCTCATAACTACCTGGAGGAGGGCGTCTTGGGCACTGACGGCTGACTGTCTCGCTTCTGTCTCTCCAGGAGAGCGTCAACTTGATTCTGAATCTCCATCCCATTTTTCTCATCCGGTTTAAACACCTAATGAAGATTCAAAACAATTTCCAAAGTAAATATCCCGTATCCCATTTTAGAGACTGAAACACACAAAAGCCTCAATGAATGAAAAGACGTACAAATCTTTTGGCCTGAAAGGCGCCGATGCTGTTGAAGAGCATGTCTAAAGAGCGAGGGAGGAGTCCACCGTCCCCAGGAGCACCGGTCATGGTGAAGGTCTTACCGCTTCCAGTCACACCGTAAGTGAACAGCAGACCTGGGAACATTAAATATCACAGATACATAAACAGAGAAAGACTTATTCTTTGATATCACTATGGATAAAACATAGTCACATGTTTTGTATGAACAATATAGGCACAACCATCAATAGTCATTTAGTTATTTAGATACTCTCAACATTAGGCTTGTGTGCTGCACCTAAACCTTAGATCACAGCCACAGGGTGGTCGTGTCTGCCCCCCCCTGGTTGCAGCACTGCATCGAGGTACATTTCTCCACACGGGTCTGATCCAACATACATATAGCTGATCTTTCTAATGACCTGGTGAATTAATATTCATGTTTCTGGAAGAACTTCTCTCCTGCCTGCAGCTATAGTCTATATGTCACTTTTAAGATGCATACTGATAATCCCATTAATTTATTCATTAATGAATGTTAGTCTGGGTATGGGATTTTGCGCAGTGAACTACATTACAGTTCATTGAAGAAAAAAACTTTAACTTACCATTCTTACAGTCGATGAGGTCATCAATCAGCGGCTTGGCAATAACGTCAAAAAGCTCAATTTGCGTGGTATTAATACCAAATACTTTTTTGAAGGTGTACTGTGTCTAAAGAAGAAACCAGGGAAGATCATTCAGCACATGTGAGAGGCATTCAACAGAGAACAAGAACCATTTCTTAAAGTATTAAAACACTTAGGAATCTTATAAATACCTTACGAGACATGTTTTGTAGTTATTATGTGATTATTTTCCTATTTTCTGAAATAGTGTGGTTCTTGAGGTAGAGTCCACAAATTGTAAAAGGTACAAAAACTTTCCTTTACAGTGATGAAACAGACTCTAGTGTCATTTTCCGGGATCTGTATCAACTTGTTACTGCCCAACTGGTTCCACATCCCACTTACCTCTTTGTATTCTCCATTGCGGTTGGCTTTCAGACCGTCGGGAGCATGCAGCTGAATAGTGGAGCTGCTGATCATGTCAACACAACATTCCTCATCTTCTGCTCCAAGCGGTCGTATACGGCAGTACACCTACAGACACAACAGGAAAGATATATTAATAAGAAGCTCTAGGCCACTTTTTAGTTGGATTTTAACAAGCTTCTCTTTTAACTGTGGTCCGAGGGTGTTTCAGTTTTTAGCTCAACAAAGTGAGCGATGTTCACTTACTCCAACTGGATCTTTCTCTGTGTTGGAGGCCTTCCTAGGTCCGTGCCTCCGAGGAGTCTTGCTTTTGCTGTAAAACAATGATGCGACATTAAACTTATCGCTCGGTTAGTTAAAAATCCAGACAATTCACCCGAGTCACTTTCACAACATGGCCAACGGTATGGGGATAGCTGTCCTGAACACTGCCTGACTCTGTTCACCTTCAAGGTTGTGTGAAAGCCTGTCGAGCTCCCCCACAAGGACAAATTTTTTCTTTAAACTAGGAGTGGAAACGAGGGGCCCAGGCAAAATCTTGGAGAAGCAGATCCCACTGGAACTACCCATATGTACACGGGTCAGGTATGTGTCCCCATAATTTTGGCCTAATAGTTATACCAACCCTTATTCAAACTCAAGTTTAGTTATATTATTTATCATTATTACAGGATTTGTTGACTATTTGCACTGCGTCTCCCCAGGATTACACTGTCCTCTCATATTCAAGCTTTGTCAGACTGGCCGTTATAGTAAAAATAACATGCGTGATATTTATAGATGTAATAATAGTGCTAATGCTAGCAGCACCAGTTAATATAAATAATAATTACAACAATAGTATTATGACCATTATTGATAATCCTGCAGATCTGGAGTCAGCTACCTGCAATGTGAGTCAGTGAAAGAGATAGAGAACGTGTGTTTCTGTGTCTTTAAACATTTGGTGTCAACTGTTTGGCTGTTTTATTGTATTTGTCTAAATTTGGACCTTTCGTGTGTTTGACAACACATGATTTGTCTTTGTGTGCAGGTCTGGGCTCAGTGAGACTTTTATGTGAATGTTATGCATCATATTAAATAAGCTCCAGGGAGGTGGAGCCTTGAGAAACGTTTGAACACAGTAAATCATTGTTTACATCGAAGCATTGATGTTTAGTTTGCTGAGAAGTCGCTGCTGAGCTCGAACATCCACATCGACCTGAGATCACCCCACTAGCCTCCAGTTAGCATGATGGCGGGCTAAGCTAACGCTACGGAAGTGCTCTTCATTTTCCGGACTATCCGCATTTATCTGTTTCCAGACCAGTCGCTGGCAGACGGATGATGTCGAACCCAGTGGGTAGAAGTTATATTCACAGACTATATTAGTATTAAATTAATATAACAGCAGCTTTGACTCACCCTGTTCTCTGCATCGTTAAGAGCTCAAGGCGACTCTGTCTTCATTTGAAAACTTCCCTCTCTTCCGACGTCACCACAACACGCAGGTATTTCAGCCAATCACAGCGGCCTGCAGCGGAAGTCCCGCCTTTTCTTCTTCCTCTACCTTTCCCCCGTTTGAAAAGAGGGTCGTATCAAGCGTAATGGGACATTACCGCCACCTAAGGGTAGACCAGCGTTACCTCACTCTTAAAGATTAACTTATTAAACTGTTATAACACTGAGGATATTAAATACTGATTATTCCCATGAGATAAAATAAAATAAGACGCAAATTTATATTATGAATCAAGATTCTTTACAGGTGGTTTTCCCCATTAGTTTAAAAAAGATGCAATAAACACTTGAATGTGCACTTTTGTATTTCGGCTAATTATCTGCTGGTTTTGTCTCAGGAAGGTAAATTCAGTGATAACTGTGATATAGATGACTGCTTTAACATGATCCTGTGAAACGATTGACCGTTTTGGTCTTATCCTCCCGTGTGTCAGTGGTTTTCCTGGATACAAGCTTTATATACGATGCCTGAGATGTGTGGCACAAGCACATTAACACGAATGATTAAGAATTGCAACAGATGTGAGTGATTGCTGAATGTAACTCGTCTCATTTTACTGTCAACATCCACTGTTACCTAAAATGACAGAAACCGTCCTTGAGAAAAAAGTATTGTCCCCGACACTAACATGGAGAAGATGGTAGATGAGTTATGCTGCAGCCATCCACCAGGGGATGATCGAGATGATTTGGCTTCACTTTAAAAGTTTAATTTGGGGGATGGGGGTTGGGGTGGGGTAAGGGATGGGATGATTGACAGGTCGATGAACGACTTCTCCTCCGACTTTCTCATCTGTTTCTGCAGATCTTCTGTTTTCTCGGAGCTGGCTCAATTGGGGTTTGGATTTCCTCTGTCTCTACCAACTCTTCCTCCTTTACTTTGATCCTCATGTTCATCTCTCCGAGCTCCTTCTCCAGCTCCTTCTCTCCACACGTTGAGTCAAGGGGATCAAGTCCATATGGCACTTCAGCAGAAGTGAGGCAGGAGACTCCATCTGCTCCACCATCTTTCCTTCTGTTTCTCAGGTGAGGTTGTTGGTGGCGGTCTGCTCCTTCAGGGCGGAGTATTCATCCACCATAGTAATTGAAGAGGGATGTGATGATTGACAGGTCAGACGGAAACTTTGAATAGAAAACTATACAATTCCCCCTCATCGTTCCGTCTCGCTCTTTCTTTTCCTTCTCTATCTTCTTCATTTCTTTCTTCTCCATCTTCTCCATCTTCTTTTTTTCCTTTTTCTCCTTCTTCTCCTGCTTCTTCTTCTCCTCCTTCTCCCTTTTCTCCTTCTTCTCCTGCTTCTTCTTCTCCTTCTTCATGCCCTGCTTGTCATTCTCCAAGGGGACTTCCTGAAAAGACAGAGACAATATGAATTTCACTCTTTTTCTTTTTCTAAGTCTAAACCTCAAACAAACCTACGATCCATAAGATTCAAATCACAATGAGCTGTTGGAACTTACTTGAAGCCAAATGGGCAGTTGGATCAGGGGACATATTTCGTCCTTCTGCTTGTTTTCTGTCTTCAGTGACAGCTCCTGCTTGATAACATTTGAAGATAACATCTTCAAATGTCTTGTTTTGTCTGAACAACAGTTTATTTTCATGCAAGACAAAGAGAATCATCAAATTCAAACACAAAAGAAGCTGAAACCTGCAGATATTTGGTATTTTGCTCAAGACGGGACCGAAAAAATTATTTAATTATAAAAGCTCAACGATCACAGATCCTTAAAATTAAGATTTAACTAATAAAATATATAATATCTGATGCACGATCTCCTTATTTTGTGTTTGTGATGACAGATTAATAATTTCCGAGTTAGTTTGATGGTAAAGAGTAAAAACTAAATGAAATAAAATATAATAAAAGGATTTGAAAAAAGTTGGTGGATTAGAATTTATTTTAATAATTTTTTGTTAAGAATTCAGAAAAAAGGTCTGGTGACATTTCATATTTCTATTTGTCAAAAACCGAATTAGGCCACAGCTTCTCCGCTCCGTCATTTGTTTATTTTCTATTATGAGCATTTGACATATGTATACATTCTCCCAATATTCAATAAACAACTAACTGTCGGGTAACATCTGCTTAAAACTATAATGGTTCATTATTTTAATTAAGATATTCCTAATTATTCCTCTAAACAATTCATTTGGGTCATGGATTTTTTTAATAGATTTATATTTTCAAAAGGACCTGATGGACCTTGCCGAGGACATCGAGCAGAGAATTTGTAAAGATCTAAGAAAAGCTATTTTATTATCTTGAATGGAATTTACTTGAGAATTTAATTTTTCCATTTCGTCTTACTTGTTCCAAGCATCTTAATATTAGCTGATTCCGCCTCAACTTTATTATTGAACCTCAGAAGACGTGATATCTGAAAAACTGTGAACATTCCAGCTCTGTTAATATACTTTTAAAGATATTAACTTTCTTCCGTCCAGTGCCTCAGTGAGTGTGTCCGTGCTGCGAGGCACCATGATGCTACAGTCACCACATTCTCACCTTCCTGATGGGGGTCCCCGCCAACATCCTGGCATTCTACACCTTCTACCGCAAGGTGCGCCGCAAGAACAACCCAATAGACATCCTCCTCTTCCATTAAAAAAATTATAATGATTACATATCATATTCATATAATGATATTAAATATATTGAATTATTTAATCGTAAACCTCACCAATTATTCATCTTTTGATTGAATCTGAACTACACATATTGTCACTTTGTCTTTTCCAAATGTTTTGCAACAGTTTTCATATCATTAGGGCCAAAGCAGTTAACAGTGCAAGGGCCCTAGAGTATCTCCAAGCAATATTAATTTTCTGTAATTTGAAGCATTTCCGAGGGGCCTTAACATGCTTGAAATCTCACAAAACTTTGCACAATTGTCCAGTCTGGTATGAAATTACACATTATATGGGTTATCATGAAGGAGGGTAGTGAAATGGCTTGATTTTGACCCCTACTGTTTAAATTAGCCCTAGAATTATGACATTCTATCAAAGCAAATCTGCCAACATTTTAAAGGAACCTCTTGTGGCGTTCCTCAAATAAAACATTCACGAGAAATTCTGATCAGTTCATTAATGAGTCCAACTGAACCTCATCAACAACAACTGTGTGTTGGGCAGGAGACTCCTCTTTAGAATCAACATGAGTCAGTTTGGTTTAAAGTTTATTTGAAAAACACCATAATAAATATAATTTGTACTAAAATACTTTCAACGTTTGTAAAGGAACAACGTGAGAATGTTCTTCTTGTTCTTTCTTCTGTTTAACAGTTCTTACATAATTAGTAACAAAACTTAAAATGTTGTTACTTTACAGGCAACTCAAAGCAAAAAATACATCTTCTCCTATCATGACTGCCTCATTTGTCCTGACATGTTTCTGTCACACTTCCTTATACCACAAGCACAAGCGCTATAAATCATCTTTGTGTCAAGTTTCCTGAGTAACACATATCATGGTAACAATCATTTTTGTCAAATAAATTACATACGTGTGCAACTGATGCCTTTAGTTTCAGTTTACTCTCAACATGATGTCTTACAGTCAAACATCCCGATAGGTCTATTGCAGAGTGGAATCCTTAATCAACCTAAACATTCAGCTCCTCTTGGTTCTGGAGTCGACCTCACAGAGTTTTTAAATCACCCACAATGCACTCTTTCCACATGTGTCTCGTGAGTAGCTGGGATCCCAGAGCGATGGCTCACGAAGCGGCAGGTTTAGCTGCAGGCGCAGTCCTTGTGCGGGCCTCTATTTAGACTTTTACCATATTTCTCTGCTTGGCAGACGGGTGCAGTGATGAGCGGGAGACTGTAGAGGCCGATGATAATCAAGTTCAGAAGCACACAAAGCACCGCCACACCCAGTGAGTTGGATAACGTGATGGGGATGGAGTGATCGAGGAGCCAAGGCCGCCGTGCCTCCATGTCCTGTTCCACGGCCTTCATCTGGAAGTGGGTGCCGAGGATACCGCACACGTGGAAGAGTTGATGGCTGTGACCTGCAAAGACAGGAGTCGAGTCGTGTTTGAGAACAGAGACGTCACAGTGAGAAGAAGGAAGCTCAGAGTAAATAATTCATATTGCAGCTGAAAGAATGCAAACACAGAGAGCTGGTTATCTATTAGCAGTGTTCTACAACGTTTAACTTTTATCTTTCTAACTCCAGTCTTCGAAAAAATCTTTGAATTGACTTGAACTGTTCAAAGATCTGACTTGTTTGATTTGTCATAAAAAAGTGGGAGAAATAGAAATTGGTCAGAGTTGTAAAAATCGACTTCTTTCTCATGCAAACCTTTTGATCACAAAACTCCACCAATGTTACAGGTAAACAAAGATTCACATCAGTTTAAAGTTTAAATGTCGCATTTCATTCAAAGTGAGCTTCAGGATTTTGTCACATTTCATCAATCTTTGACTTTCCCTGATTTTTCTCAGTTTTTTGCTGAAATGGTTTTGAAAACCTCTCATACCTTCGTTTTGTGCTCTATCATTTTATATTGTGCGAAATCATTTTGTTCAATAATTGACCTTTTTTTTTTATTTGATTGATATAGGTTGTAAATTTGCGAGATGCTTGTTGGAGAGGGCTTAATCAACAGTATGGAATCACTAAAAACACTTAAAATGCTTCACAATGCTGAGCTGAGGTTGAGAAATTATCTCTATGAGTGAAAACAAGCCTGGTACAAAGGTAGATATACTTTTTGGCCACCTGGAAGCAGTAGAGATGTGGATATGGAACTTGTTGCCAAAAAGTTATTTACATGGTATTATTTATATGTTGATAATCTACCTCACCTGGATCTATGACCTCACACCGAAATATTTAGCTTGCACTTGGTTTTCTTTTTTTTGTGTGTATCTTTTGTGTTTTCCTGTGGGTTTCTCTGTGCAGACACACAAACATATGTCAACATTAACTACTCAGTCATACCTATGTAGTCGAAGCTGCCCGGTGCCAGGCGCTCAGGTAAATGTGTGGCAAACAGGAAGCCTGTGAGGAAGGCCAGGGTGATGTGGTGGCAGTGGAGGAAGTTGGTGTCGTTGTCCGTGCATCCGTCTCCCTCACACAGGAACACCTGTGAACGCAGCACACACACATTTAACAGAGTGAAGCCACAAAACAGGGTTTTCACTCCACTGGTCAAAACTACTGGAAGGATTTCCATTATACTTGAGGGGTATTGGCTGGGAAAGAACCCATCACATTTTGGTGCGGATCCAATTCAGGAATTTCGTTGAATCAGTTTTTAATATTGTGAGATGGTGAACAATTTGCACTGATTTCCCAGGGAAGAATCAATGGATGTTGATGTAAAATAAAACATTTAGCGGAATCTATTTAATAATGAAAATTTGATGCAGCTTGATGGAATCTAACAGGACAGTTAGGCCTTGTCAGAGGTGCAGAGTTATTTTGTGTACGTCCAGAAATTAAACTTGCTGCCACTGTCTGAGTCAAGTGTGTGGTTCACTTTAGATAATTACACGTATTAACTGTCCACCGCATCTCACGTAACAGTGTAACATTTGTTGTTGAAAACCACATGTTGAATAAATATTAGTCAGATGTAGTGCATGTGTGAGCTTGAAGCACCTGAGCCAACACTCTGGATCTGTGTTAAAAATCCTATTCAGAAGGAAACGTGCAGCGTTCACTAAGTACTACATATCCAGGTAAGTCACTATATTCTTTCCCACTTGTCTTGTGAGGACACAGGATGAGTGAAGAGCACAGACGTGGCCGTACCCTGTAGAGCAGAGGAATGTTGACGAACAGGCAGGGGTAGGCGAAGGCAACCACACGAAGAATTTTGCTGAACCTTGGACGCCGAAACTCTGGGAATCTGAAATAAAAAAACTAAAATGTTAGTAATGAGAAATAAAGCCTGCACACACTCATGAAATAATCCTCAGGGTGAAACTATATTATATCTGTAGAGGGAGCTGTGTAGAAACAGGCAATGGTAATGCCCCATATACAGGAATTCTTTAATTCAGTACCAGAATATACAAATATAGTGATAAAGTGTACATTTAAAATGTTATGTCATCTTGAACCAGCTTTATGTACAGCAGACCTGTGCTGAGTGGTTAGAAGGATGAGGGATAAATAAGTAAAAATAAACATTTACAACAAAAATTTAAATCAAAGAAATTTAAATAATTCAATAATTAAAGATTGAATAATTTTTTAATATTCCATGTGGTAGATTATGTAAACGTCTTTTTCTGAGCACACGTTAACCTTTTGTCTAACCTGCCTGGCTGGAGCTACTGTACAATCGGGGTTAATCACTGTTTAGGGTTGGTCACTATAGTCACGGTGAGGCCACACCCATTGTTAATAATAATAGTCTATTGCTCAATTGTGCTTTTGAAAATCCCCGTCAATAATGTCTGAGGAATGAACACATGCAAAGAATTCAAAAGACTCAATCACACACATTGTAGTGACAACAACCACCAGGGTTCATTTCAAGCACAAGACACAGGCAGAGCAGGCACATTGGTCTTTACCTCTTTATGGTGTCATGATTATACTGGAGAAATGGTAAACCAAGCCTTGGCAGGGGGGAGAGAGAAAGAAGAACAAGCAACAACATTAATCAAGTGCTTGAAGAAGAAAAACAGTGGCAACAACGTGTTACATGCAAGAGGAACAGAACTGATTTGTAAAGACAGGCGTGAACAAAAAATTCCAATGGTAAAGTTACCCTCCATTATTTTCTATTTCTACAAAAAGAGCAGTGTGTGATCTGAGTCTGGATTAGGGAATTATAATCGTGATTTGTGATCGGTGATGTAAAAATACTTTATCGGTTTTTCGAAAGATCAACAGGAATCAGCAGAAAATGAAATGCACAAGAACATATGAATGAACGCATGCATGATGGGATCACAGTGCTACGACAGGAAACGGTGCTAACATTAGCTAGCGTTAGAATTTCGTCACCATACCTGGAGTAGCAGGCCAGGCCGGTGCAGAAGAGCGTGTTGAGCACAGCGATGGGGAGGTAGCACTGATGGAAGAGGCCGTTCACCCACTTGTCCGGGAAAACATACGCTGAGTAGATGGTCGCTGAACCTGCAGCAGCAGCAGAACACCAGTTAAACTTTGCTCCAAGCTATAGAGCGAAACAGTCAAACAGGACCTAAGTGTCCACTGGGACATGTTATTGGCCCCTAATTGATCAAATCTGCCACTATAGTCCCTGATAATAAGTTGTTAAGTTACTGACGACAGTTCAGTATCAACAGCTCAGTGCACGATGACCATTAAAGGCCATTTCACACTGAGTTCTCGTCAGACACTGTCACTGAATCACGTGGGCTCACCCAGGCTGTAGAAGCTGAGGGCAGCGTAGTCGAAGTAGAAGCAGATGTGGCGAGCCCGAGCCGACATGCTGCTGAAGGTGTGAGCACAGCTGGACGCCAGCGGATAGATGCAGCAGGAGATCAGGAAGATGACCAGAGGCCAAGTGAAGGAGTCCTGCCACGCCGTCTGCATCAGGACCACCGTCACCAGTTTCCACAGGAAATACCTGCCAGAAGAATTAAGTGTGTAAAATTAATAATTATGGCACATTGCACAATTCCACCCGTATCTTTGGCAGGTTCGCTGGAATATTTGTCCGAGATAATAAAGGAGGAGCTGGACTTGATTGTTCATCATACACCGCGTGTGGGTGTAAGAACAGTGTAAACAGACTTTTCCCTCCAGACTTCAGCTCCGACTGAGGAACAGTTACATCGAGTTACTTCCTGTAACTTTTCAATTTTACATTTCAGTTTGTTGAAGGATCAAACAAGTGTTCCTTTCACAAATGATCACTTAGACTCGCAGATTGACTGGTTAGGTTTGCATGCAGGTCAAAGGTCAAAGTTAATATGACCTCATATTAGTCTGG
This sequence comes from Pleuronectes platessa, assembly GCF_947347685.1. NCBI lineage: Eukaryota > Metazoa > Chordata > Actinopteri > Pleuronectiformes > Pleuronectidae > Pleuronectes > Pleuronectes platessa. The sequence continues at coordinate 26,971,500 of NC_070626.1, forward strand.
ATAAATAAATGTTTGCGTACGGAAACTGCACCGGTTGGCAGAGGCTTACAACCACAGGGAAGTATTTGTGTTTTTTTTACACGTGGAGAGGGCCGTGCTGTATTTCCACCTAGACTCTATATGCTACGCTAAGCTAACTTCCTCTTATCTCTTATGCCATCTGAAAATGTGACACTCAGCCATGCTGTGAATGATCTATCACACCAACCAAAACAAACTGGTTTAAAAATTTAAGACATTTCTTGCCTGAGAGTTCGAAGGTAAACACAGAGGGAACGTTTCATAACGAGCAAAGCAACAAAAGATCAGAAATGTAGAAACCTCCTGTTTCTTCTCCAGCAGACTTCAACGTTAAACAACCACTTCATTATATTTGTTTAAAACCTGTTGGTCATGTGTCAATGTTTGAAAAACCAAGATGTTTTTTATGCACAAGAAGCGTAGGAGCCTGTAGTTTGCCTTGTGTATCACAGCCACTGCTTCCACGGCTCAGTGCACCTCATTAACAAATCAACGTTATTTGTGCTTTTCCTCGTCACTGAGCACTTAACTAATTGTGGCACCTCATATGAAAACCTTGAGCACGGATCTGCTCATTAGCGTCTGGCCTGCAGGTCCATGGTCCCCTGACACAAACATCCATGGTCCCTTGTTACGTATATATATATAAATATATGTATATGCATCACACACACACACAAACACACGCAAACACACACACACACACACACACACACACACACACTTTCTCTGTGGACTACACGGTCAAAACAACTACATCTCGACAGGCAGGAAGTGCAGCATTGCTGGCTGGTGAAGGAACCTCTGTAGAAACACACATACAAATGAGTAACGCTGTGTTTGTCAAACACTGAAGTCTGGAGGAACCTGAGCAGCCACAGTGTTGCCTCCATGGTGTTAAAATGAACATATGCTGATGTACAGTAGATGGCTGTGGGGCGTATTCCTCATTCTCATCCTCCTTCTGTCTCCCACCTTGCATTTATCACTCTTTGGCTTTCATTTCCTCTTCCTCGTCTCCACAGCTCGTCTGCACCTCACCTCACCGACTCCCTTTACTCAGTAGATGCTGAGAAATAAGGCAACGAGCTGCTGCGTCTGTTTGAGCTACTTGTGTATGTTTGATAATTTATTCTCTTCATGTCAGGACATTTTCCGGACCTTTACATATGAAAAAACGCAGCCTGAGATTTTTCCGGGTCAGAGGAAATTGTCTGTAACACTCAGGTGAGGGGTGAATCCCGGGTAGAGCAGCAGGCGGCTGGTCATGACGTATTGATTCTGCTGCAGGTGTCACGTGTTGTTTTCTTTAAAGCACATCAACACTCTTGTTGTCTTTCCAAGTTTGACATCTTTGACAACATCTTCTACGTGTACGACTCCTCTCTCATCCAGAGATATTTGTATTGTCTTTTTTTTGTCTTTGTTTTGTGTCCGTCGTGTGTTGTAAACTAAACTATCAACAAGTCCCACACTCGCTGTGAATTTTCACATTTTAATGAAATTGTTTTTTTTGCAGAATGTCTATAAGATTAAGATTAAGATTAAGATTATAAATTCCGTTTGACTTTGAGCTCATCCGGGTGTAAGTTCTTCTTTGTGTGATGGAGAAAGAACGCAGGGAGTGGCTGGCTCATGGTGTTCAGAGAGAAGAACACGTGACTTCTCTGATATGTAAGATATGTTCTGAAACATGTAATATTGTAAAGATGATGGAGCGATATAAAATAAATTTAGATTTGTGTCTGAATGTTACATCCTTTACAAGCAGTGCACGATTCCTCTTCCACTGCCTGACTGTTGTGAAAGTCAGGAGTTTACCACTGGTGAGAATTTGGAAATAGTTTGATGTGACATGTCTTCAAGTTACAAACTATTCTGCATTAGTGACTAAGACTCTACTTGTTGCATCTCGAGAATAAATAAATCGACCTAAAACATGTTTCTGAATCTATTATGTTGATAGTTGTGACGCTTTGCAGGAAACTTACCATGTGGGTAGAAAGTGTGTCCAGATGTTGAGCGTCTCATTGGTCAGCTGGAAGAGGCTCAGGACGCAGTCAGTGGCCGAGCTGCGGGGGTGTCGGTACCCAGAGATGATGCTGTCCTCATGGAAAACCTCAAAAAAAAGAAATACCTCAGTTAGTCTGGAGTTAGTTCGATAACTTTTAGAAACTTTTTTCCCCTTTTAGGTTTGATGCAGCAATGAGAAATGTATATTAAACTAAGGATTAAATTATACAGAAGACAGGAGGAGGAAAGTATCAGTGAAACAAGAGTTGCTTGTTTAATTGTAAAAGCTTAAATATCCCAGTTTAAAACCGACGATGTCACACAGCTTGATGGTGAGATTTTGTTATTTTTCTTAAAAATGAAGCTTTCACCTTGTTATGCTTCTTAAAAAAGTTTCCTATTCAATAATTAATTAATAATTAATAAAAAATCGTTTTATATTTGAACTGCTCACTGCTCATGTTCATACAAAACTTCCAGATTAAAGATCCAAGGCACAAAAGGCTTATCGTCACACCGGTTATACAGGTGTCACGGTGGAAAACACTTTAGCAGACGAAACTCTGTAGTAACACAAATAATAATAATAAAGATAAAAATAAGAACAAATGTATTTGTAATAATAACAAATATACATTTCTATCTGCGTTGAGTATTTATACAGATTATTTAATTGCATTATTTATTAATTAGCCTGATCGTCTGAAGGTCTGGAAGGTGACGGACCCGAGACAGTGATTTCAGTGTTAAGAAGTTAAAACGAACAGGAGGCTGTGATTTAAGAGTTTTTCCCTTCATGACTCTAAACGAGCAGATTTTTTTCCAAAGCAAGTTGATGCTCGACAGAAACATTGATTTCATCTCACATCAGAAGTGGATCCTTCTCACCCACACACGTGTCTTCTACCACACAGGTGGTTAATGTGGACTGTGTGGTGCCTGCAGCTCAGTGTGAAGCGTCCTACCTGTCCAGTAGAGATACAGTGAAGAGCAACTTACTTTTGGTACTTGGTTGATGGTGAAGACTCGTGGTAATCTAATGAGGCTGAACATGATTGTGTGGCTGCTGCTGCTGCTGCTGCTGCTGAGGTGTGAGAGTCGAGCTGATCTGAGGGCGCGCCACCGGCTTTACAGGGTTGTGTGTTGCCATGCCGTCCTCCAGGTTCCTCCCCCTCCATCCCCTCCTTCTTCGAACCCAGCGAGAATATCCAGTATACCTGAGAGCTGAGCCACACCTCCGCCTCCTCCTCGTGCTCCTGCTGTGTCTCTGTGGAGGTGTGTGTGTGCACACAGACACACACACGCACACACACACACACACACACACACACACACACACACACACACACACACACACACACACACACACACACACACACACACACACACACACACACACACATACACACACAGCATCGTGTCTCCATGACTTCAGATGACATTACAGTGATTCCCTGGAGACTTTATCTAACCTTAACCATGTTAACTAATTGCCTAACTCTAAACCTTAACCTTAACCTTAACCTTAACCTTAACCTAAAGCTAAACATAACCTCAAAACATGACATCATCTTAAAATTGAATGATTCATGTTATGGGGACTTTTTGTATCCGTAAGGAAGAGAAGTCCCCATAACATGATACAGAGATATAGGTCCCCACAACATGATTAACACCCGGACACACACACACACACACACACACACACACAGGTTTGTTTACCTATCTATACTAGGACTTGCAACACATCCAGAAATGGTGTTTTGCCTTAATAGGACTTTAAGCTTTAGTCCCCATGATCTACTGGGACTGACAAAGTCAGTGTGTAACGTCTTTACGTCTATATTCAGTCTTTTAACAAAAGAATACAACTGTTGTTTCATAACAAAAGTCTTGTGTTTGTAATTGTGTTCACGTCTTGTCACCAAGTGATGACAGACGGGCCTGTGGAGCCGGTTTCAGGGAAAGACCTCAGCTCAGCTCAGCACAACTTATCAACAAGTGCATTCTGAGTCTCAGCCGCGCCTGATAAGGCTGCATGACTCCGTGAATGGAGGGTGTGAATTGCTCTCTCACAAAAGTCAACAGAGTTCCTCACGTGCCACTTTTCTCGCTCGTCTTCTTGTTGAACTCACATGTCACCATCTGCCCTCAGACCGACGGCAGCGTCACACCCAGCGGAGACGGCCGAGTTTATCTTGTTCAAACTCTGGAGCAACGAAGGCAAACACGTCTCACTGCCAGAATTAGGAAATACAAAGAAGGAAATGTATTTTACATGTTACACAGGAGAAGATTCCTGAGCTCTTCTGGATGACTTAAATCTAAGGTAATCAGTAACATCCAATAAAAGTCATTCTGGCTTAAGTTCAAATGATGTTAATGCTTCAACTCGAAGGTTTGATGGAAAACCCAAATGACTTAAATACCTAATCCTGAGGCTTCTGTTCACATTCCTTTAACCTCTGAGATTGAGTTGTGTCAAAGCTTTTCTTTCCGTGATGCACCAGGTTGAGTTGTATTCTGCAGCCACAGCAGCTCATTGTAATGAACCCCCACACACACACACACACACACACACACACACGACGCGCTGCAGCCGAGCATCATGGGATCTCACTCTGCTTCCTCTCAGGGGAGCAGAGCCGCGGAGCAACAACAATAATAAACCAGCCGCAGATGCATGTTTGTTTTGTTTGTGCAGTCAGTTAAAGTGGAGTTAATATGTGAGTCATCAAGACTTTTTAATGGAAACAGTGTAAACAAAGTCAAGTGCTGAGGTGGAGTTCAAGTTACAACCACAAAGTTCAATGTTGTACAGAGAGAGAGAGAGAGAGAGAGAGAGAGAGAGAGAGAGAGAGAGAGAGAGAGAGAGAGAGAGAGAAACCACAGGCGACTGCTGAATGGGGAGAAACAGATAATATTAATAATAACAATACTACTACTACTGCTACTACTATTACTACTACTACTACTACTACTACTACTACTACTAATAATAATAATAATAATAATAATAATAATGTCTTTATTTTTAGAGTACTTCTCAAAGCCAAGTTAGAAGGTGCTTACACACCAGTAAGAATGAATAAAAAATAACATAAAAACTAATAAAAAATAGTCATAAAAGAATAAATAAAAGAATGCAATCATCTTAATAAAACTAGAATAAGGTCAAATCAGGGAATGAAATATGATACAAATTTGTGTGAATATTTGATTCAAGGGAAGTTGCTGACTCATCCGGCCACATTTCCTCAGATGAACAGATCGACGCAGCTTCTTAGTTTGAAGTTAAGTTTAATTTAAACCTGTTTTCGTGTGTTTTCTTTGACGTGTGATTGAGAGCCGGTGTTTCATTGTCCACGGGCAGCAGAAGGCTTCAGGACTGTGGGCTCACAGCTGGGTGTGGCTGGGTGGGGTCGGGTGAGAGCTGTGTGCTTTCCCACACCAAAACCTGACTGGCACACTTCAGCTCACGCTTACGATTGACAAAACAACAAGTGGGCCAACGGGATTATAATCGGTGGAGGTGTATGAAAACAAATGTTACACAACATGTGGCTGAACCGGAGTAGAGATCAGAAATACTTGAATGATCCCATAGGGCGATTGGAAGGAAAGGTTTGTTCTTGTCTCTGTCTTTTAAAATCTAAATTCATCACAGCTTCTCCATCACACGTCTGACTGCAACTCATTACAAACATATTCCCTCTATTTAGTAAAAATTAGAGGTGTGGAGTGTTTATATCCACTAAGTTTCAACGGTCCCCTTACAAAACCAAGTTTACATTTACGTGATCCCGATTTTTATTTGGATCAGCTCCATACTGATCAATTATCAGTCCTCTAAACATGGACGATTTAATTTCAAGAAGGTTCAGGAATTATTCTCTGAGAAATCGAGGAAAATTTTTAAAAAAGTGAAAGAAAATACAATTATACATTGAGAAAATAGTCATTGTCCCCTAGAAGGTTTGATTCCAGCTTGTGTTTCTTCTCTGTACAATCTTTCTGTCCTCAATAAAATACTAATTATAAAAAAAAGAATGGACACCTTGTGCACATTTAGCTGAATATGATGTAAAAAATATGTAATTATTTGTGATCCAGCAGCCAATGATATTGGTGCTGACACTTGTACCATCCAGTCTGTCCACAGGGTGTCAGTGTTTCCAAACAGAAGCTGGGATTCAGGTTCATTATGAAGATTCACGATCAGAATCAGAATCAGAATCAGAATTATTTTATTTGCCAAGTATATTTACACATACAGGAAATTGTCTTGGAGTGGTTGATGCATTTGTACATAAAACAACAAACGGACATTAAAACAACAATATACACAGTAAGATGAGGAGAAAAGCCACTGAAAGGTTCAGTCTTAATGAAATGTATTATAATACAACACTAAGATCTCCAGACTTTGGCCTGAGATTCAATAGATTTTATTCTAACGTGTGTTTTATTGAACGCATCAGTCAGCATAGACCTCACAGCTCCATGTTGTGGAAACATCTCAGGGAATTAAAGGGCATCACTGCAGGTTCTTCATGAAGCTGCAGAGACGCTCGCTTCATATCGACTGTTAATGACAAAAAAATAACAAGTTTGCTTCGGGCCAAACTCTCAGCTCCTCTTCCTCTCTCTTCGTCTCCCAGAGCAGATGAGCCTCCTGTGGAAAACACTTGGTGTTTGTGTGGAATCAGCACAACGACCGAGCAGCTCCTCACATCAAACATTCAGTCAGTGTCGCTGAGGCAAATGTTGTTTTCTTTAAGAGGAGAGAACTTTGTTTTTGTTTACTGCCGTCGACCAAAAGAGCCGCAAGTCTTACGATGAATTATTTTCTAATCTAACGTGGGCTGTGATTTAATTTGCATGGACGCCGACGTGGAAAACAACTTGTACTTGTAATATCTTAGTTTCTACTTTAACTGGTGAATATTACTTAGCAGATTTAAAAACACTGAGTTTACAAAACCACAGCTAGAGATTAAATCATCTAAGAGTTTATAAAGTAGTTTTAGTTTATCCACAAAATGCTTCTTGAAGTTTGCATGTTCCCGCCATTTCTCATTCCTCATCAATATTTTTGACCTGGATTGAACGTGTCAATAAAAGTAATGAGGAGATGTATAAATATATAGTCCATAGTCCATGGACTGAATCCTAAATCCCATATATATATATTATAGGGACTTCCGCATTGGCTTCACTTTCCAGACCTGGATTCCATTGGATCCATTTGTATACACAGCCTCTGGATGTTCCAAATAAAGTGCTCAGTGAGATAATGTAACTATAAACAAGAAAAATAATATTTCTGATGTTAACACGATAATTATCTTATTTTTTCATTATTTTCCTTGAATTACTCCATAGTTTAATAATTTCATTTTTTTTTACATGGACACATATGAGGTAGTAACAGTAATGATTATAATAAATAATAAAGTTATTCATTTTATTGTATTTTTCTTGAATTAATCATCGAACAATGTATTTTTTTATTTACATGAACTAGTAACACTGATATAATATTAATAGTAATAATGTAACCGTGTTGACAGATGGTTGTTCGACTGCTCGGCAGCTGCTCACAGAGTCGCAGGCTCCCTGGTGTTTTGGTGGATGAGATGAAGTTTGTGTCTCCAAATGTGTGCGACTGATAAATTATTAATAATCGTTCGACTCCAGGCGCCTGTTTTTTCTCTGTGGGATTTCAGACTTTGGTTCAGCTCCCTCCTCCAACCACAGGCTCGTTTTCTCCCCAGCACATCTCTCATTCTCCCTCTTTACTCCCCCCCCCCAGTGCCGCTGTCTCCTCATCGTTTCTCCTCCAGAACCATCATCACCATCTCAGACTCGGCTGGAGATTGTTCTGCTGAAGACTTTCATCCTTCCCGTCTCGAAAAAGTAAAGAACTGTGTCAGCTGCTCATGAATGAACAAAACACAACCGATACCAGGTTTGGGAAAAGAGACGGTGGATTTATTTTTCATTTGAGCCTAACGACCATTTCTCTGGTTTTCATTTAGCAGAGAGGAGGAGATCGAGCTGAATATGAAAACAGAACAAATGAAGTCTGAAAAGGATTTGGCCGAGAACTAGGAGAAAGACTATTTAATAGTTAATAAAAGCATCAAAGAAGACGACTGCTTAATAACATGGACGAACTGAAGCCACTTCTTGTTGATCGCCCCCTGGTGCAGGGCTGGAGAACAGATCAGGTTGTACTTCGCTTCTGGAATCCGTCCAAATACCACAAGTGTAAAATGGACAATTTGTCTTGCACCCAGCGGCCAAAAGCCATTAATCGTCTGGCGAGTGAAAACATGTATTTTTCAAAGTTTCAAAAGAGCCAGACTCGCTGTTTCCCCTTCGCTTCCCTGTTGTGCTCAGCAAACCCAGGCGGCTGCTGGCTGAAGCCTTTGGTGTATATTTAATGGAAGGATATGAAGGAGGTATTGATTTCCTCATCTCTACCTCACTGCCAGAGAGCAAGAAAGAAGAAAAAAAATCATATCCCCCCAAACTTGAGATTAAAACCTGGGGAGAAATTAACTCGTCAAGGTTAAAGGATCAGAAACTTCGGGATCCTTCCGGGACCTGAACTGTCTAACTGCACTTTTAAAGTTCCATTTCTTTCCGGATGCTTCCAGATCCACTTTCTCCTCTGAGAGCCGCAGACGCCCAACACACAAACAAACAAACCCGACAACGCCGGGTTCATCTTTGTGTTAATCTCATCAAGCGGGCAAATGTATTGACGGGATGAAGGCTGCGGCCTCCAGACGCCAGATTACCCAGGATCCCCTGTAATGTCATCACGGCCAGCGGAGGAGGCAGGAGAGGCCGACGTGGAGGCGGCTGAGAGTCGCAGTTTATTGGGTTTACGTCGGATTAATTAGACGACTGGGAGACAGACCCGCCGTCGGGGGGGACGCTAATATCATTAACGTCGGATGAAGAGGAGGAATGAGATGCGTGGGCTGGAGTGTGGAGCTGTGAGGGAGAAATGCCAGAAGGTAATGAAAGATGCAGGCGGGCGGCAGGAGAGCGTCTTTCTCAGGTATCAGAACAGCCTGATTAGGATTAAATATTAATCACTATTGTCTTTCTGCTCGGCAAGTTTCTCAGCGAGGTCGTTGAGCGAGGACAAAGTGTTCCTCCTCCGACAGACGAGAGCAGATCAACTGAATGTTCTTAACATCCGATGAATCAAAGAACCGGGATCTGAACGAGAGCTTCAGGATTATGTGACTGTGTTAATGTCCTCACCTATGATGGTCATACTTAAAGTGTACTCATCCTGTGCACACATCAAATTATAAATATGTTTTTTATGCAAGTTAGTTCTTTCACACCACAGCAAATTCCTTGTATGTGTAAACTTACTTGGCAATGAACCCTAATACAGATTAAAACAATCAGCCAGGAACTGGTTAGAAGCAACAGACCGTAGATAAAGACATGTCAGCTCTCAAAAAGTGAAGCCAGAGCGTCTCCATTGCCCCCTGGTGGCTGGCTACAAAAAAGCACACAAACTCTGCCTCCTCCCCTTTAGGGGACGGGACATAGACTAAACTAAGACGTTCTCTCAAAAAGAGCTTCTGTCGTTAGATAGTTCTCATCATTTTGTCCAAGTGGAAATCTTTCTGAATTTTTTTGCTATTTGAAGCTAAAAAAAACAACTCCTGATTCTTCAAACCATCCATCAAGAGGACGTCGTTAAAGCAGCTCCATCAGCCAATGAGAGCAGACGCTGGCTCCAGATGTCTTCAGAGCAATAGTATATATGCAGGTTAATTCCAGGATAGAGGATGAAAGGACATGTGTCGTCCATCTCTATTTACAGTCTACGATTATAACAAAACCTTTTCTATAGAATCTGAAGTTAAGAACTCGTCAGTCTGAGACAGTTTGAATATGTCGTCCACAATGAATAACAAAGGTTTTGATGTTCGAGCCACAGACCCGAGAAGAAGAAAACATCCGATTGCCGTCTTCACGTGACTTTGTCCGACCAGCAGCTCAAATCATAGAATTTAATCAACTTTTGACATTTAATTAAAAAAAAGCGGGAAAACTTCAAAGCTGAGTAGCAGATCAATAATTGATTCTCTAATTATCTTCAGATGAATATTCTATTGATCGACAACTCAACTGAATGTATCAATGGAAAGATGTGAACAGTCACACGAGTCTCATAAAGGTTCATAGTATGATCATCTTCAAAACACTGAAAGACACAGAACTTTAAGAAAAATGCTTTTATTTTTTACACCTTTTAAAAAGCAACTTTTATAGCACAAAGATTTACTCTGTATATAAACACTTCTCTTCCTGTGGCTAAAAAACGGTAGCTTTTGCACATTGTGCTTAGATTGCAAAGTCTATACAACTGCTCTGGGTCTCCTGTGGTGTAACGACCCCAGTAAACATTTTATTGCATAAATCACATGTGACCCCAGCGATCATATGTTGACGTCTTTACTAATGGATAGTGGAAAGACAGGAAATAAGATACCACTGAGAACGAGGAAAAGGAATTTCTCATCTCCATTATACAGTGAACAATCATAGCAGCTTTCTTAATGAAGGCGATGCACATTGTCCTAAACAAAATAAAAATAAAGTGATTATACACGGCAGTTGTGCTTTTGTCTAGAAAAAAAATCGGATGCCAATGATATCAACAAATAAACAAACACACTTAGAAATAAAATGTAAAAATGAGCAAAAGCTTTCAAGGATCATTTGCAGCTCTTGGTTCACGTCCCTTTTAAAAAGTAGCTGACTAAATGCTAATCTCTAGTTTCACACAGCCCCCGTTTACCATGAGCGCGTTTTACAAGCGAGTTGTTTTTGCGATAATCTATTTAACCTACATTTGATCAAACGAGCATGTCTCAGAAGGCAGTGTCTCGCTCCACGACTTCTCCGAGGAGACGCGTCATTAAATACTGAGTGGAAATGAGTTTGCACAGAAATATACAAATTCAAATGTACTTAATTCAATGACTTTGGTATAACCAAAACAGAGGAAACATCAGTTCCTGATAGTTTCCCTTTAAGCAAAGAAGAATCAATAATGCAAGTGTTCATGGGAAGTAGAAAAAACCGCCACCACGAAATGAACAAAATCAAAAAATGCAGATTATGAAAATGTGCACATATACGTGTCCTGTCTGGGATAAAACTTGAACTGTGAGCTTTATGAACTGAGCATTCATATCACTGTTTGCATCCACAATATAAACCTCTAGTAGTATCAGGGCCACTGTGAGAATAAAATGCGTTTCCATACAAAATAAAACGAATTAGGATTTAAAAGACATATTCAGGTTCATAATTTTGAATTTGTGTTATTACTTGAAAAAGTTTAAATGCTGTAATGTTCTCAAACTGCTGCAGCTCCTCCTTTCAGCCTCTGTCAGAAACACTTGATTTGAGCTCCCGTCTCTTTAAGGCCCCTCCCCCCCTCTCGATAAAGACTTTGGGCTTTTTAACTTTGCAGAACTTTTACATTCCCAGCAACCATAAAACACACAAGAGGAAAGAGAAACTGAAAAAAAGCATAATGTGCCAGCTTTAAAGTCAGGAACCGACTCTTTTCATCAGAATGAATCACAAGCTTTTCCTTTATTTCTCACACCAAGACGACCTGAAATCAGACTCTGTGGGAAATTGTGTTTATCTCAAAGTCGCCCCCCCCCCCCCCACCCGGTTTTATGAAAACGACCAAAGAAAAATTCCCCACTGCCACTTTTCAGACGAGCGACGGCGCCACATTCTCCTGCTTCTCATTAATAATCTTTAAAGCAGATCGATGAAAGCCTCATTGAAGCCGAGGGCTCCACTCTGTTGTGTTTGTGAATGTGACGCCGGTGGATGCTGACTCATCCCTGACGAGCGACCCCGCCGCCCGGCCGCCTCTCCAGCCTATTAGCCGGGTGAATTGTTGGTGTCTGGGCGAGTCGGCTTCTCCTCGAGCAGCGGTCAGCAGGGCAGCGCTCAGATTAAAAACACAGAGTTCATGCACCCAGAGAGAGAGAGAGAGGGGGGGAGAGAGGGAGAGAGAAACGAGAGCCTCTTTGTGTTTATAAAGAATTCACCTCCGGCTCCACTTCTCCTGGCTTTGTTGAATTTAACGTTAAGAGCTGACATGGCTGTGAGATGCAGCTGTGCCTCCGCTGCTCACCTCTTCCTCTGCTCGGAGACACAACACACACGTCTACACTTAGCTTCACCTGCAGCTCACTTTGAGAGGAAGATGACTCTTAAGCTGTTTTTCCAGACGAGCACTGAACAGCAGCAGGGAAACGTCAGGAAAACTCAGAGCAAGCGAGCGAGCGGGCGCTTTGATGAGGTTTCTACCGCGCAATGAACGCACAACTTAAAAACTGCAGAATGTAAATATCTCAGGATGACAAGACACGTAGAAGACGCAGACAAAGATTTGGAAAACTGGGAAAGACGGATCGCACACGATTTGGGCGATAACATCATAACCTGATGATTTGCCGTAAACAAAAACATGTGATTTCAATAATTTATACGTCACATCCTGCGTCGTCTGAATGTTCCAGACTTTTTCCAGTTGTTGTAAACGTGTCTGAGCCAGAAGACCTCCTGCTGCTTCTTCATAGGTGGAAGAAAAACCCAAAATGTATTATGGGATGAAGGAGCTTCAAAATAAAATGGATCTTACTCAAATTTTCCAATAGAATTTGTCTTGTAACGCACATTGATCTCCATTCATCCAAAGTGCTGACTCATCTCCATCTGTACTTCCTTGTTTAAATGGAAATTATGAATAATAAAACCTAAGATTGATCTTAAGTTGGAACACGCCCACGAACGAGTTAAATATATCTGACTCTGAACCGTCCAGCTTTACCCAAACCGTGCAAACCAGAAGAACTGTTGGGGGGGGGGAACTTTTAATCAGCAAATCTTCATTTCTCAGTCGCCTTCTTTCTTTTTCATTAATCACTGTGATTTGTGATCAGCTGCAACCGCACACACAGACGCACACACAGACACACACACAGACCTGACTGGACTGAGTTGGGATTCACAGCCAGGTTCTCCGAGATGGGAAACTTATGCTTTACAAACTGAGCTGAACTCAAAGTGATGCAGAACTAATTACTTTTAGCCGTGTTCCTCAACGCCACATGAATTATTAATGATTCTTTGTGACCAGCCAGAGTTTAGTGGGGGTTTGGTTACAGCTGAGAATGGTGGCAAAACAGCGTGTTGTCTTAAAACTTCACGTGTAGATACAAGCTCTGCAGCAGCTTCAGCACTGGTGACAAACTAGGAAAAATTATTATTTCAGATTATTGATTATATGTCATGAACTGTAACAGGAACACTCATGTTGGGGCAGCTCAATCCCAAGCTTGCTACAGATTTGTATCCAGGATATTGTGTGTTCATTTCTAGACAGTAGGCGGAAACGTGTCGTCCATATATCTACAGTCTACAGTGGGAGGGCAGCTGGCGGCCGAGCCTTTGAAATCAAATATGGTGGTTTATCAGACACATGGTCCACGATGTTGAGTTAGATTAAACACAAATACTTAAACCGAGTTCAGCTCATGAAGCAAACAAATGTGTGTGTTATGTGTATCATAGAGAAAAGTCAACAAATGTGTGTGTTATGTGTATCATAGAGAAAAGTGCTTCAGAACGGACCTGGAAGCTACTGGTTCAGAAGAGTAAAGCCTTTCACTCTTCAGCTTTCCTGTGAAGGGATGAGGGTAAAATAAATCTCACCTCAAAGCTTAGAGAGAAAAAACTTAAAACTGGTCTTTCGAAGGTTATGAGATAAAAACGATGAATTTGAAAATTATAATCCAAAATAATTAAATATTGATATTCTTTCTCTTTTTTTTTGGCAACATTGTCCAAATAATTTATCATATATTCTGTTATTTACAGTTTATCTATTCCAATAAACTTCGCAACTCTGGGGTAAAATGGTAAAAAAGTAGTGATGGATTTATCGAAGACTGTTGTGACCTCAATGCGATTCGGTTTTAACTGTTTGAAGAGTCTCATCTTTCTCTAAGAGTGTACATCACACACACACACACACACACACAAGGTCTGTGCATAATTACAAACACTCGTTGAAGGAAAAGAGGAGGAGAGCTACAGTCGGCAGAAAATATAAAACCTGCAGCAGAGATGAGAACGTTTTTGAGTTGTGAGCTGCAGCTGATTAAACTCATCTGTTACGGGTTGAACCTCAACCAGAAACACACTCACACACACACACACAATGTGAGAGGACCCACCTCACATTCATTATCCAGTTCACACACACACACAGTCTACCCCTCAGCTGGATCACATTGGTGGATTACACTTTGCCTAGTTGTGCTTGGCGCGAATCCCTTTTAAGTAGTTTTTCCAGCGCTTGACCACATCTCTGAAGACGGGAGCATTGTCTATGGACGCCAGCAGCTGCAGCTGGTTAATGTGCGTGGTGTGATAGTCCCAGCGCGCCAGGTTGGGCGCGGCACCCAGCATGAAGTGACGCAGGTCATAGATGCTGCCCGACCCCGTGTCATAGAGCGGCAGCATGGCCTTCAGCGACTCCATGCCGCGGCTGAACAGCTGCCCCGCCTCCCTGCCAACCTTCTCTCCCGCTGTCTCAGTCAGGTCGTAGAGTCCCAGCAGGGAGTAGATGAAGCCGTTCAGCACAAAGGAGCTGGGCGTGGTGGGGTACTCCTCATACCAGTCGTACTTGTTCATGAACACAGCTTTGACCCCGTGCTGCGCTGAAGGCACCTTGTAGGGTCCGACTGCCTTGAGGGCAGCGTTGAGGTAAACCTGGTCCTTTGTGAGGAGGTAGGCTCTCACTAAGGTGGACATGGCCTGGCCCTGGGCCATGGCCGAGTACCAGCCGGGCTCCAGAGGCCGGAAGCCCTCGCCCAGTTTGCGAGTGACCATGATGGGCCAGCCGCCTCGCTCGTCTTGGTTGCGCACCAGCCAGTCGCTGGCAGCAAAGAAGGCGGCCATGTGGGCAGTGGTGGAGATGGTGACGTTGTCGACAGAGCCGCGTCCTTGTAGAACTAAGCGCACCACCCGTCTGGGCATGATCTGAGAAAACCAGACACAATTAAAGCAAAGTTTAAAGTTGTTGCTTGAAAACTGAAGAGATTAATTATCTCACTTTAATGACACAGTTAACTCCCTTTCAAGGGGATTCGTGATTTGAAATGATGACTCATTCATCCATGTGCTTACTGATTCATTTTCCACTGAGAGGTTATTTGTTTCTGCTCCAGTCCAGTTAAATATTCATTAGAACACAGATATTTGATGAACGCACCTTAGTGGCCTTCACAGCCTTGGTGTTGGACAAGCCGACGCCCTTCCTCAGGTCGGTGAGCAGGTCCCGGGTCAGAGTGCTCCAGGAGGTTCTCGGCCCGATCCCGTAGGTGATCTCGTGATCCTTGAAGGCGATGAGCTGCGAGTTGGTCACATAGTGAATGGTGAAGGGGGGGCCCTTCTCTGTGGTTTCCAGGATCACGGACACGCTGCCGTTGGAGGTGAACTTGATGTCCAAGCTGAGGATGAAGTCTTTGGCGTTTCCCAGCTGGAGGGAGACGCCTTCTGACGACTCTGTGGAACCAGAGGAACAAATGTGTCTGAAGCAGCCGAGTGGAAGGAGAAGGTAAAGTTTACAGCTGGTATTCAAGTGCATTCCTTCAAACTAAATAAAAAACTTAGTGAATCTAAGAACTTCAGACAGTTACTAGACGACAAGGGGCTATTTTTAGCACAGTGACTGGAAGTCTGTCTCTGAATAGACGCCTTTGATGCTTCAATGAGAGCTCGTCTTTTTACTCATGATCCCAAGATTCACTCTGTAGTCACACTGTCAAATCAATAACACACTGACGACTTCAGACACACTCTCTGCCTTTTATTTCAGGGGTCATGTTTCGTTATTACCTGTGTGAAGTGTGTATGAGTGAGTGTGTGTGTGAGGTGTCTTTGAAAAGTGTGCGTGTGCACGAGTGCAGAGAGAGAAGTTAGACGCAGACAAGCACAGACGAGGCTCTCATGGGAAGCTGAGTACAGATGTTCCACTGCACATTGAAATTAATTAGGAGGACAGAATGAAGAGAATAGAGGAAAAGAAGTGAGAAGCAGCCGGATGGAAGAAGAGAGTGTGACGACTGCGGCTCTTTGGCTGCTGTCGAATCGTCTACTTTAGTTAAAAAAGTTCTTCACCGAGTGAAATGATCCAGAAGGATTTCAGCTGCAGCCATGATGAGACCTTTTGAGTTCTCTTAATGATGAGGAAAGGAGCTTCAATGTTTCCTATGTTATCTCCTTAAGGAAACACTGAACCATCCTTTATGAAAGGAAAGAAGGAAATGCTCTCCCACAATTCAAATCAATTATTAAATTATTATTTCAATTGCATGAGCATTTCCCCTTTTTGTATTCTTTATGTATTTATATTATTTCAACATTTCAGCAGTTTGTTTTGGATTTAAATTCAATAATATCTATTAGTTGTTACTTCCTGTGAGTATGTGATGATTAAATGTTCCTTCAGTATGAACTGAAAACCTTTTATCAGGAAGTTGGATTGTGTTCTTGATGAGGAAAATGTATTTGCACATCTGAAAACAATATTGTGTTTGTCATTGTACTTGTTAAATATATAAATAAAGCTAGATCAAAAGAACTCATTAAAGATTCTCCTTCACATTTTTCCTCAACCTGATGATGTTTTCCATGTTGAGGAAGGGATTTTGTTTTTGTGGTGCTTTTTGTCAGCGGCCCTTGTGTGTGTTCTTTTCTCCTCTGCCTGTTGAGGAGGAAATCAGAGTGGCAGACGGGCGTCAGGAGAAGATGAGCCACATCTTACGAGAGGTCTGGAGGAATCAGCTGTCTCTCTCTCTCTCCTCCCAGGAGGGAGGGTTTTTGTTTCTTTTTTCACTCCGTCTCTTTCATACCCTGAGTTACACTTTCACACATTCCAGCTCTCACCACAGCACTGATACTACTGACCTACATATTCCACAGTAGGTTTTCTGTAGAGCTTACAATTAATGCTGTTTTCCGGCATGAACAGACCAAACCTTAAGTTTGCGTTTCACATATGGAGAAAGCAGCAGGATAATGCTGGGGTCAGACAAACGGAAAAGCTGAAGGTAGGAAGAAATTACTTATAAATTCCACTGTCTTCTACACGTCTCCTCTTTTTCCTCCTGAGATACGTGTAGTCTCACATGAGCCGTTTCATGACAGAGTGCAACTTCTCTACTCTTCCCACACACTGCCACGGCGCCGCTCACACCCCATCATCTCTCAGCCAGTTAAACTTGAGTTGAGTTCATTTCAAAACCCCGGAGCGCCACGAGCTCCTCGATTGATCTCCCCTTTGGCCTCATTGCTGGGTCTAAACAAACCTTTTTCTAATCAAGGCTCAGCCGAAGGACGGAGGGAGGACAGCGTGGAGGAGTCAGGAAACAGAAAGAGGAGGGTAATGGAATGATGGGTCGCACAAGAGCCCTTAAGGCCAGCTGAAGAGCGGAAAGAGTGAAAATGAGCCAACAGCGAGAAGACAATTGAGAATCGGAGACGGAGAGATCTCGCATGACACGAGCTGAAACAGCTGAGGCAGACGAGGTGGACGGAGACACAAAGACAGTTGATCAGCAGGAGAGTGAAGGAGAGCCAGTCTGGCAGGGGCCTCTGGATGACTACGGCTCTTTAATGCACTCATAAATCCATTACTTAAGGCAATGCAGAGAGTAAGTGGATTTGTACGCTGGCCCTGTGATTACTCTGCCATCAATAAAGGATGGACAGGGAATATAGAGGAAGAGATTCCACCTCCTCTACTCAGCTCGCCGGCTGCTTAGCAATAAGGCAGGAGACAGAGGAGACGTGCAGCTCGAAGCACATGTCAGCACAAACCCTGCTCGTATACATGAGTGAGCGTGTGAGGCGAACACGTGAAAACATGTACGGTGCGTGTTGTGCGTCAGGGGACACAAAAGATCCAAGTGACAGGACAACAGTCAATGTCGTTCAAGGATTCAGACAGAATCTCTGGACACATTCAGGAGACATGGGGCTTATTTAACATCTAGGAAATTGGACTTTTGATTTATTTTTATTCGTATTTCTTAATTATTATTATTCAATTCATCTTTTGTCCATGCAATATTGTAAAATATGAAGAAATACTAGGCCAACGTGATTGATTCAGAGTTCAATCTTTATTCAATCTTTATTTGGAGAGCGTGGCCTAGAGTGGGTGTTCTGCAACAAGAAGGTTGCCGGTTCGAATCCCACTGGATCCCATCTGCATGCCTAAAGGTCCTTGGTAAGATACTGAACCCCTATATGGCCACTCATAAATGTTGAGTGTACTAAAATGCTTTGGACAAAAGCGTCAGCTAAATGACATGTAATGTAATAATGTAATGTAATTTGATAAAACTGAAACCATTATGACAACCTGATTGTTTGCCTTTGAGATTTTGATTTTTGATTTTATCAACCGAAAGAATTGATAGTTAAATAGTAGATTTAATGAGACTTTTTTAATATGAATAAATTGGAAGAAAAACATCTTTAGTAATGATTCTCATCAATCTTTAAAATGACAAAATACATGTTGGAGTAAGTATTCACTATTTTCATGTCAGTATTCAGAAGATGTGCCTTTCAGCCTTGAGACTGTGTGAACCATTAACTGTGAATAAAGATGGACGACACATCTCCACTTCCTCCCACTGACCAGAGATTAAGCAAACATATTGTGGTGATTGTGGAGAAACAGTATTTGAGGAATGCTTATGATCTATCGTGAGTCAGTGTCAGTCATGTTTGATCCTGTTTCTACAATATCAAACAACTAATCAAAACCAAACTTACTGGAAGATTGAGCACTTGAACATACTTCAGTGTAATAAGAACTACATAAAACCATCAGGCAAGCGGATCACAGTGGCATCTATAGTAGCCTGACTTTGTATTTGTGATGAAGTAGCTGCTCAAGGTCTCCCAGGACTGAAATCTTAAGGAGCTTTAAACAGACTTTGTTTATCACGCCAAATGAAATCTGCTTTAATTTGGTGCTGTAACACTTTGAAGATTTGAGGAAACTTTTGAGACGCAGTACAGCTGGCGACAGATGTTACTGCGTCTGCAAACAGTGAACAATCTAATCAGTGATTAGTCTGTACAAACTGCATTCTTATACCAATAATCGAACCCCGAGGGGATTGAGAAAATAACGGTGCTCTGTGGGGGACGGTGTTCGTGAAGCCATGTGCAGATGGTAGACAGCGGGTTATTATCAGGGGACTGACGATTGATCCACTTGTCAGAAGCTTTGAGGGGCTGCTCAACACAGGTGCCCTAGATACAGTAGAAAGAAGGGAGAAGGAGGAGAAGGGAAGGGAGGCAGAGGACAGAGAGAGAAACTGACAGCAGAGGAATAAAAAATAAAGAAATATGTACGAGAACAGAAGGCATTAAAATGAATCAGACAAATATGACTGCAACGTTTAGGACGCACAAGAAAGGTTTGCGGGGTGATAAGTAGGTGGAAATGATAAAATAGAGGTTGAAGACGGCAATATGGTGATAGACAGTGAAGATTAATGGAGAATGAAGACTGTCAAGGGAAGGCTGAAGAGCGATGATGAAAACATGATGATGTCAAGGAATGAGAGAGCTGCGATTGAGAGTTGAAGCTGGAAGCTACGAGCTGAGCGATGAGCAGAGACAATAAGCTGTAGAGCGGTGGAATGAATGGAAATTGATGATGATGATGATGAGGGGATGGAAGCTGAAGAATTAGGAGGTGGGGGTAAATATAAGGAGACAGAGAACCACTCAATAGAGATCAGAGAAAAGGAGACTGTCCTGGATATCTCAGCAGATCACATGAGATGAATGAGTTCAGTCATCACTGGGTCAAAGATTCAGACTTCTCCCGTTTCCAAAAAGTATCTCAGCAAAGTGGCCGTTGTTATTTTACAGATCATGACCACTTATAGATTTGCAAAGTCACGTCTCAGCACTAAAGACATAAACCTTGGTGTCCAACTTGTTCTAGTAGTTATGATTACGCTTAAGAGTCAACAGACAGCAGTCAACTAACTCTGCTGCTTTTAGACACATACTGAAGTTTGGACATTTCCTGAAAAAAAAAAGCTGTAGGAGTGCCTAGGATGTGAGAGGCAGGATCAATAGTGCTTCTGACACCTGAGCAAGTCTCTCCCTTATTAGAGGAATAGGCAGCCGAGCACCAGCCTGGTCCTGTCTGTCCTCCTGTACACTATCCAGACTGTGAAACTGACCTCAGACCTGAGACGACATCTGGCTGCCTTTGATACCAGCTGTCTGTGCAGGATAGGAGGCCTGAGGTGGTCCCACAGTGTCTCCAATGCTAGACTCCAGCAGCTGAATGTGAATCCACCTGTCTCAGCAAGAATCAGGGCCAGATTCTCCCCTTTAAACCTGCTCAATTGCTCTGGGAGCTGCCACCCTGAGGATGGACCAGACATCCCAGGAGAACGTGGACTGGTCTCCTGTAGCAGGACCTGAGAGGCCTGGGACTACTTCAGAGTCCAGAGAGTAGAGCACATGCTGGAGGAAGTTATCACAAGCTCAGTGTTTTCCTCTAAGGACCCAAATTTGATCCCATTGATTTGCTCAGCTGTATCTGTGCTTCTGAATCATTTGGTCAGAATTAAAATCCACAGTATCTGAGTCTGTATCCCGACAAATACTCTCGCTGCCCGGAGAGTAATCCTGTTTGGGATGCAGTTGAAATAACAATAAGAGTCAAGAGGTTTTTTTATTTGATATTTTCCCTCTTCAAAGATCAATTTTTAGATGCATAAGTGAGAACACTGCACCAAATAACAAATCACTACATGTTCCGAGGCACCTGGAGCACAGTGTTCTCTGTACCACACGACTCCGGGATGCAATGTGAGAGAGGTGAATTAAATTTGATTCCTTGGAGGTAAAATGGTGCAAAGTCAGTAAGCTTTATCACGAGTGATTACATTTTATGAAAGTGTGTTAATTACGTACTTGAGGAGAAATGAAGAGACAATAGAGCGACAATTCAACAGTTCGGAGGGAACTTCTGCCTGCAATTTTAAAATTCACAAAGATCTCAGAGACATTTTAAAGATGTTAACTCAATCTGTGACTCACCCTTTAAACACATCTAGATATATGTGTTTATACTGCGTATAAACATGTTATTATATTGCCTGTGTTGTGAGCTCATACAACATTCTTAAATAGGTTCATTAAAATAAGGAAACTTGGAATTTCAATTGATTTGATCAACTTATAACTATAATTAATATGACTTGACTTAAGAAATAACGTTATGATAATGTACATAGTTTTTAAATAATAAAAACACAATCTGACAAAACCCGATCCAACCTATCCCTCAATTTCAGCTAAAAACAAGACTATAGTTATAATTTCAACCTGATCTCGCTTAAAGGAGGCATCTGAAGCATCAGCAGGAATTTTCACGTTTCGTTTAGACAACATAAATGTGACAAAGAGAAAAATATATGATGAAATGTGTGAAGCTGCTTCTTTAATCAATGCTGTAATTTATAGAACTCTGTGATTACGTGGGGTGTCCGCTGTCAACCGGCATCAGCCACTGGTATTCCACGACTGTGCCGGTGACTCATCCTGTCCTGAGGGTGCAGTTGCATATCGAGCCTCTTACAGCCACAGTTAAAGGAGATAAGCTGCATGCCTGGAGGCTGTCGGGGCTCGTGGCAGGTTTGCTTACCTGGAGCACTGAACTGACGCACGGAGGTAGCTCTGGTCTTGTCGTGGACACGGCTGAGAGCACAACCTTTCGGCACACTCCAGGGTGCTGTGCTGGCCCGGCTGTCTCTCTCCTCCACGGTGTCGTAGACCTCCACGTGGGGAGGGCGCTCGGTCAGGTTCTTGCTGTAATGGCTCAGACCGTACTGGGCAATCTGGATGGCGTAGAAGTAGCCCTGAGGGCCCCACTGGGTGGAGAGAGGCACGCCTGGGTGAAAAGGAGAGAGTGGTAAAAACATTACGCTTATGTAATTCGTTTGAATTTTCTAGTGGTTACTTTGAATGTTAAAAATGCTTCTAAATCTTTTGGTGATCATTTCTTTTTTTAAACTCGTTGCAGGGAATTAAGCAGATGTTCCTTTTAACATGGCAGATGACATAACCATGATTACATCAGTAAAACTGGACCAAATAAATGACTAAAACTTTCCACGGCACTAACAAGGATTAAAATCTGAGTTCATCTTAAATTTTTAAACAGAGAAACAGAAGAGAGCAGAAAAGGGTCAAAACAAATAAAGAGCAGAAAAATGTAAGTGAAAAATACCACCGGCAGCAGCTGTGGCTAATAATGTCACGGCGTGGTGAAATCCAAGCTAATCTACAGCATTTCACCGGAGGCGCGCTTCCCTGTTCACACAGCCAGAAATAGCTTGGGCAGGAGCATCAGTCTGATTAACAGATAGTTCACTTCAAGACCTTGTGACAGAGAGAGCAAATGTGCAATTCAAACCCCATCCTCCCGAGAAGAACACAATATGCTCAGATTAGCGCTGGTGATAATGGGCCTCCTTGTCTCAAAATAATTACCGCTCCGAACATAGCTGATCACTTGTGTTTTCTGCTGGAGAGATACTTGCTGTTAACTACTAAGCAGGAGCATCATGGAGCTGGTATATCCAGTGTCTGGTTTGGTGCTTCGATTGTGCACGTCCTCAGAAATTAATGTTATGCATCCACACGATGCAGCACGCATATTAACAGTGGGGGGGGCAGATACTCTCAATTGTCACAACACTGTTGATTTACCGGCATCTCTTTCCGTCTATAACTGCACCGTGATCATTTTTAACCATAAACTAACCTCTTCCTGTGTTTTCAAATTGAAAACCATGAGGTTATACATGGTCTGAATTCTGTGGTGTGATATCTACTTGAATTCTCAGGTAGCATGCATACATGGCAAGTATGTAAACAATTACACCCATGATGCATCTGGGTGTCAACACAAATGGGCAGCAAAAAAAATCTCTGTATATTTCCCACATGACCCAGCCTCAAATCAAGAAAATAATAATAATATAATAACAATTATTTATTCCTGATAGAAACTAATATATTTGATTGCGTTGGTAAAAGAAAACAGAAAGAAATACATAAACTCACATACAAACTTAAACTTCTATGTGTTGGAGCAGCTTCTAAACCCACTGAAGATAATATAGCTACAGACCGACTTTTGCTTTTGACCCTTAAACTCTGACATGTGGATGAATGTGAGTAGAACTTAAAGCTGCAGTAAGGAAAAGGCTCCATTTCAACTTTGAAGCAAATGTCTGCAATGTGTCATGAAGGGCCAATGAATATTCTTTATAATTGTTTGTCAATTCCTTTTCCATAATAGTTTAATAAACCGATGGTGTGTCAGGACCAGTGATGCCGGTAACGCGCTACTTAGTAACGCGTTACTCTAATCTGACCACTTTTTTCAGTAACGAGTAATCTAACGCGTTACTATTTCCAAACCAGTAATCAGATTAAAGTTACTTTTCCAAGTCACCTTGCGTTACTATTTCGTTATTTGTGGTTAACCCGCTGGGCACGTCCTGCGGCTGGGGGAGCAGTCGCCCCGTCGCCCTCCTCACCACGCCGCCGGAGGCTCGGTGTGCGGCACGCCTCGACGTTTTTTTTAGGGGGGGAGGTGCTCATCCGCGGTGCGGGGGCTTTCCTTCTAGTATGCCGCGGGGCGGTGTCCGTCGGCGCTGCGGAAGGCGGGGACCGGTTGGAGGGGACCGGGTACGGCGGTCGGCGGTAGCGACTCTGGACGCGTGTCGGTCCCGTCAGATCACCTCAGCTACAGCGCCCGTTGGGGGAACCCTCCGTTCGCGCGGGGGGGGGGGGACCTCCGGCGGTGTCTAATAAAGTTAGTGTTGGCAAAACCGGTTGTCATTTTTATGTTGAGGCGGCGGGGGTGTTGTCGGCAGCTGCTGAATGTAACTAATAAAGTAACTTGTAATCTAACTTAGTTACTTTTAAAATCAAGTAACTTGTAATCTAACTTAGTTACTTTTAAAATCAAGTAACTTGTAAAGTAACTAAGTTACTTTTTCAAAGTAACTATGGCAACACTGGTCAGGACTGAGTTTTCCAGAGCTGTTTCTGTAGTATTATCTGCCTCCTGGTGGCTAAACCATCTTAATGCGGTTTTAATGTTTGGAATACAGCTGGGTTCATCATGAAACACTTATATATTCTAATTATTAAGCTGGATACGATACTTCCTGCTGTTAAGGGTTTCACAGATCACTGTTTCCCATTAATTAACTAGACTGTGGCAACTCGAGTCCCCCCCCCACCCCCGGGCAGCTACCGCCACAGATTCCATCTAATTCTGTGGGAAACCCAGCAGAACACGGGGGTTGAACACTCGACAAACTGCCTCATCTGGCTCTAACCCAGCTGTATTAAGTAATTATATGAAAAATCTCATGCACTGCAGGTGTAAGCCTATTGGAAAACGGCACTGATGAAAATAATTACAATGCTCGCCGTCTCCAAACCACTATTTTATTTTTAAAATGCACCGATTGAAATGGGATCCAAAGTTTGTCCATTTAAATTGCTGTGTGGTTTGGAGTCGATGTAATCGCCCTCTAACCACAGTGGTTTGCAGCGGTGCCCTTGATTCTGTTAGACTAGCTCCCCTCTGTTCTAGAAAGTGATATATTGTGTTAAGTAAAAAACGAAACCAGACTTCAAGAGCAGAAGTGATAATGTGAGCATTTTGTCAAGCACTTAAAAAGCTATAGGACATGTTTTATTACTGTGTTTGAACAAATGTTTAAGTGATGGTGGTTCACAACAGAACGGGGAGCAAAGATAAAGGTAGTGCAGGAGGAAGTGGGAGACACAGAAAACGAGACGTATCATGATTTAAGAGGGTGTTGTTCAGGAGGATTAACTACTTCCACTAATGATCGTGCCCGGGTGCCGGAGCTTCATTTTTCTCAGGGCTCCTGCGGCTTAAGGCAAGTTTGATTTAACACTTTTTAAAGACTTTTAATGCCACTAGGACTGAAATGTAAGACCAACCTGTAACTGCATAAAAACGTGTGGGCAAAGTCAGACTCTGGGAAAATTGCGAGGATCAAGTCTCCTACTGTCTCATTTAGCTTGAAGGATGTGTTGTTTTGTCTCCGTGTTCAGACACAACAGGACCTTTGCTTTGTGGTGATCTCTCACCTGGTGACGTATTGGGAGAAAACCGTATTAGGAGATGACCGTAGCACACAACCTGATTGCCCTTCCTGATAAAGAGTCCATTCTAACCTCCCAGGGGCACAGAGCAAGATTCTGCTGAGCCGTCCTCTTACCTGACCCCTGAACCATTTTCAATTCACCTGAAACCCCAGTGCTCCCACATCAATCCTCCCTCCTTATGAGAAGTTTGCTCAATTTAGCAGCCTCTGAAAAACTGGATATAAAAAGAACAGATAAGGTATAAATATTGATTGAATGGAATATTTTCCATTTTCTATTAAGATTAATAGAAAGATTAATATCGAGAATGTACATTTATCAGAGCCCTAGTTTGGCGCCAGCTTACAGAGAGTGCATCTGCTTTTAGCATACTTGCTCCACGGAAAATAAGAGTGTTGTTGGTTGCAAAGAGAATTCAGTAAGTATTTAAAATATATGTGTTTTCTCTCATTGGGATTCTCTATTTGCAGTGAGAGTAACAAATGATTTTCCTACAAATCTACATCCTGTGTCTAAGTGTTTTTAAACACACTTTATAACCAGTTCCTTTAATATTTGAGACTAATGAAGATTTTTTTTAAGGAACCTGCTTCTGTGTCATGGCGCTCTGGGGAATTAAAGACCTCAATATCTTAAACTACAGTGAAATCACAGGCCCTCCGGTAGATGTGACGAGGAACGAGTAGTGCTGCGAGTGTTTCATGAATCCAGACAACCTACATCCGCATTCATATCCTGTCTGAAACACCCTCAGTCTAAATTAGTTCCATCCCAATACCATCACAGTTTAAAGAAACAAACGACCGTTGGAGCTGCGGATATTAGTACAAATTTAACTGGATGTCCAGCGATTTAATGCCAGAGTGATATAGAGTGGTCATTATAACATTTAATATTGCTGTGGGTCCTGTTAAAGCACTTGTCCATGGGTTGAGGGAGACTCGGGAGAGAAAACGCTCCCATGACCTTGTCTAAGCCCTAAGGTGCCTCTGACTGTGACAGGCTAATTAATGAACTGCTATTTTCACGTATAAAAAAATATGCTAAGTTGAAAAGAGGTGTGTAAGCTGGTGGATGTGAAGTGCTACATCGCAACGGAGCCCTGGGCTTAATTAATGGACCTTGATAAATGGTGCGGGTGTGAGTGCAAGTGTGTGGCAGTGTTGAAATGTTTCCTCAGTTCTATACGAAGAGAAACGATCTGAAAGCAATTGGAGGGTGAGAATAACTTGGCTTCCTGCTGCTCAGCCAAGAGAGAGGGCTGTACACCTGTCTGACCCATTTCCCACTACGTATGTTCCCTCTCATGCATGTGTTGCATTTGGGCACAACTATGATGAAGGAAGCATAACTTGTCGCCCAGAAAGGCCATTACGTGCAGCAGTTCTGATTAAAAAAAATAAAAGATGGAGAGCTACAAACATATAAAAAGCAATTTATTGAAAAACAACCTAAGTTAATGGAACTTATCGAACAAATGTGTTTTTTTTTTTTTATGGGTTTTCTGACCAACCTCACAATCCTGTTCTCTGCAGACTTTACCATAAAGAAACCACTCAGCGGTTCTGTTTGTGTGATGAACTGAAAAGCAGATTTCTGTCAACACATAAAAAAAATGCCAATGTTGGAAAGTGCACCATCCATCTCAGCAGAAATACCTATTTACTGCTGGAAAATGGCTCTTAAAAGACACTGGCTCTCATTACTCATCAAGCTAACCTCCGCAACTGACACTTTGCTCGTGAATAATTGAACTTTTACTACATCTACCCACCATAGAAGGAAAAGTCTGGAGTGGAAAAGGACTCAGGACTGTGGCTGAATAACTGTAAACTGCACCCTTTCAACTTCAGTGATAAAAGCAATGTTTGACTATGCGAGGGAAGACTTTAGGGGACGAATGCTTCACTTTGACTTCCTGTCGTGACCTTATTTTTGTGACTTTTAACGGTGACTTTTGTTAATTGACAATAAAGGACGTCTAATGAATCTATTTTGGAATGTTTGGCAAGTATGAAGAAGGACTTCTTCAAGTAAGCGGGGCACGGAACTATATTGATGACAATGGGGTTTGAACTAATAGTTTTTTTAAATGAGCTATTGATCCTTCCTGGCAATTATTTTGAAAGGAACATTGAAAGGGAAACAACTTCGAGGACGAAGTGTGAGGGAAGAGGAGAGAAATGTATTCACTTACCAGAGTTCCAGCAGGATTATCTACACAAAGAAATGTGCAAATGTCTGACTGAAGGAAATATACGTTTTTAATTGACTTTCTAATCTGTTTTAAATAGAAGTTATATTTCTTTTGGGAATGTGTGGCAGGGATTGAGTAGGTGCTTCTGAAATAGAGCTTGAAATCAAGTCATTTCATTCATGATGCATCACTTTGCTGTAATGGACCTCATTGAATGTAACATTTATCAGTGGTGTCTAAAAGTGAATCACAGTTTATGATACCCTCCTCATTATCCCACATTCAATTTCTGTTGTGTTGATGGTTTATGCTATATACAAGTGAGGAACCTGATGGTTTATTACCTGAACCAATAAGGTTGTGATTTCAACCCTGTTTGTTTGGCTCGACCTCACTATCGAAAGTGCCTTGAGATAATCTAAGTTATGATTTGGCGTTAAACAAAGACAAATGAATTGAAATTTGAATGGTCCATTTGTTTGTTTGTTGGTTTGTGAGTAAGATTACACAAAAACAACTGAACAGATTTCCATGACACCAATTGGGTCAGAGAAGAACCCATTAAATGTTGTTGTTGATTCTAAAAGCAGACATAAGATTTTCTTTCTTCACTTTGTTAAATATTGTGATATTTTCGATATATATCTAGTGTGTGTGGATTTTGGTGCAGCTCGACTGAATTTAAGGGGACTGTTGCCAGAGGTATTCGCTCAACTGAGTGACAACTACTGTTGTCGGTGTGTTTGCATGTTGAATATTTTATGCCCTTGTGTGTCACAGGGGGAAGAAAAAAAACACCAGCACACTGACAAAATGCAAATCCAAAAAACCAAACTGAAACTCAGGGTATTGTTCTTCCTATAAAATCTTTGTTTTTCAAGTATCTAAAATAACCCAATTCATATGAGTTTCTTTAATATATAAGTGTTTAGCTGCACGGTAACTTAATTTGATGAACCTCAAGCTGTGCTCAACTATGTGAACATCAATAATTAAAGTCCTTACCTTCCACTCCACTTATGCACTTGACGCGGTCACGGACCTCCACGTTGTAGCCCTCAAATGACATGAAGACTCCATCGGGGTGGTAGGGCTCGCGCTGCGTGTAGACCTTCGAGTAGCTGTGCTGGAACTCGAAGCGGTCGTATCCGTCGTACTGCACAACTTTCCCGTACACCTCAAAGTACTTCTCCATCCAGGTGAAGGGCAGGTAGATCTCTCCGCCCTCACGCCGCCCTTTGATCGTTGATTCGTCGTTGATCAGGCAGTCGATTTCTTCAAACTTGACGCCGCTGACGCCCCCAACCACAGGCGGGGGCTCTGGGGGCTGGGGAGGGTGTTGCTGGCTGCTGATGCTGGCATCCCCCACCCTGGGACTGGGAGCCACGAGGGCGGCCCGGGGCAGGAAGTGCACTGAGATGTCACTGGAGCATCGGTTCCACAGCAACACGGTGATGAGTGTGAAGAGGGCGCAGATGACAATGAGGGTCTTGTAGTTCACCCGAGCAGCCAGGCAGCGCATTGTCACAAGTCACCTGTGGGACAAAAGCACACAAAATAAATACAAATCAAATCATAATTACTTGCAGTCATTATATAATTGAATCATTTTTATTTGAAACAAAGGATGAAGTGTAAAAGGTGCATATCTAATTGCAATGACCTAAATACAGTCAAGAACATAAAGCACAACTTTTGGAGGGCAGAATAAAAATAAAAACAATAAATGAGTACCAGAAATCAGGTTATGCAACATAACATGTTTTCATGCACTGCAGTAATTAAGCAACTGTAACAGCTGAATTCATGTTCCTCTCTTTCTCAAGACTTTGGAGCCACAGTTGTATAAGATTTTTTTTTGTCTGTGCATTTGTGTTGCCAATGCAGTGAGAAAGACTGGCTCTGTAGTGAGAGAGCACAGTTTGTCCTTTCGACAAGAATGTGTCTTCTAGACTTGTGGAGGCTACTTAGTGTCAGCTACAGTTTCACTCAGACTTTGAATGAAATAATTGGGAAACAAGGATCCATTGTCGAGCAGTGGATGAGAGAGATGGTAAATGTGGTTTGTGACCAATAACAAGATGTGGATTGTGCTTTGAACGCCACTGTGTTCATGTGTCTTATTTACTAGTCAAAGAACGATTAAATGGCCAAAATACAGGCATTTTTCAAGTTCTTTTGTTTTATAACTCTGAATGGAATGATGCACCAAATTCCTCGTCAACTGGCCTAATTGGATGGAGATCTCATTCAGCAGAGAGCGAATCAGACATGTCAAAATTGATTCACATTTAAATGTTCTCAGTGCGTCTCCGGGGTCTTCACCACGCCGGCAAGAAATCAATGTACATACTGAGGGGTCTCCTCCTCCACACTAATTGCAGCTCATAGAATTTACTATCATCGGTACAACAGAACCAGGTCCTCTGATGACGGAGGAGGGAGAGGAGGAAAATCATTACCCTCCAAGTTAATTCCAATATCTCAGCTTAAACAAAGCCACGACTAAAAGGTCAGCTTAATTATTGTGCATTAATTGGACAGTTGCTATCAGCCATAGCGCTGCAGTCAAATTATAGTGCCAGCAGCTTTTTGAACAAGGTTAATGTCTGACTCTTAAATAGGAGAATGGACCTCTAGAGTGCTTTTACAACAGAGGATGAAGAATAAGATTCCTCTAAATTAAGAGTTTGGAGTAAAACTGCAAAAAGGGGAACAGTGAATTTCGGCTATTTGATGGAATAAATATACATAAATAATGTGTCACTTAAATAGGTACAGCACAAGATTCATATTCACTGTTGTTCCACAAGAAAGGTGGAAGAAACACGTACAGCACTCTTTCATATTAGCTCTAGATTAAAGGGGACATATTAGCCCCATTTACAGGTTGATATAGTAATTTAAACTAATAACAGATGTTAGATTGAAAAAGCAAACTTTTTAAAACCCCTCAGTCATTGAAATGCTACTCTGCTTTCTCCAAACGACTGTACAGTAAACATGTACAGTCAATCATTATCTGAAGTACATTAAATGCCTTCAAAGCTACTTAGGTAGACTGTTTTATGAGAATGAGCTCCGCTTGGAGCAAAGAATTCCCCGGTGAGCCGAGATCAGCTTGTTAAGGAAGTAAGAAAATACACTGAGAGCCAGTAATCTGTATGTTTTTAAAATGTATATGTGTATATGACTGAAAATAAGGAAAAGCACATTCGATCCGGTTTTAAACTTTTTGTTGTTGTCTTCGCGTTGGTGCCTGATAAAAACTTTGGTCTGCGGCTGATGAATTACTGCCACACATAAAAGCTATCATTGATATTTGGAGAAATGTCAGCCTGCTGATAACAGATTGGGCCGGCAGAGCTCTGTCAGGGAGGGAAATGGGAGGTGGAAGGCCTGAGGACTGCACCCTGAAAGATAAGTAGGACCAAGCCTGTCAGAAAACCAACTATAAATAATTGGCTCTTTTTATAGTAATTTGTCGCCAGTGTTGAGCTCAGGCTCAAGGAGGATAGACATGGGCTTAAGCACTGCAGCATAAAGACTATCCTAATGCTTTCCAATGACTAGGAGACAATTTGTCTGAAGCCATGTCCCATTTCACAAATGCAATTTGCCCAGACGACAGAACAGTGGGAGCACTGAAGGAGTCACCGGCAAGTAAATTACAAAAGCAGTTGATTTATGGATCCAAAGTCATGAATGATTTGATTCAGGTCTGTCTCATCCACATCTGACACACAAAAAAGCATTGACCCATTTGCTATATGGCTGAAACTAGTTCAAGAGGCTGAAAGAAACTCACTGGAGACATGAGATTCTTATTAAAAAAACAAGAGACAGACCAAAAAAGGCAAAGAGAAATAGAGAGCCGAGAAAAGAGACTGAGAGTGCAACCAAGAAAATCTAACTAGAACCAAAACTTTATTTGTTCCATATTTCATTGAGATAAATTAAAAATAGCAGCAGATATAACTCATCAACAGCCGGAGTAATGAGACACACGACACACTGCGGAAAATCCTCTTGTCAAAAAGCAAAGGATCTGGCAGGGAGTCTGGCAAATATCAAAAATGTTTTCTGACTCAATAACACTTTATCATAATTATATTGTACTATGTGGCTGCACACGGACAAAAGGGACAAGAAGATGAGTTAAATGCAGACGGGTCGTTGCATATATCCCTGTCCTTGCTTATCCTTATTAAATGGTTCCTTATTATATTAAATAACGTTAACTGGAGAGAACATGTAGTATGAATTCAAGGACAGAACTGTGAGCAGACTTTACACGTTAATAAATACCAACACTAATCAGTTACTAGGATCAGAGCAATGCTGAAGTTCACTTTGTGTTTGTTTGATTCGCTAGAGAGTTTATGGGACACACACACACACACACACACACACACACACACACACACACACACACACACACACACACACACACACACACACACACACACACACACACACACACACACACACACACACACACACACACACACACACACACACACACACACACACACACACACACACACACAGAGAGAGAGAGGAGGAAGCTGAGACACCATACATCTTTATATGCAGTCTTTGTTTACAATTCGTTCTGCAGTGTTGTGGCATCTGAAAAATCTCTTGACATATTCATCTGTTACTGGACTTCAAGGACCTTAGACAATATGATCCCCCACAAACTCAGTGCCGCTGGTGTTGCTTTAACTCAGGACCAGTTTAGATCTGAATCCCTGCTTTGGCCGAGACAATCCACTCAGCCAGTCGTTCTAAACCCACATAGATAATTAACATTTTGTGGTTCAGTCCTGTGAACTGCGTCGATGCAAACAATTCAGTCTAACACCTCTCGGCTGTGTTTTGACAAATCGGCTGCTGTGTACAAGTTAATTACAAGGCAACCAAACAACATTTAGCTACTTAGACAGTAGCAGAACTGTCCCTGGTGTATTTTGACCCACATTCACTTACATTTATTAGACGTCAGCTCTCAGCAGAAACACAACAGCAGTGGTTGCTTATTCAGAAGCTCAGACTGGCTGTGTGTTTATCTTCCTGACAAGCTGAACCTTTAAGTGCTGCCAATAAAGACTGTGTTTGTTCAGAGACCAAACACTGGAGATGATGATCATCTATTTTATTTATCCAACCAAGCATGTGACTGTTCAAAATTTAGATTTTTATGACTCAGAGTTTTTATTTATTTATTTTGTTATTATGTTGTATATACAGTATGAATGGACCTTTGTCTAAACTACTGGTTACAGGCACTTGAGGAGCCCTGCATGGATATGGCTCCCTCGGGTAATAACACTGTTTTGATCTGGAAGGAAAACTACCCTGACATGAAATGCATAAAAAAAGATAGATGAGACTGGACAGGAGGTGGAAGACAATCCTGCCAGAGGATAAAAGTCTTCCACGCTTGACAGATAAAGGCAAAAGATACGGGAAAACAAAAGCAGCTTTTCAGCTTACATGCTCCAAGTGTCCTGCCTGAGGAAATTGAAAAGTGCCTGAAATAGCTGGCAGTGACTCCTTGAGATTTTGTGGAAGATTTTATAAGATTCTTTGAGAATATTTGAGCGATCAAACCGTAACATGTGTACTGATAAATGCAGAGAGAGAAGAATGAAGGGAGACTTTTGCTTTTTGTGTTTTTGCCCAAACAAACCCATAATCACTTATTATTTTTCATGCTACAGTAACAAAAACCTGTTGTTTTGAAGACAACACATGAAGAGGGTCATTATGCTGTAGATTTGTCTGCTGTGTTTTGGAGGAAGTGGTAATTATTCCAGCAGCGACTGGGGATTTTTCAGTATTGTTCTTCAAGGAAATATATATTACACTTCCCAGCTAGTCCCTGACCTGTGACAAGTCATTGAGCAGAAATAATGTGTCGGACGCTAGATCAAAAATAGATCAACTCCAATCTCGTCAACAACCTGTCACTTCACTGAAGTGCCATTTAGAAGCAAATTGCTAAATTGAATGCAGTGAGTTTAGGACTTTGCCTCCTGTTGCTTATTAACAGTCCTGTCACACATTCGCAGGTTGTGGAGTGGAAACAGCCGACAGAAAATGACCTAATTCAGCAACACGCTGGAGCTGTATCTATAAACATTAAAGAACATATTCAGTGTCTATGCGATGCATGCATGTGGCTGATGAATCCTACATGATACTGTTGACAGTTCTACACACAAACACACTCAGTCGTGACACCCTGAGGTCTCGGGCCCCTCATGGCCGATAACGCTCCTTTTCTTGCTGCTGCTGCAGATCCTCGAAAGGCTTTAGACTTTGATTGTGAGGATTTGAGCTGTGATGAGCTGTAACATACGAGGGCTATCTAGCTGGATGCCCTGATGATTGCTTCATCGAAATGTGAAAAGTTATCCCCCGGGCCCTTAAATCTATGGGCATTAATCCTGCCTGACACAGATAGCACTTTTTTTAAACACACTGAATTATTTGGATGTCTTAATCCCCCTAAAATTCCTGGTGATAAGGCTCGACAGTTGTAGCAGGTCTCTAAATACCACCACTTGTTTGTTCCATCATCTGCATTCCGACTCGAGCAGTGTATGAAATCAAATCTTTAACAGCAAAATAACATGTGCCCTTGTTAGCTGCACTTCAAAATTGAACATTGCTGCTAATCTCTGTCTGGGTCTCCGGTGCATTTAGAACAATGTCAGACCTGCCGCAGCACTGGGCAAAGGGACGGCTGAGTAGAGTTGTTTTCATTCTCCTGATGTCCTCTGGCGTTAAAATCACAAGCAGTCATCACAGCAATAAAAGCTTGTGAGCCACCCTCAGGGAGCTATTGGAGCAGAAGCCCAGTGTATGCGTGAGGTGCAGGTGCTGCAGCCCCAGCTAAACTCTTGATGGTTTCACTGCTCTCCTGTACGGGTGAAATAAGGATTTTTAGACTGGCTATAATTTATCAGCTTATGCTGAGGCTGTGAGGTATGTTAGCTGCTGTGCAGATGGGATGGTTTGTGTGGGTTTGTGTGGGTCTGTGTGTTTGAGTGTGCATATATATTGCTGTGGTTCTCAGCCTGATTATGATAATGTGTAGGCATCAGGGCGAATTCTCGGCAGCAGCAGACAGGGTGAAAAATAATGCTGCTTAATCCCACAACTATTTATTATGCGAGTTCATATAAACATGTTGCAAATTGTCAAAATGTTAATATAAAACTAAATGTCAGCAACAGACAGATCACAGGAATATAACACCAGTAGATTCTGTTGTTTTGAAAAAAGATTTGTCAAAAAAAAAGGTTGACCCAACAATATCGTCGGCGAAGTCGGCACTGATCTGAGGTCAGTTATCCAGTTATTAACTCTCCAGTTAATTTAAGCTTTCCTGAGCTGGAGCCATTAAGATGGATTTATGCTTCTATGCTTTAACTCCAGCGGTGACGTGCATAAGCTCCAAGGTTATATCATAAACTTCACCTTATCTGAAGTGTACCTCCTCAAAAATTGAACTATGCAAGCAAGAACTGTGATTGGTTCCGTATGTTTTCTTCTACCCGTCTATTTAAAAATCTATATGTGCAGCTTTCCTTTGCTCTGTATCACAAAGTAGTGGAAAAAAATGCAAACATGAGTTCTGCAGGGCATATCAAGCATGTGCAGCCTGGTCATGTTTCTACTCCTGCAGAGGCATGAAATTCGTAGGTGAAACTAGAATCTCAACTATAAATCTAAACCTACGCCTACGAATCAATGCCTACAGGACTCCTGTTAACCCCTTGCATTGACTATGAATCCAGCTAAACCACATGATATGATTTAATAAGTCTGATAGCAAATTATTAGTAAACATGAGTCAAGTTTTCCAACACATTTAGAATCATTACTGTTTTTGCCTGAAGGTTCACTAAACATATGCATGTAAAATATACATGTTAAAAGGTTAGTTGTTACGTTTCTGTGTTTTTCTTTAATACAGCCCAGTGTTAACAGATTATTATATATTATTATAACTGCAATTATATCATGAACATGTGATGATGGTCAAGTAATGGCTTGAACCAATAACTACTGCCCACAGCCCAAATAATGTGGCAATAACTCAACACTGCAAGAAAACAAAAGGTCAGTTTCACTGGACAGTGAAAGTCGCAGAGTAACCAGGACAAGCTAACCAATGCAATTTCATAAATGTTGTGCAGAGGGTGTAGTTGTACGTTTCCTCCTGGTCTTTGTGTCTGCGGAGTCGCTCTGTCACAGACTGAGGATGACACCAGAGCTGCAGCGAGCACAGACGTCTGCATACTTAACAGCTCTGAGGATTCACTTCAAGTAAAACCACCAATCATACTGACGCTGCTGTCTGCCTCGCAACAAAGCCACGTTTCTTTTTAAATGTAGATGATAAAAGTGAATTAGATTCACAAGATCTAATGACAACAGGGCTGCAACCACAAATTGTTTTGAGTATAAAATAATCTTCAGAATCTCATTTCAACAAACAGATTTATTATTTGGTCTATAGGCTGCAAGTAAACACACAAAAAACAATCCCCTAAATGTCACTGTGAAGACTCAATATTGTTTTAGTGTCAGGTTTTTTTTATGAAGTCTTCAAGTAGTCGAGGGGTCGAAGCTCTATGACTGCAGCCACACCCACTTGCTTTGGCCGAGTGTCACCACAGGAATTCACTTCAAACAGAATAGTCAGTTAATTAAAAATTATTTAGATCAATTTTCTATCAATTGACAAATCAAGTCTTTGTTGGTGTTTTCACTGTGATCTCCATTAAACTGTTAAATATAAAACAAAAAACCTTTCAGACAAATAACTAACAAGATATTTGTACTCTTCTTCACTGCACTGTTAAAAACAATGGCAGATGGTTAGCGAATAAACCTAAAAACACCAACAGCAGACCAAAGTTGTGAACTTGCATCCGTGCTCAGTAATACTAGTGAGTAGAGTACACTGCTTTGAATTAATGTGCCCGTGTGCGTTATCTCCAGTTGGAGGATTAAGCAGGTCATTACCAAAACTGAGGCCCACTCAGGGATTAAGCGAACTCTTAATCAAAGGGACGGGAGACAAGAGAAAAATGGATGCATAATTTTAGAGGCAGGCCATGCTAGCTGTTTGTCTTGCAATATCTTGCAATATCTTGCCTCAGAAAAAAATGATACTATGGTAGGATTTACTGCACCAAGTCTAGAAGTGATGCTGCAAAGACACAATATCTTCTTCATCTTTTTCTTCAAAGTTGAGTTAAAATCAGGATCATAGGAAAACCAAACTTAAATCATGTTGCAATACAGAGTCCCTGCTTTTCTAAGGCCTTCATGTTTTGATTCTTGACTTTTGCTTTTCTACACTGAACAGCTCCTCTTTTTTCTTTGTGTGTTTGATATTTTACAAACAACTTAAAATTCAGCCAAATAACCTGGCTAAATCTTAACATGATCCAGACATTATGTTTACTGAAATATATGTAAAAATTACACAATAAAAAACTATAACTTTTTACGTTGTGCTCATTTCATATGTTAACCAAAGGAAAAAACTGCATGTTCACTTTAGTCTTTGTTCAACCACAACAGGGTTATGCCGCAAACATTACTGTGCATGAAGGATTCAACATAAAACATTATTAAAATAACATTATCACACAATGACTGTGGGACGTAATGGCCTCTCACATAATGATGATCATAATAGTGTTGTATTGGGGTGTGGGTTGTGTGGAGAGAAAATCACCACAGCTCTGCTGTACAAGCTAATGCAGCCAGAGTTAGTTCAGAGCCCAGTCTTTTCCTTATGCAATCAAAAATTAATCAATGTTGACAAGAGGAGGAATGCAGAGCTTGGGGGACTCGTTGCAGCTATGCTTAGTTATTCTATCACACAAATAAGACCAGGCCTCTTTCACAGTGGATATGGAGAAGATTTAATTTGTCTATGTAATGAAGTCTAGCACAAATCTGCATGCATAAGAGGTTAGGCCGCACGTACGGAGCGTGCATGAGCAAATTATCCGCACTAAAAATGACAGCTGGAGAATAAGCTCTCCTCTGCGGGCGCTTGTTGGAACTTGAGGACCTTAAAGATAACCACTGCCTTTCCCTGCTTCTTGACAGGGAGGACTTTGCAGGTACTGACCTCTACTCCATTCACAAAGAAACGGCCAAGTGGCTGGACATCCTCTCAACGTTCACCCCCCCTTGAGTCTCGACGCAGGTGGTTCTTCTGCAGTTTCCTCAGCACCTGCATATGAGAGGAGAAGATGAGTTTTTGTGAGAATGATTTTTGCACTGATTTGAACGTTTAAGAGTATTTAAATATCAACTCTTCACTTATAAGTATGAAATGTAGGCGGTGTTTAAGTAGCTTGAACCTAATCTGGCACTGGCCCATTTTCTTGGTGCTTAAAACGCGCTTACAGCTATTCAGGATCGCATGGAGCGGAGGAATGGTTGGTTTGGGTTATCTCAGTTTGCACTGAGGGCAAGTGAGGTAAAAAATACTGGAGCTGATCACGGACTCAGTTCAGTCGAGTCAAATCCTCAGATGTCAGGGACGGTTTGAATCTATAGTGGCAGCTGTTGATCAGCTGGTAATCACACAGAAGAATTAACTCCTCCCTGCTCTGTTCATCTCAGCTTCACCAGACGCTGCTCTCATGAAATCCTTTGACACGCCAAATGCTTCTCGAGGCAAATTGTGACTGATGGCTGCTGCACGCGAAGCAGCTTTTCAACACAAACAATATTTTGGAGTGAAACAAAGTCAACTGTAGACATTTTATTCATTGTTGCTAATTAGAACGTTGAATCAATGTGCCACAGCCGTTTGACACCGATGCACTATAAATTAAGATGAGGAAACAAATTCATATTTGTAATTGCAGCCATGATGAATTCATAGGCTTTCCGACAGCAGGGTCATTAATGTACAACCGATCTATCAGCGCAAATATGCAGAGTGACGGGGATACTTTACTCCACAATTAATCTCACCAATGTATTTCTCGCCCCTGTTGAAACAGGCAATTAAATTAAAGAAGGTGCTAAATGGCCACATCAGAGAGAGAGTATTGATCTTCTCATGAAATGGGCTTATTGACGAAACACTTAAATTAGATCTTGTTGAAATGAAACCATAAATGAAATGAAATCACTGCCTGGTTCACTGCAGTTGAAGGTGAACGGATGAAAACGATAGTTAACATCTCACTTTATAATGCAGTCAAATTAGGGATCAGTATGATGAATGAATCTAAGAACCACTAACTACCCTCTGTTGTGTGTTTGTTCCTGTCCGTTTGTATGATGATTCGTTTGTGTGTTTGTAAGCAAGATTACACAATAAACAACTGAATGAATTTCCGTGAAACTTGATGATGAGGTGTGGGTCAGAGAAAAAGCAATTCAATCTTGAGTCCGCTCTGTACGTGCCACTTTCTTCATTATTTTGAGATTGAGCATTTTCGACACTTCCCAGGGAATAATTCATGGATCTTGAGGGAACTGATAACATGTTTGATAGAATTTAAAGGGGGATGTTGGACCTTAGTGGAGCTATGCACTTTACTAAGTACAATTCTAGCTGCCACTGTAATTAATCCCAAATGAACATCAGAAATAGTGTTGAAACACATGCATGTATTTGCCGTCTTTCTTCTTCTGAGTCTTCTCTTCAGATACAAGTGAATGATGCATTTGCAGGATATAACAGCAAAATATCAGCAGGCTGTTGCCAAACTGAACCCAAACTCTTTCATTAATACCCATCAGCTTGTCTGCTTCAAATAAGTAACTGCACGAGATGCAGAGACCTGCTTTCCAGCCTATCTGCCGGTTAGCAGATTTATTGCAGCCCAGCCTTGGCTAGAGAAGCAAAATTCATAAAATGGATCTAAAATGAATAAAATGTTATTTATGATCAAAATCTGTCACCTGAAATTCAATTTTATGTAAATATTTGGGACATAATGAAAGTCTGATGACACAAAGGGGGGATGGTGTGTGTATTTGTGTGCAGCCTGCCTTCATCGGAAAGATGGCACATGTTGTACCCAGCCTGTGTGAAAAGGAAGTAGAAATGTCAGCAGTCTTAATCAATATTCCTGGGCTACTGTATGGGTGTACTGATGCTGTTTGAGGCAGGTGTGCTGCAGGCAGATGGTGAGAAGTAGAAAATGAGAGCAAATGTCACCCAAGCTCATTCTTTCTGCAACCACTCCTGCCACCCAGGCACATGGTAGGAAACATTTCATTCTGGGTATCCTCCCTGTCAACATCCGGATATAACCTTTCATTGCATAAAGAAACATCTGATGGAGGTTTTTTTGCATATGTATGTGGATAAACTTAAAAAAGCTAAGACTGTATTTTGGTCAAGATGCAAAACATGGTCTAACTCGATGGTTTCTGGCCCAAAGATATTGTCCCTCGCCCACGGGTTATTCAAATTCACATGCAGAATCTTTTAACACAGATTAACTTTCCAATAAGCACTGAGAAGTCAGAGAGGCTGAATTTTCAATTCTCAAGTTTATCCAGGGTTAAAGTATGAGTCATAATAAAATCTCCTAAGGATGCATGATCAAGGGTAAGGAAAGCCAAGTCGCTCTCTAGCTCCTCTTCAGGGCGGCTTACCATGTCGCTCTGTGAGCTTAGCTCTGCACTGACAACGTTTTCATAGCCTTTGCATAGTGTCCTATTCAGACGACCTTTCTAAAGCAATGGACGAACACCTTGAATATGAATCATCAACTTTATAGCACTCTCCTGTGAATACATTTTGAACGTTAGGCTGAGGATAGTTTTTTTTACAGGTTTTGACTGGAAATGATATCAGGTCATTAATTAGTTTAGTTGCTCCTCATTTACTGCCATTCTGACAGAGGCAGCCATCTATCAGGACTTTAGTGAGGGTAGAAAAAACTGAGCTGGATACCCATCTGTTGGGGATTCTATATATTTTCTCAAGGGAGTCAATGGCTGGCCAAACATTGTATGATCGCACTAGTGATGCCACCCTGGTGCCAGCTACCACTGACCATCTGATGCCCACAGAGACATCCAAGAAGTATGAATCTGCTAAGTGAGGATCTCAGTTAATTGAGTTTTCAGCTTACAGTTAGAGCAAACCGATTAAATTTGATGACTTATCATAACAAATTTCAACAACTATACCTTTATCCACACGTACATGAATAACCACCTAAGCCTTTCATACAGACATTGTTATTGTCAAAATTCCACTGGAGTATTACGGCCATATTGAAGAAAATTCTGATATATAGAATTAATTCAAAAGAAGAGTTATACTCCATCCTAGATCATACCAAACTGAATGCTTCTTGAGAAACTATGAAACCCTTGAACATGAACAGCATGCAAATATAAGCAACTATAATCTCAACCCCCTTACCAGACAATTCTCACCTTCTACAAATCGCAAGATAATACAAGTCTGAGACATTCTTCCATCGAAAATGACACGTTGCCTTAAAATTATGACTTTTAGTAATGTTATAACTTTATTGTCGATATCTTATATTTTTTCCATTTACGTGGCCCTAATACTCTGTTGGAAGAGTTCAACACTTAATGTAGTTACTGGATAAAAATAGTTTGGCTTTTTTTTAATTGCTGTCTGCCTGAAAACAGTAGAAGAGTTTAGAAGACAAGTTTGTCTGCCGAGTCAAAACCAATAAAATAATGTGTGTGTGCAAAGAGATACAGTCAACAAATAGCTTAATTTAGAAGATTCAATCCATCACTAGATGAAAGGGGAAAAAGGAGGCTTCGCTTTCCCGGCTATTTTACATTCTGCATGTTTTATACCAAAGGTTAAACAAAAAAATCTGCTTCTTAAAAAGTATCTGAAACTCCAGCTCATTACTGTTAGAGGTGATAACACTGAAACAATTTTCGACAACATTTTAATATGGACTGCAATGAAATAATATAAGGCTTTTTCATTATTACGGGTCAAATCAAAGAAAGGACACTTTAAAAACAATACCGACCCTTTACACTGCTGTGGTCGGGCGTGATTCAGATTCGCTGCCGTACCAACAGACTTCAAAACAGTTTCTTTCCTCATTACTGAATTAATCCAACACACTCCATCGCGAAAAAAACATTACTTCATTATTTTTATTCATTATTCGTTATGAACCTCTCAATGCGATTCTTTCACCAGAGTTTAATCAATGAGCCGGAAACCTGAGGGCCCGAGCTCTTCACCAGTGCTAGGCATAGTCTTCCACTCCACTGGTCCCATGCCAACGTCTCCCAACTCTCAGAACATTAGGGAAATTTCCACACTGGATTTAGCGAACAAAGAGGGTTTCAGTGTGCCGGCATCACATGTCGAGAGATGTGCTGTGGCTGTCACAAGTGCTCAGGGATGTAGACGGTAAATTCTGATGTTATTTAATGGTGCTTTGCATATGTTTAAGGGCTCTGTCGCTGCTTCTGGTGCCTGTGAAGAAATGCAGCTCTGTTAAAGCGACTTACACTCACAGTTCGCTCTCTTGTTTCCAATCAAGAAACAAATGTTTATAAACAGACATATTTCTACACTGAGGTGTTTCCCAGAGAATCATCAATCGTACTGTTGGCAGTAGCTAACCGCTTGCAGAGCATGTGAAATTGTCATAGACCCCTTTCATGATTAAAAATGCGCCATAGTCAATGCACCTTCTTGTGATTTTAGAAAAAAACAGTTATGGAAGAGGTAGAGCGACCACGGAGACGAGTTAATTGACCACGGATGGCGTCATTATCAGACAGATAACAATAAAGCAACAAAAAAGCTTAAACTAGGTCTATACCCGAGTGGTCCGCCCGATTTCAGTCTACAATGGTAAACACTGCTTTATAAACCACATCAGTCATTAGTTAGACTTGAAACAAACAAACATTCAAAGCTACTTTTTTTTTGCATCCAGTCATTAGATCATGTTAATATCAGCGTTGGGGTGACACAGTTTAAGGCTGAGGCAACAAGAACAAACAGGCTCTGGGGAGACAGATGGAGTCGGTGCAGAAATGCCGTACAAAGCAGAGAAACTTGAAAACTGAAGCGTGTCTGAGAGCCACTCCTGCTCTGCACTCCAGCTCCACACTGAAGAAAACAGGATGAGAGGATGAAACTTGGAGTGGGAGGCAGCAAAGGCAAGCTTGCAAGAGGAAGCCAAGATGAAAGTAAATAAGAGTTTGAAAGTTTTTGGAAGCCGAGTAAATTCCCTTGGTGCCTGTCAGGCCTCTGTGGTGCTCTCTGTAATGAACTCTGCTTTCATGCTTGTCGGCAAAAGCTGGGAATGGAAAGAACACACCATCAGATTCCAGCAATAAGTCACAGGATAAGCACACAAAACAGCAATAAAGCTGGTAAGGCCCAGGAATTATTCATTATCTCATTAAGGAGGTTAAAAAAAGAGCTGGAATTCTGAACTTACAGACACCAAAGAACCGTCTGCATGAGACTTCACCACTTGTGGTTACGTAGAGGTTATGATCATCCCGTAAGATTATGTTTACTCTTGATTTCTATAAAATAGAGTCGGGCTGCAAATAAAAATGACTTTTTAATCTGCATAATTAATGAATTAATAATTAATCTATTCAATATATAGATTGTCAAGACAATGCACGTTATAGTTTTGAAGTGATCAAGAGGACTCAATGTATATTTGTTTTTGAGTTACCGATAATTATAAAACAGAGAAAGACATAGAAACTCGAATCAGTGTATGCGAGACATTTCTGCTTAAAGAAATAATTAAATGATTAAACAGAATAGTTGCCGATTAATTTCCTATTAATCTAATCAACTAATAGTTCCAGCTCTTAAATGGAGTAGACAATTTAAAGCTACATACTTAGCTGATATTACAGACGACCATTTCTTGACTTTTCCTCTTTCAAAGAAAACTAAATAAAGAATCGGACACAGAGTGCATGAAAAAACATATTTTGTCTTTGACAGGACAAAACCCCAAGTACAAAAAGACAAACGACATGACAACATGTCCTCTCTGCCCCTTTCCTTCTGACGAACAGCTCTGAACTTTTCAGTAGCACAGACACCTCGGTGTGCGCTCTGAAGAAGAAGAGGGCTGTGCCGCAGATGCCTTTCACATGAAGACAAGACTTGCAGCTTCAGAACCTTGTTAGTTCTCTGAAAAGGCCACAGACTAGTTAGGAATATTAAGCAGCTCATGCTGTCGGAAATCAAAAGGGTTTTGGAAGAGAGTGGGAAGCTTCAAAACCGCTTTGATGGTATATATCGCTCAATCTCCAGCAGATATGACGGAATTGAAAAATAAAGACAGGGCAACAAAGAGCTGCAGGGAGAGGAGGTTGACAGAGCGTATTCTTCTGCTCTCAGAATTCTGCCTATGCATATATCATTATTCCTCAATCAGTGAGTCCTGCTCTTAAAATGTCAAGACTTCTGACGAGAAGACAGAGAGAGCGAAAGAGAGACAGAAATAGAAAAAGAGGAAAGTGGGACACCAAAATGTTTCAGGTCATTGATCATAACAGGCAAGTAAGGCAAACTCAGTTCTCACATCCAGTAATGTC
Organism: Pleuronectes platessa; assembly: GCF_947347685.1. Classification (NCBI taxonomy): domain Eukaryota; kingdom Metazoa; phylum Chordata; class Actinopteri; order Pleuronectiformes; family Pleuronectidae; genus Pleuronectes; species Pleuronectes platessa. The sequence goes on from NC_070626.1 coordinate 27,015,697, forward strand.
CAAAGGCAGACCACATTTACAACATTAATAAGTTACGCATCAGTGCGGGTCTGTGCTATCATGCCCAGCAACACTACTTCTTTATTCTGCATTGAAAAGAGAGCAACTATAGAAAGAGAAAACCAAACGTCCTGAAATCTTGGATGACTCAAGATTCACTTTTGGTTTCTAGCCTTTCCTCAGATGGGTGGGGACGGTTTAAGTCTGTATGACGATGGAAAAATACTCATTGTGAAGAGGCGGATGAAGGTGGGAAGCACATTAGAAATCCTGACCATGATCTCGGTGTGGAAGGAATGGTTTCTCCAGAGGAATCTATGGTCAAGTTCCTAATGAAATCATTAGATCCCAAGAGGTCTTTTGTGGGAATGATTACAGACACTACAAGCTCCTCCTGAAAGGGTTTAAAGACCTGAATGTGCACTGAGTATTTCTTTGTGTGACTCTTAGACAAACATGTTGATTTAATAAAGGGCACTCCTTTTGCAGGGAGAAAATTAAGCAATCACATTGCTGGGAGATTAGATTTAGCCTGATAACACGTCCTTCGTTCACCTCCGGAATAAAATAGGCTGCTGTCCTTGAAAGAGGATTCACAGACAAAAACTTCTCAACTTGAGAAAAAGGTCAAGACTTTGAGAGTCACTTCAGAGATAATGAAGACAGAATGCGTTGTGTGATACTCACTATGTGAAATGCCTCGTCTCACTGAGCTAAAGAATGCAACAGCCTGTGGGCCATTCAGCAACAAGGTTGAACATGTTTGGCAAAGGAGAAAAGAGCTGTTCAGACAGAGGGAAAGGTAAAAGCCTGGTAATATGCAAAAATGTCTCTTTCTAGCTGGTCTGGTCTCTGCTATGACTCGGCTTGTCAGTATTCTACTAGTTGTATGTGCTCTGGTGGTTTTCTCTGTGTTTATGTTCTGCTGTCTTTTCATTTTTGCTTTAATGAGCCAGGGACTGGAGGTGGAAATTAAGTCAATTAAACTAGACCCTAAAAAAAATATCAATAAAACACAGCATAAAAATTGTGCTTTAATGTCTTTTTCTTACCTATATCAAGGAAACCCATCTCTTGTATAGCACTGGGCAATGATGTGCAATCTCCCATAAATAAGGACCATCCCTGGGTTGGACAGTCACAGTCCCTTTTACATTAGAGGGATAAAATGGTTTGAAGACATGACATTGAGACAATGCACGGTCCATCAAAATCATCACTGCTGTCAGACATGAGCTGAATGGGAAATGTGCTGCTCAGGCACTGGGTGTGGGTGTGTGGTCGCAATGGGAATCGGATAAGCAGCAGATACACGTTCAGTTTTTCTGACAGTACAGTGAAGCCTATTTATTCAGCAGCAATTCTTCGATATACGGAGAAAACAGGAAAAATCACCCCCCTTTTCTGGAGTCAGCATTCCAGGGGCTTATTGACTTCAGCCCCATTCATCATGACGAGGCAGATGTCACAAAAATGTAAAATAAAAAAACAGGAATCATTAAACTCTTGTGCAGAAGCAAATAATCATGTACAGCTCGTATAGTCTCCGTGTTTGACAAGTATAAGTGGAGCTGTTGCAGGGTATCTGACAGAAAATTGAAGCATGACACTTCTACTTGAAGGATTGGCCAAATCATTAGAAGTGACAGAATTTATGAGTATTTATATTTAACAACCGCTAAACTGAATTTAACTGACTTTAAAATTAACAAATTACAAGCATTTGACCAATCGGCTACCGAGGCTTCAAAGTAGAAAAACCCTTTGAGAACCAATAGAATATGTGATTCTTCTGAAGGACGCCAATGTTTAGACTCTTCAATTCACTTTGCCGGCATGTCTGTGAACTGTGGGAGCAAACCGAAGGCCTCAAGTGATTATTAGGATATAGAAATTAGCAATGGTGCAACTTCATGAATTAAGATACTTAGCTAAATGTATTGCCTTGATTACTATTTGACCAAAAGCATAGCGCATGGAAATGTTATGTGATAATGCGAATCTGCTTTCTTCCATCATAGGGTTTTAACAGCAGATTGATGGGAAGAATTAATCTAAATGGTTTTACCATATGGTGAAGGTGTCTGAAAGCACTGTGTAAGAACTGAAGTTGCTGATATATTGGATTGATTTATAGTAAATCAAATAGCAAATGTCTCCAGACATGAAACTACAAAAGAGCCAAGGAGAAATCAAGCACTGATGAAGCAGGTGTACCGGCTGCTGCAAAACAATGCTGGGACATCGTCCGAGCTTAGTATGTCCGGCCAATCCAATCAAGACTTAACAGGTCTCTGGGGCCAAGGTCGAGTCTCCTACCTCAAGAGAAGGAAAACTTAATTTGCAAGCCTAATCAAGTGTGAATGTCACAGTGGCATAGCAAAGGAGGGTTGAGGAAGGCTAACGTTGTTCAGGGAGGACGAGAGAGCACCAGTGTCATTTCATCATAGTCATTGCATCAGTTTTGCAATATTGTAGAGGCAGGTTGTAAAGATGGCTATTAAAACAATTAACACAGACATCCTTAATCCACACTGGGGAGTAAGAGAGGATGGCTCTCATGAGAGTGAATGTAAAATGGCCGTCCAGAGACATTTCACTACACAAGCTTCTCACACTGAGACCATTAGTTGTGAAGCTGGATGGAAAATAACTAATTCATGCAAAATCATTGTTGTCTTATCTTCTTATCTTATCTAACCTGCTTTCCTGAAATATGACTAAATAAAGAAAAATCAGTGCAGTGCAACACTCACTTTGTATGTCTTGCTTCATGCCATAAATGACAACCCCCAACTGAGCTGCACTGAGATCATGGCTGACTGCTCAAACGTCCACGTTCACTTGAGTGATTTTGTAGCTCCATACGAAGCAGGGGTCCATTCTACCCGTTTCTATTTTTAATTGTTGTGTGACAGATGGATCCATCTGAATTGTTAGAAAAGATGTTTGTACCTAACAATTATAGCATTACTTCCAAATTGTCCACAGCTCTTTGTGGAAATACTTGCTTAGTTTGTATGAATACTCAATAGAGGCAACTACATAGTCTGTTTACCATTATTTAAGGAAATCAGTATATCTTCACGTATAACATTTGAATATACATCTTATAAGATTTTTTCATGGGTTAAAACTTCATCAACACCAACACTTCAAGTGGTGAATGCTGCTCAGGATCTCCTGCTGTGTTCTCACGTCAGCACATTAGAAATAGAAATGACTCCTTACTTTATGTCCTTTGTTCCTTGTGATATTTTGGTCCATTTTAATTCTGACTTGTGAATATTATGCACATGAAATGCATACACTATGCAGTTCCTTTAACTAGCTATCCCAGCAGCCGGTTCTCTGTATTTATTTCCCACCCAGATTCACAATGGCTGTTATTATTAAAATTAAAGACTGGTGTGAAAATAGGTATTTTACTTTGGAGTCATAACGAATACAATGCAGGAAAAAACAATTAAATGTCAAAGCACCCACTTCATTGGCACAAGCACCAACCACCAATGAAAGGGTAGGAAAATATTCTGTTTGTTTAGCTGGTGCCAAGTTCTTTAACCATCATGGGCAAGAAAGGTTTGAAAAAGAGAGCGACACGAGGAGTCTGAAGTGTGTACAAATGGAGGGAGAGGCATTCAACCTTTTAGTACAACACTACGAGGGTGATTAACATTGGTTGCACAGAACAAAAGCTGTGAGACAACACTCTAGTATCTCTATTCAGTGCCACTGCAATAGACAGTTACAACTCAGACAATGGCAAGAGACAATTCTGGCTGAGATGAGCAGCACTATATTATTGGCTTAAGTTGGATAGGGCAGTGAGGTTATTGGGTTCAGGTACTGATGCTGTGACTGATAGTACAGAAGGCAAAAGCACAAGCAGTCCACACATGGTCATGAGACAGTCAACGAGAGCATCTCACCCCCTGTGGAGTTTTTTTTAACGATTCCTTGGAAAGCCTTTTTTTTGGAGCTACCAACTCTGGCTTCACACATAATACAAAAATCGTTGTTGGACAAATTTTTCTGAAAGACTCGTTCAATGAAAGCCAAAAGTATGAGGAATGAGAAGATTGAAGCGCGACTGTTCTCTGTGTGCCTTAGGGCATCTAGGGCCACTGTCTTTTGTTGTATGGGCTGGTGCGTGCTTGGGAATGAGGAGGGGTATAGAGGAGGATGCCTGGGGGAGGGTTATGGCTCCAAAGTATGCAGACATAAGCTGTGCATGAGTTGCCTTTGAAGCAGGCCATGGTCGGTTGTACTGAGAGGGTCACAAGGCCAAGGTTTAGAACAACAGGGTCCCACAGAGAGCCTGGACTCATCAGACCACCTTGACCCACTGCCAAAAGTTAACAAAGAATGTAGGCTAGAATAACTAGAAACCTATTGACCAAATGCGAACAAAAGAAGCCATTGTGAAGGGCTTGTTGGGTTGTGAACTTTTGAGTATTCAGAAATGCAATTAGAAATTACTGTGGAGAAATGAGAGTGAGCCGATTGCCAAGAAGTTAAACACTTTGACAGTTATAATGGCTTTGTAATACCTATCGACAAGAATGAAAAGAAAATGGGCCCAAATTCGTCATTTTCTACAAGGGCAATTGACCAAATGTAATATTTGTAATGGCAGAGTGTCTGAGTCCTATACCATGGATGGCTGGAGCCCTTTTTGTTCATCTAATACATGAGCTGTCTCATAGTGGAGCAGCATCTTGACACCTCATTGCATCCAGACAAAAACAAGAGCAAATACAAACTTTTTGACTTCGCACTCCAGGTTTTATGGCATTGACCGAAAAGGAACAAGCAGCATACTCATAACTATGCAGAAGCGAGCACAAAATGATGTTGGTGGTTTCAGGAGGGGCAGCGAGGTCAGTCCCATGCTACTCCTTCCAGAAAATCAATGGTCTGGTCTGGAAAGACGCCATGCCATGATTGGTTGGTTCAATTGTGTAGTCTGCCAAGTCACAGCAAGAAATTAAGATTCTGATCGTCTAAATCAGACACAGATAGCATCTCAAAGGACGGACTTATGGTTTTTTGTCTGAAACCCAAATAATACAATCTAAATGTCATCTGACTGTCACCTATCATTGCATTGCCACCAACTTCACAAAGGAGTCAAGCAATCCTCCACCTGCCCACTCACACACAGAGATGTTAGCCAGTCATCAGGCACTGCAACAGTCCTCGTGAATGACTGGGGTTAATTTTGGATTAAGGTGTTAGGGCTTTTGGAAGTGTTATGCATGCAGACCTCTTTCTATTAGCCTATTATTAAGCTCCATGGGGCATTCAGGCTTTGTCTGTGTTACAGACAAAAATCCCAGCATGAGCAGACTCAAGCTACTGCAGCAGTGGGCCAGACGCAAAGTGATTATCAGACATCAACATCATTTAGGGGAGCTGAAGGAAGATAGTATAACAGCTCAGCGTCAGCAACTTCCTCTCGACTAACACAATATCTATTATCTAGTCTTTGAATTGCTGCAATGCTGATGAGAACCAACAATTACAAAACCACAGTCTATGATTTTAGCTGCAGTTGCTTTTGCTGCCTTTCCTCAACACGTTCAAAGTTTGCTTTATAGGACCAGTGAGGCTATATGTGGGGAGTTACATTCAAAGCAAGACGGCATCTTTTTTTAATCTTAAAATAGCAGCTTCAAAATTAGTTTAGTACACTGACTTAGAATCACCCTGAACACCTGTTCTTGTAGTATGTAACTTTGGTGAGTGGGCACATTCTGAGAAGTGCATATCTAACAGATAGTTGCGGTAAGTTCCAGAATAATGACCAACTGTAGATTAGTTAACAGACTTATGTCATAAAACCTAGCGTTTATCTTAAATATTCTGCAAGTAAACCTTTAAAAATATAACAGTGACAGCTCCTCTGGTTGAGGAAGCCTGGGCCATAAGGAATAGCCTCCATTCAGTTGTGTTTCAGTTCAGTGAGTGGGGCTCTACAGTCAGAGCTCCGGTCAAGAGACTGATTGGCTTTGTTTATTCTCTACATGAAACCCCCTTAATCGCTCGGACACAGGGCCCAACAGAATAAATCACTACGTGGCTGCAGGGGGTGCTGCTGCTCAATAGAACGTACATAATGTTGGTTTAACAGGATTTCATTTCCAATGGATGCACCAATGTTGAGAGAGGAAGGGGAAGTAGGTTGGGAGTGTTTAAGTCCCCCGTGAGAGACTAAACGAAAACAATTCTCATCATAGGGTGAGGTTTGTGCAGACAATGACAGTGTGAACTCTCAAGGACAGCTGGACAATGAGACTCTGCCGCTGCTGCAATTGTTGCCAAGATTATATAGGTTTTAATCTTAATGCCACAGAGTGATCAGTGTTCTATAAATTCAAGCTATGGGCATAAATATGTCACGCTCACATTAAAATGTGTAATCAGGGCGTTGAGTAGATCTTTCTCCAGTGGAGTCTTGTTCAGACAGACATGTTTAGACTTGGCAAAAAGCAAGGAATATATTTTTATAGGCTTCTGCATAATTCAAAGAGTGGGCAGATCAAAGACCACTAGCAATGGTCTTTAAGGGTCATAATTACTATGGAGTACACAGCAAAGGCCTGGACACGCTACAAGTCGCATTACTGGTTTCAACTCAGCTCTCACTCTGCAGAACTGACATGAGTTCAATGTAACACACAGTTAGTGTCTGACAGCTCGCTGTCCTGTGCTCCTCGATGTTTTAAACATCCCACTCATTTGAAATAAGACGAGAGAACTTCAGGCTCAAGGACACTTCGTGCAGTGTGGTGAAATGTGCTGATTAAGGGCACTCATCAGGGAGGAGACTGAAATGGCTTTGGAAGGACATACATCAACAATAAATCAAAGCACAGACATATAAAACGGCACTCTGCCAAACTCTGCAAGTAGGCCCTATGTTTTTAATATCTACTGGAGTTGACACACTGAATGAGGGGATATTGGTTTAAGACTAGAATTGTGACATGTTTGATACCAAACAATCATGAGGATTGAGTAAAACTGTACAAATCAACTGCAGAGACACAAGAAGCTGTGAAACAACAGCAACATGCCCAGAGACCAGAGGGGCATCTTGGTGCCACGTCAGATTATAGGCATACTTATAACGTCAAAGCCGTTTCAACTTCTTTAACTCTTTACGTGACATGTGTATTATTCCACACACATAAAAAGGTATCAAACTGGCAGTGATATAATAACACTGCTACGTAATCGGAACAGAGATGTAGCGTGAAAGCGGATATGGACAACATCAAGGCTTCACTGTGCTTTCTGTTGTAGGTGTAACTTTTGATGAGGTACATTTTGCACCACAGCAGGAAATGGCCTTAAAACATCTGAGAGGGTTTGGTAGAGCTGTTTATTGATACCAATGACTAAAGGATTACTTTGCCAGCTGTGACGATTTATGTGTTTCAAAGCTCTTTATTCCTCCGCGCCGGCAACATCCGTGGCTGGAGACAGAAGGTGTGTGTCTGCATGTACGCACCATTCTCATCGCCACATCTCAGGAAAGTCTCGAGTGGCAAGTGGATTATATAAATTGTAGAATGTCTCATGTGTATAAAATCCCAATCAAATACAAGATGTATTTTATTAGATCTTATTTTATTATAATATGTAAAGGCTGAAATCTTCCGTTTACTTCTCATTTGAGTTTGCGTAGATATATATTTTTTAATATACATATATATATTTTTTCCTAAAACTTGGTAGTTAAGAATTGAGAAATTTCTTATCGTATGGGTGAAATTTCATTATATATATTGAGTTTACGAGCACAAAAAACTTCCATCAACATGAAAACAGGTCTCTCTTAATCCCATGGGGGACATTCAGAAGGTTATGGACATATGTTAGGACCCTGAAAATAGCCGGATGCCGGTTAAGAGCCTTAACAATGCACACTGTTAGCAGCTGTGTAGTCACCAAAGCAGATCTGGGATCAGTCCGTAACTAATCGGGGTGGACGGGCACGACAAGATGTGCAGTCAAGTGTGTCACTGACAACTAAAAGGTAAAGTTAGTGTCATTGCATCTGTTATTACTTTACTCCCGGAAGCACAATTTGACATAAGTGGCCTCTTCCCTTCAGCCTATAATAACAACCCAGCTGCAGAAATGTTTGCCGCTCGTGGGTGGAGATATCGTGGGAGGTGAGGGGGGGGGAATCTTTTGAGGAGGATGAAGTTACTGCAGATTAAAGAGACATTAAGGTGACACATAATAAAGAGACAGAGTTATTTTGCAATGAGGAGGATGTTAAGACTATTTTCCACGAGGGAGAACAAGGAGTCCAGCAACAGATGGTGGAGCCTCCACAGAGCTGTGATCTCCACATCGTGGAATAATTCCTGGGATTAGAGGCAGAAGACACGGAAGCGGATTTAAGACTCGTGGCAGGTATCGACCACCATTACAGAATATAATATCCTGGAGACCTGGTGCTGTGAGGTCACAACAAACACTGATTGAATATTGATATTTGACTTTTTCCTTTTTACTGCACTTAGACGATAAAAAAAACACACATGGGGGGAAATTACTTATTCTGCTTACTTTTGGTGTTTAAAAACTTTTGCACAGCACTTGCAGCCATTCCGTTGCAAAGGCTAAAAACATCTTTAGTGGGAAACCTCAGCTAACTGACGCTAAAAGCAAAACACACAAGGGACTAGGGGGCTCAAGTTGAGCTGCTCAGTTTGCCAACCTGCTTCATTCACAAAACAGCACGTCTGTCATGGCTTCCTCGCGCCGCCACCTCATCACAACCTCAGGACAATAAGGAGGAGAGAACGTTATTTACGTGGCGACCCACACACACACACAGACACACACACAGCTAGCTAGGGAGCCAGCCAGCAGCTACTTTATACTAAGCAGTTAGCATGGAAGCTAACAGAGGTGTGTGCCTCTCTCAGACAGTCAACACAGAGAGGTGATGGGAAGTTGCGGTTCTCTCCCTCCGCTTCGGCTCGCGCCAGCCGACGAGCTGAAGGTTGAATCGGACACTTATCGGCGGGGATGAGCGCTGACAGCGGAGGGGAAGCGAGCGGGCTGCGGTTCGAACGTTTCCCCCCCGCTGATGGAAAAGTGAAGTGTCGGGGGGGGGGAAACGATCAGCTAGCTCTTAAGACACCGGGTCCGGACCGGGGGAGACGGTAGCGGGCTTACCTGAAGGGTTGCACCCGTCGAGAGGAGTTGGTTGCTCGGCAGTGAGCGTGTCGTTCGGTGGTTGTAGTTTGAAAGAGTCCAGCTCCGGGCTCCGGATCCTCGGCTCCGCCACTGAAGCTCCGCCGCGTCCTGCTCAGCCACAACTGAGGCTGAGCACAGCACACTCCAGATCCGCTCCTCACGGAGAGCAGCTGCGGTCTCGCGAGAGGTGGCGACGGCTGCGAGACCTCAGAGAGCCAATCACAGGGGCCGGCTGGAGCTCTGAGGACAGGGTTATAAAATATAAAATATAAAATATAAAATGAAATGAATTATAAAATGAAATGAATTATAAAATTAAATTCTACTTAAATTAAATGAAGAAAAATAATATCAAATAAAATAAAATAAAGAAAAAACAATAACTTTAGATCAAATAAAATTAAGTAAAATAAAGTTAGTAAAATTAAATTAATAAAAGTACGATAAAATAAGTAAAATAAAACGCCGCAATATATAGTTAAATTAAATCAAATCCATGAACTATACCTTTTATCATTTGAGGAATGGGGGTACAATGAAATAAAATAAAATTGAATAAATTCCATCAACCACACTGCCTATCCATTGAGGTAGGGAGGTAAAATAAAAATTCAAACAAGAAAAAAGAAACATCCATCCATTAATCATAGCACTTATCCTTTTAGAGGGAGGGTTTAAAATGAAAAACAATGAATAAGAGCATTGAGCTTCAGGATCTGCTCTAAATTACTCCATGAAGATTGATCAGTCAATACCCGACAGAAGTATTTCAAAAGTCAGTGTTTATTGGTGGAACCTGTAGCTGAAGATACGAACAGACTGTCACATCAATAACACTTATAATTGTCCCCAGTGCTGTACAGTAATTAATGTTAAGTGATACATTCAATTCATGACACCTAAAAACAAATGAAACAGTCAAAAAGCAATATTTAATTACTGTATCCAAATAAGGCAATTGCACCACGGGAGGCATCACATATCTTGCTCAGTATTACTTACTGTATAATGTATTATTCACTTTGTTCAGGCCAAGCCTTGCTCATTACATCTCCAGAGGAAAAGACTCAATGTGTAAATCTTTATTCCTTTGCTGTGAGGAAGATTCGGGAAGAACCAATATTACTTCAAACATAAAGATGCATCACTGTAAATCCTGCAGTGGAAGGAGAGATACATTTTTTAATAGACCCTCTTGTCAAGTTGCATAGCTCCTTCCTTGATCTTTTTAAATGGGAAATGATTTCAAGCAGAGTTTATCAATAGTGAGCATAAGTTTTCCTAATAAAGTTTCAATTGTTGCAAAACCACTGGATTTAAAGCTCAGCTCAGACAGATCCAAGCTTCCATATTTCCTATGCCCCACAGATGAAATATAATATATATAATATAATCCCACTCCCTCTTGTCCAGTCCTTGAATAAAGTATCTTTAATTTGGTGAGATGGACTTTCCCACATTTGTATTTCCCTCACAATGTTCTGTTTGCTGTTTCCACACAGCATTTGCTTATGTTTGCCTATTTTAGTTTAGGTTTGTTGTTTTAGTTGTATGTGTGTGTGTGTATTTGTTCTTGGCACTGTAAGGACCAACAGAGATACTGAAACCTGGAGTCAAACACACTTGTCCAATTAGGCTGATTCTGATTTGTATTGCGATACTAGCCTTAACTATGATTTATCCTTGGTTTGGATTTTGTGGGTGTGGAATCTGTTCAGCAACATGATGGTTACCAGCATGACCAGAGGGAGAAAAGATGTTCAAATGTTAAAATGGCTTTTATAAAGTCTCATTTCTAATGCTGTAATATCTTTTGCATGAGGCTGCATGAAGCAAAGACTTAAATAAATGAGGCTTTCCCCCACTCTTCAGTATGCGCTGATGCCAAGTCGTATACAGCACACTACAAGGAAGATTAAATGAGGATGATATCATCACAGGCACACAGAGCTCAGTGTACAGCACATGCATGATGCAAGAAGGCAACATCTTCTCTCGGAAAGAACTTTCCCATTTTCAGTGAGAGTATCACAGTTAGTGTGACTCACTGGATGTAGGCTGCAGCTCTGAGCCTGACATTGGCCGCATGGCTCACCCAGCATCCTTCTCCTCTTCTGCTTCCAGCCTGTCGCCTCTTTCAAAATCCCCTTCACTGCTAGGAATGACCTCAGAGCCAGCAACCTATGGCCAGCAAATGGGACATGGAGTTTTAAAGAGGATTTACATTGTGCATTCACACAGTCAATATGTATTTTACTATATGTAGCATTTTCCTGTGATCACCTACCAACGTGCAAATGTACCACCAAAACATAAATGTTTTATAGAGTATGTAGATATAAATATGCCGGATAAGAAAGCTGCCATCTTCTGCTGATGAGGTTATTATGAGCCCAATTCTGCACAGTAGCAATCAGGGGATGGAGCTAAGGTACCGTCAAGAGTCGTCTCAGCTGTCAATCATGACGTTTAACCCTAGTTTTATAGCATCAAATAACAGATTAAAACCGTACTTACTGGGCAAATTAGTGCTTGAACATACATACGTTTGAAGAACTACCTAAAATGACAGAAACCATCTTTGAGAAACATTTATTTCACACCTACCTTGACTTTTTAGTTTGGTCCATGTGCCATCCACCAACATGGAGAAGGCAGGGTCTAGGTGTATACCGCAGGCAGCCACTAGGGGGCGATCGAGTCAAGCGACTTCACTTAGCATGCTCATCTCAAGATGGTGAACATGACATTGGGAGCTAACATGCTCATAGTCAGATATGATGATCATGGAATTAAAGCAGTGAGCTGGGGACAGCACAGCTCCTCTGTGTGTGGTTCATGCGTTCCCTCAGTAGAAATATTCTTAGTCGTAGATTTCCATCATCCTCCGTTGTTTTTTAATATGTTTGTCTCTGTAAGTAGTGTAATATCCCTTTATTACAAAAACAAGGAATCCCTTGGTGGTATTTTTGTCCTAGAGCACAGTGTGAGAACGACTGTGGGAGGACAGTGTTATGTGGAGCTTCATTCTCACTGTTTAGAATCGTGCACAGTTTGACTGAACCTTCTATATCAGTATCTCTGAATGATGTTCCCATAATGCAGAAAGATCCTCAATAAAGCCAAAGAAAGATGCACAAGGGAATTACATTTTTATGCTCTGTATTTATGACATTATGCTATTATTTTGGTATGTCTATTTGTTGATCTGTCACATATCTCCATTAAACTTGTATGTTGAATGTAAATCCAGCCGTTCCCTCCATGCAGAGTAGTATTGGATTCTATTGCTGCTGTTCTGCAGACTCAGGAATCTAAATTGGGGATTAGACAGAAACAAATCAAAGCAGATCATTTTCTCACATTTCCTCCATCGACAGAGAATATTTCAGAGCTTACTCTCGTTCCTGATTGACAAGCGGGAGCAGCCCTCTCCAGCAGAGCCCACAAAACCGAAAGTTTATGGAAATTAAAATTTGCATGATTGTGTGATGAAGGCTGATTAAACACATCACAGCTGAGGAGATTTCTGGCTGTTTTTCTGTGGCTCAAACTCTCAAAGTGTGCTCTTACCTCCAGGTTTAGAATGTGGACTCTCTGAAGCAGTTTCAATAGAACTTCAAACACCCGTTTTAATACAGTGTCAGAAATCCTTCCACTGCAACAGCAGCATAACACAGGGATTAGTGCAGCTCACTGTCTGACGCAAATATCAAACTCCCTTCTTAAAGATGCTGGAGCCCCGTGGATCCACTTTTACAGCAGAGGAAGGGCAAAAAGCAGCATGAGCAGAAAGTAGATAAATTCTTTAAAGAGGCTTTTAAAAAATAATAACATATTGAAGGCAGAAGTTAATTTTACATGAGTGTGAGCCGTACCTGTTTCCAGAGCAGCCTGGGGGATGGCTGCGAGGATCTCCGAGGCCACGCTCTTCTCTCTGGGCCTTTGTAACCGGCGCCAGCTCCAGACCGACTGACTGGGCGAGATAAGGCGCTCGAAATCCCCACCATTCATTTGATCTGTGCCATTTGTATTCCGAGTCTGTTCCTCATTTTAACTTTTGGAAAAAAAAGGGTAGAGCTGGGCGCGCCACTTTAATGTGATGTTCTCCTTATCTGATATCAACCCACCGGGCACAAGAAAGAGAAATGAACTGACTGACAGCGCTGCGTGGACACAGATAGGGGGGGAGGAGGGCGGATGGGGGTCTCACTGTGGATGGAGACATTCAAAACCAAGCTGTCTCTCATACAGCTCTATCAATGTGTCAATGCTTAACCATTCCCTTTCCAGTGCTACGCCCCGTCACACAGTTCTACGTGGCCCTTTTACCTCCTATCATTTAGCACCAGACTGAGTGTAATGTAATTTGCACCAGTGAAGAGCAGCCTCACTTCCTCTCAAAGCACACAGACGCCCTGGGAGACCATTTAGATTGATAACAGTTTGTTAGTCAGGCTGCTAATTTACATTCTCTGGAAGCATAAAGTTGTGTCGCTAATGAAAGAAGAAGGAGCGCAAAGGAACATAATCAAATGCTAATTTTCACACATGGTTCCCTGGGACACAACGGATCCAGTGCTGGATGCAGCTGGTGGCTTTAGAAGTGAACAGCCTGCGAGCTGTAATGTTTTATTATATAAATTAGGTGGTGCATCGAAACAGATTGATCAAAATGAATTTTTTTTTACAAGGAGGATTCACTTAGTTGTTTACTGTTGGAAAAGTGAGTGACAAGACCCAGACGTTCAAATTACACTGAGACTCGGCAAGATCAAAAGCATCTGTGAATAGTTGTGTTTTCATCTCAGTGGGTTTGTTTGTCTGTTTGCAATAAATACCGGATTGATTATCACGAAACTTAGTGGAACAATGAGATATGAGTCGGGGAAGAACCCATTATACTTTGGTGCAGATCCTGTTCACAGTGGGGGTTATCCAGGGATTATTTTTCATTTTCTCTAACATTTTCTCTAACAACTTGATTTCTCAGAAAATAATTCATGGATCTTCATTTAAAAAACTCTCACATGTTTATGGGACAAATATTAACGAGTGTATGCAATTTGGAGCAGGTCAACATAAATATCTGTCCTATATCTGGTGAATTGAAATGTAGTTTCTACCCATTTTTATAGCATTAAGTTGGGCCCTGGAAGTATGTGCCCTGCTAGCTATATTTGCTATTATCAATAGTTTTGTGCACATACAAGTGTCCAGGATACATGGACTAGTAGTGCTGAAGCAGTGAAACATTCCAAGATCTTACAAGTTCTTTCAATTCTGTCGAAGTGGACCTCTGCCTGCAGGCGCCTTCCTGTGTGGAGCGTGCATGTTCTCCCAATGCCTGCAGGGGGCACCATAGGAGGAGGACTTGCAGGTTTCTATAGGTTGAGAGGAGATTTTAAATGGTGCACAGGTGAGTGGTTGTTTTCCCTGTGAAGCGCTGGGGGACCTGTCCAGGATTTGTTCCAACTCTCCTCCAATGTTAGCCTCAGCTCCCCCTGCAACCCCTCAGAGGACAGGAGGTAGAGATAATGGATGGATGTCTGCAAATTATGTTGAAAGCCTGTCTGCAGAAAAAGGACAACTCCTAATATACAATATGTCTGTGAGTCACCACTTCTTTACTAAACACTGTAGCACCACTCCACGTCGGAATGAGACAGTTAGATAAAGCTCCAGCTGAATACATTTATATTTATATGTGGAGTGTGTCATTACTGTCCCTCCGCAGCACTTCAGCACATCTCAAAGACGCCGCCTGAGTCTCAGATTAAGATTCAACGCGGAGACGAGTCAGTCTCGGCCACATGTGATTGATCTGAGTGTCCAGGGTGCAGCATGAGTGCAGCTTTTGTCTTTCACTTTATCAGCTCTCACATCAAATATTCATGTCCCGTGGCTTCTATATACTTTATCTTAAGTGGAGCATTACATCAAGAGGGATCAGTGCCTTGTTGATTTTATAAGATATTCTACTCCCTGAAGAATGTTCTGTTTAAGCAGTGAACTAAGTGAAAGAAAGATGGCCGACGAGTCAGGGAAACAAGATTTTTTAAACCACAGCATGCGAGAAGAGTTTATACCTTTATATGCAAAGTCACTCCCTCTCCC
The DNA here is from genome assembly GCF_947347685.1 of Pleuronectes platessa. Classification (NCBI taxonomy): domain Eukaryota; kingdom Metazoa; phylum Chordata; class Actinopteri; order Pleuronectiformes; family Pleuronectidae; genus Pleuronectes; species Pleuronectes platessa. Next base: position 27,031,039 of record NC_070626.1, read on the forward strand.
TCTTTGTTTAATTTAATTGCCAAACTCACTGGTCTTCTAGGTTCAGATGTTAGAGATGTTAAAAAAGAAAAAAAGTCATATTTTAAATGAACTATGCTGATCGACTAGTATAATAAAGTATTAATATAAAGCACGTATTAGAAGTATCACTTTATCATAGGAGTCTAAATACTGTCACATTCACAACTCATTTGTGTCAACGCAAAACTCCACAATAACAATATAACACCAGCTAATGTGCTTTTGTCGAAACTCTTGCAAAACGCCACTCGTGTTATTTATCACCTTAATACTTTTCCTAGCAATTACCGTAAAGCTGCTCATTTTTTTAAGAGGTTGGAGAAGTGCTGAAGGCGGCAGCTCCTCCCGACAGCTGAATGAAACCTCAGCTTTTCCACTTGTAATCCGTCACTGAGCTGAAGTGCACTATATGACAAATCTGAGTCCTTGCACTTTTCACTCGATGCATGTTTTGCATAGTCCTCACTCTCCCGGGCTGGTTGTTTTGTTTCAAGAGCTGATTCAGAGTCAGCGATGACGACTCGCTTTCCAACTATCTGTGTCAGGGCCGATCGCTCTGCTCACTGTGTGTCATTCACACTTCAGTGCTAAATTAAAACACATAATAAGCTCAGGAAAGAGCGAGTGGGCGTTCTGCACTTTACCTCAGCTCCAGTGGTCCTGATTATCTCAGTTCTTTGGTTATTGAGGAAATTAATGCAGATGTTTGGGTCGCTATCACCAGGTTCCTTCCAGCTTTAAACCATAATGTGAGTTACGTTTGCTATTCTTCATTTTCCTTGTGTACAGCACTGACACACATGCAGGTAGTAGTGTGCTGCATTTGTTTGCAGCAGGATGAGAGTATTCGTTCATGGCCTCAGGTCTGCTGCATGAGTGTTTTCTGCTGCAGAAGGAGCTGCACGAAATGTAAAACAGTCAGTGCTGGTGAATTGAAGAGGACAAGTTTGAAAATGAAAAACAAAAAAGCCGTGTGCATGGAATTAGAAAATGTCCACGAGATGATTGTACTGGTGATACTAGTATTGTTCATATACCCTGGGTTATTTTTTGTAGTGCATGTTGATTCAGTTCACATAAATGTTACTTTGCAGCTGCAACAACATCCTGGACGACATCAGTTCCGGTTTTGTAAACATACACAACCTCCCTGCTGCTGTGATCACTCGCTGAACAAACTCTGCAAACTTCTAACGTGAGAAAAGGTCAAAGTGATCCTGCGGGTGACATCCGAGTTTCCCTTGTTGGCAACTGAAAAAACGCTCTCAATTAAAAACAGTGTTTAAAAACAAAACCAAGCATTTCCACTCCAGAGTCATAATTAGTAATAATCCCTGTCCATACCAACATGTGGTAAAACCCATATCACATATCAACAAACACTGTGAATGCACATCCTGGTGTAAACAGGAAGCAGATTGAGCATCCAGCAGTTGAGGAGGAGTAACGATGAAGAGGAACTGTTAATTAACAACACTTGTTATTCCTTGTTCACTTTGCATTAACTGTTTACAGTTGAGTCATGAACCAATCAGGGCAAATGGTGGTGTTTGCATCATTATTTTATAGGTTTCTTTCTGTTTCAGATTAAAAACGCAGCTGGAGACCCACACGCCTGATTCTCACAGAACTGGTAAAGGTCGAGTTGCATTGTGGGAGATGTAGGCGTCAGGTTTTGAGGTAGATAGCCTATCTCTGGTTCTGCGGGATTGACACTGATCTATTTCTTCAAACTGCATTAAAAAGCTAAAGAAAATGTTGAAATATTCCATCCAGACATACTGAGTCGTGGTAATTGTTTATTTGGGACGGAACAATAAAGCAGTTGTTGAATCCGTTTCCCCCGGCAGGGGAACAAACACTCCAGCAGTGAGAAACCAGTCGGTGCTCACATGTTCCTCTGCCAGCAGCTGCCTGCTCCTTCTCCTCCTGCAGGCAACCAGTGTTCAAAAGACTGAGGAGGAGTCACACACAACATGTGAGAACAGGTTTCTTCAGTGCCAGTAAACTTTAGCTTTCTCATGACTCAGGTACAATTTAATTAATTCCTTAATACATCTGTCTGTCAAGAATTCGTCTGTCGAGGACTTTCCTCCCTTTCTTTAAGCTCCTGTTTGAGCAGCCTTCTAGTTATCACATGTTGGAGTAATACCAGCGGAGCCACTGCTACATTCCAGCATCTGATCTGTCTCAAAGGATCATAACATGAGGGCACAGCGTCAGATCAGCGTGCTGCAAATATGTAATTAAATGTCATCCACTGTGTTGAGATACAATCTCTCTGGCATCGATGTTTGGTGTGAATGAGAGAGAGAGAGAGAGAGAGAGAGAGAGAGAGAGAGAGAGAGAGGTGCAACAAAGAGGGAGAGGATTTAGATCTGAAGCCGACACCTGGATGGACACAAGTGGAAGTTTTAAGAAAGTTTCATATGAATTTTGGACCAATGCAAGATGGATACTTTATTAATCCCGTCGAAAATTTATAAGATAAGTTAACTTAGTGAATGTCCTCTTCCTTCCACATCCAGAAACTCAGATAAAATACGACCACTGCCATCTTGGGTCGATGTGATTTGCAGCCCTGCACAGAAGGGATGTGGGATATACTGCCGAAAGGCCACCAGGGGGTGATCCAGATGCCTGGGCTTCACTTTTGGGGATCTGTCATGTCGTCCACCTTTATTAACGAGTCCAGAGATCCCACAGATCAGAGTCTCTGACCAAAGCCCTCAGACTCTGAGTCGAGTCCCAACACGAGACAGAGGTGAAGGAGGCTGACCGGGTGCAGCAGGTGTTGTTTGGCAGGAAGGGGATGGTAGAATCATCAGAGGAGAACAATGATGTGGAAGAGAGTTGGTGGAAGAGTCGTGATTCTCTGCAGCTGATGAGGAGACTCAAGTGTGTCTGTGAACTTGCAGGAGAACACGATGTTCATTCAGGATTCATGAAGCACAAGTGAACGTATAAGGAGCTGTTTCATTGCAAAAAATTCTGTTTCATTCCCTGATGAACTCTCTCATCTGTCTCCGCTACGATGAAATAAAACAGAAGCAGGATTCAGTTTTCTGAACCGGATCTCACATCGATAATTTAGAGAAACCTCATCCCTGAGATCGACCTCGATGGAGCAGAAGTTCTTTTTAAAATAGCCTGAATATTATTTTTCATTTGGTTTGCCAGTGGTGGCAAAAAAGAGATATGTGGTAGGTGCTGGTGGAGCTATGAGCAGGAGAGAGGCTGAGGAGTGTCTGCACAGTAACGTCTGACTGCCGGAGCTGAGGCCTCATTAAATTTTAATTGCAGCACCGTTCTGAGAGCACTGGCATCTCCATCCAGATGCATTTGACCTTCTTTCCTCCCTCAATCCGCCTGGACCAAATAAGTGTGTACATTTCATCTGTCCTCGCGTGTCGGAGAAAACATGGACTCAGTGAATTTCCAGTTAAAAGCACAAAACCAACAGTGAAAGATTAAACGCGACTCACTTGTCCCACGAGAACAATCTGCATTTCTGTGTTTGTGTACATCTGAGCCTCCTTTGCACCACAGACAGTGTGAGACACGAGGAATTCAGCTTACGAGACCAGCCTGCTTGAGATATGAAAATAAATATGCAAAGAGCTCAACGTGATTCACCAACAATAAGTATCACACTCCGGAATCGAGGCTGAAACCCGAGCACCTGAGTTTCTCACAGCTCCAGGTTGACGTGAGCAGGAAGCAGCCTGTTCAGTGTGCACGCTGCAGGAGATTAGTGTGTGTTTATCGTCTTCCTGTCCTCCATGGGTCTTGCGTTACGAGGTACTGTCTCCAAAACTGCCAGGATCAATTAACATGAATTATAAATGTCCACTGACGCTGCCGGTCTGGAGTGCTCGTTTTGCTCCGGCCTCCATTGTTCCTGTGGAGCGGGGTTTTAATTTTGCAGAAGGTACGAGACGCTTATTCTTTTAAAGGTAGAAAAGCAGCTCCTGAAATATTCTTCTCGAACTCTGCGCCCTCCAGCAGTAAAAGAACAACATGACACGAGCCGCCCTGCTTCTCAGGAAGGATTGAATTCATACGGATGAGACTGATTTCATCTCATATATGGACCAACACCACTGAGTTGAATCAAGAGGCATCAATGAGGCGTCTCTGCTCCTGCACTGAGATCACTTTACACACTTCAGCACACACAGCCGGGGGGGGGGGGTCACACACATTATCCAGGTCACTGACCAGTGGTGGCCCGTGCACCAGCAGAAGCTGCGCTGCCTCTGCACGACCCAGAGGGGAACCAGTAACATCAGACTCCTTTAAATACAAAAAGAAGTCGGTGCACAGGGAAGACGGCAGCGAAGCACACAACCCACAAGGGTCGAGGCAGAGTGGAAAACAGGCTGAGGTCAGAAAACACATGAGGCGGGATGAACTGGAAACTAACAAAGATGAAGGAGCGACTATCCCTTGAGTTCCCACTGCAGACCTCAGAGCTCTATTTCCTAATTAACAACTTTGTTCTTGCAGCTCTGCAGGTTTTTGCTGAATGGATTTATTGGGATTTCTATAATTGACGTTTCTGTCAATGAGCAGCTGACAAGTTGTTGATCAATTGAACTCAACAGCGAAAGAAAATAAGAGCAGTGAATAGTCGGAGGTATATTATGGTGTTTATGAAGTGTGTGGAAACATTTTGCTTTCAGGATCATATATATATCTCACATATCAGCAGACAAACAGCGTTTATAATCATTTTTCATTTATCAGCTGACAACATCTGACAGTTGTTTTCTAGTTTCTTCTTCCTGACGCGGTAAAGTTTTGACACCAGAGATATTTCCTGAGCTTCGTATTAAAACAAACATGCAGTGGAAATGATGTTCAGAGATAAAAGCTGCAGTTTGGAGGATATAGAAGAAAAAACTTGTGAGGAACTTAAAGTTCTGCGTCTGTGAATCTGGCTTCTGCTCAGAGGGAAACTGTCAGTTGGCTCCTGCAGAGGAAAAAACCTTCACTCTAATCAAACAGGTTCAGGTTTTTATTTTATATTTCCATGCAGCTGCTGGTGGGAGACGAGTTAATTACAGCTGACAACTATAAATAACACGAGGAGAAAGCTTTAATGTGAAATGTGCAGTGTGCTGAGTGCAGGGAGACCAGCTGAGTGCTGAAGAGTTTAAAACACTTTTCACTTCGCTCGACTAAAAACTGTGTTTGAAACAAGGCGTTCTGTGATGTTCAAAGGTGCACGTGAAGATTTAAATACCTTATCTTCAAATATGTGCTTACGTTTTGGAATTTAAAGCTCATTAGCAGCTTCCTCTTTAGCTGTTCCTCCTTTAATCCACATGTTCAACACACTAACAGCAGATACTGACCCTCGTAGCACATCTGTTCGAGCTCTTCTTAGCAAACATCGCCCTCTTGTGGTTCAGGCATTGCATGAAGACACGGTGTCTTGAAATAAGTTTCAATTTCTGGAACGTTTATTATTCAAACTTAATTTTAAACCTTGTTCTTTATATATTTTACTTATATTATTCTTAAAAATTTAGATTAACTTTTTATATCACAAATATATTATGAAGGCAACTGAATCTAAATTTTTAAGAATAATATAAGGAAAAGATATAAATATTTTTCCTTACTTTGATACAGCCTTGGAAAGTTGTCTTGAACTTATATAAAATGTATATATGCAGTAAGTAACTAGAAGAGCTACACAAAATCTAATGAAACAATTTTCTTCAGGCAGGTTTAGGAAATGGATGTTTAGGATTGTGTGTAATTAAGTGCAGCTTGATCTTAATGTGATTGTCACATTTAAATCAAGATGACCTTTTCAAGAGAGAAAGAAAACATTTAGGAAAAACAACACGACCAGATCTTACAACAGGAAAATACATTCACACACATAGAGACATAAGAAAATAGATCAGAAGTCACGACACGGGGATCTGGAGACAACAAGAAGGAGTTCAGTCTTCGTTATTATTATTTACATCTGTGCTTTACCCACTGTGACGTACATGAGGGTCGTGTGAACATGAGACATGTAACTGAGAAGATCTCTGAATGATCAAAAGAACTGAAAACAGGTTAATAATTGGTTTTGCAGAATTAATCAAGTTTATGAGTCTCCGTAAAATCAATGTATGTGAATGTTATGTCCTCGCAAGTCATGGAGAGAGACGACTGTGTGTGTGTGTGTGGTGTGTGTGTGTGTGTGTGTGTGTGTGTGTGTGTGTTTGTGTGTGTGTGTGTGTGTGTGTGTGTCTCTCTGTGTGTGTGTGTGTGTGTGTGTGTGTGTGTGTGTGTGAGTAATGTACATTTGGAGTTATTTGGATTTAGATGAGCTACTAAGAATAATCTAAACAAGAATTATCCTCCTGTGAAAGAAAAGGGCCTCGGGCTCATGAAGCTCTTTTGAACCTGATACATCTGTGACATGATAAGACACCAGAGGAGGAGGTGGAGATTGAACTGATATTAGAAACAAAACAAAGAGACATTAGTCGTGTGTTCAACGAGGTTAAAGAAGCATTTCTATTGTTTCAATATGTAAGATGAGTTTTTTAGTTTCAGACAGATGTGTGCTAACATGATTTATGATGCCAGGCAGCATGATGAGGCAAATTCACACACAATACATCTCACAACATGTTTGTCATTCTGGCAACTAAACAAAGATTTACACAAACAACTCAGTGTTTATCAACCAGGAAGTTCACAGTCATACTCCAGAAAGAAATGTCCACCACTGTGTGTTGAGAGAGTCAAATGTACGGAGGCCAAGAGAGATCAACTTAGTTAAGAAAACACAAGCAAATAGGAAAAACGTGTGCAGATTAAGAAAACTACTCAATCAATTTGAGGACACCTGGTGGACTCATGGAACCATCTTGAGTCTGTAAAACAATATAAAAGGTTTAATGAAATGACAGTTACTTCCTCTTTTGTGAGCAGAACCTGAGAGAAAAAGTCTAACTCAAGACCATTGTGCTTTAAACAAGAAAAAATTCAAGATTCCATTCAATATTCAAGAGGATTTATTATCATTTTTAAACATGAGGTACATGAGAGGGAAACAAACTAAGTACTAAGGTCCCGGAAAGCAGCAATGAAATAAAAACTAGCATCTTAAAACTAATAAGAAGACGACTCACACTGGACTCAGATGAAAGGTTTAATTTAATGTTTCTCTCTGTTTCTGGGGGTGAATCTCCTCGACCCTGCAGCAACCTGATCGATACTCGCTGGAATATTCAAATGTTTTTTATTATTTGTTGTGACAGTCAGTTTGATAAATGTGTCCTAGAGCGACATCTGGTGGTGGAAAGGGTTGAAGTCGCTCTCTGGTGGCGGTGCTCCAACTTCACTCAGCACCAAACACCCAGTTTGTGCAAAACTCACACTTTACTGCTAAACTTTGTTCTCTCTAATATGTCAGGATGGTTTTGTGGAAACATGTGAATGATACATATATCACTAGTGATCATGGAGCTTCAGTGTAAAGAGGAAACTCCTGATGTGTTCTTATGCTTCTTTAGTTGTTGTCTTGTCCTGATGTTTTATCTCAGTTTCATTTATTAGATATTCTGCTTTTCCGTGAAGTTTTTTCCCTGACGATCACTTTATCCTGTTCAATTCTGTCTCAACCTGCTTTTTATATTCAAAGTTATTATATTGGATCATGTTTTATCATAGATGTATTTATGTGAAGTACTTGTAGGTGTTTTTCATTCATGACGTGTGCTGTATTATTGTTATTATTACTGGATTTGCATTAGGTTAGACAGCAATAACTTGAATTCACTCACTTCTCAGTCAATTGTCATGAAGAAGTCATATTTAAAAGAGATTTGCATGTATTGCATCATATTTCAATTATTAATACTAGATTGCTAATGGATTGAAGCTTTGAATGGCTGCTGTTCCCTGTGGTTAAGATCAGCCTCATTACCCATGATGCATGTGTGTGGTTTGTGCTGTTTGCTCGACACTGACAGAGAAGGACAGTGTTAATGTGCACCAGAGCTAATTGGTTAATCAATTAGTCGACTGAGACAAAGTGTACTTGATCTTGTGAACTGATTAATCACCTTAATCTTCTTTCATGTACAAATTATAAAAGGGCTTAATATCAGTATATCTACAGGTATTGGAGTATTGGTTGATCTGGAAATATTACCTTGTGTTCTTATTGACTGAACAATCGATCCAATTGACAGAGTAATCATCAGGTTAATCAATAATAAAGACAGGCTAGTTGTCGGATGAGGCCTCTATGTGCAGTACAGGGTGGTAGTAAAACCGTTATGTCAGTTAGGCTCGTCTCCTTATCATTAATATGCACATTATTTATCAGGCTGATAGAGTCACATGGAGACGCAGGCAGGCGTTGCTCCCTCTCCCTTGATTACGACTGGCATGAATTTCTCTTTGGCTCCACTCAGGCTGATGCATTTCATTATCTTCCCCTCGCATCACGTTTTAATTCACTTAGGCCACAGTCGCTTCTTCATTAGACCAGTTACTGTTCATCGAGCGGATTGAGGCGAGAATGAGACGAGATAACTCCCCCCCACCATCACCCTTCATTTAGCTATGTTTCTATTTTTATGAAAACCCACATCGAAAGTTAGACTGATAATGGAAATGTATTCAGCCCACTGACGACCACTGGCTTCAGGCTGCAGGGACTCTGCTTCCCCCTGGTGGATGAAGCCTCTGCAGACTCAGACTGACACACACCACACACACACACACACACACACACACACACACACCGCTTGTCTTATGAGTGGAGGTCTGCCTTCTCATCTGAATGATCACTGCATCAGTCTCTTATTTGTGTTTCACTGAGTATGAAAAGGTTTGTGTTTTATCATTTAAATAGTCAATCAATCAATGGGACTTTAATTGTGCAGCACTTTTCAAGCAAACAACACACACACAAAGTGCTCACAGAATAAAAGCAATAAAAGCAATATCACACACAGACACACACTGAGCAAAACAATATTAACAGGATCTGAGGAAACGTTATTGTAAGTCTCATAAATTTGAAATGAGGAAACACCAAAGGCAGTAAAAAGAGATAAAATGATACTGAAAGAGAAGCGGCGAGAGGAAAAGAAGAAAGGTTGAAGATAAAATAATAAAATACTTCAAGAAGACTGAGGAAAGCCAGAGATAAAAAACCTTGTTTTAGAGTGAAACTAAAAAATACACCTGCCTCCACCAACCAGAGCATTCTGTCTTTATATTTAAACATACTTTTCCCCCCCATATTCATATAAGGTCACTGTGAACTTGAACCACTGAAAAGTATTCAATCCATCAGTGAATCAAAATGAATTGCACCAGATGTAATGAAATTATCGGCAGTTCTAATACATCATATTCACGGAGACGTGAGGTCATCGGGACCTTCACCCTTTGACCTCCAGGTACCAAAATCTAATCAGTTCATCTTTGAATCTGAGAGAATGTTTGTACCAAATTAAAAGTTATTCCCTGTAGGCGTTCTTGAGATATCGCGTTCACATGAATGAGTCGGACGTCCACGCAGATTGACTGGAATACATGAGTAAATGAATAGAAGAAAATTATATATATGTAAAACTGGCCAAGATGTATACATAAATAGAGAAATAAATAAAAGCAATTATAATGATGGTTTGCTTTAAAAATTTAAGATTAAATAATATGAATTAATCATCAATCGTGTATCATTCACTGAATTTAACAAGTGGAACTGAAGTGGTATTGTTGGGTATCTGCCGCAATCATTATCCTTTATTATACAACTTAACTGTCAGTGTGCATGAGTACAAGTACAACACCAATGAAATGCAGTTTGTATCTGAGCAGAAGTGCAAAGATGGTATTATTTACAGAGTACTACAGGAGAACTACAATATTGACACTGGTGGAGAATTACTATATTGAGATATACACAGGTGAATGGTTAAAGCACATACAAATAGAAGTGAGTACAGTTGTATATATATATACACACACAATATTGGGATTTTATTTAGTCTTGTATTTATACACATCTTTTTATAGCTGTCGTACAATATACTGCTGTCTATACCATGGAGAAACTTTACCCATATCTATGAATACATATATCCATATACATGTATTTATGCATTCTTTTTTTATACCATACCTACCTATTTACTTATGAATCTATTCATTAATATACGCGGACACGTCTTGTCTTTATATCTCCTTAATGCACAAGTGTAGTTTACATCCTCAGAGTGAAAGGTTTTATATCATGTACATTTATGTCCCTTATGTTTATTCTGATGTATTTTAATTCTCTCTCCTTCTGAATCAATCTGCTGTGACTTTCACCAGCGTGGGATCAGTAGTGTGATCTTATTGGGTGAGGGGGGGAGAGTTGTGTGAATGAGAATCCAGATGTTGCAAACAGCTGTTCGAAGTGACGTGGATCTTTAACGTTGCTAATCCCCCCCCCCCCCCCCCGGCCACACACACACAGACACACACACATGTGTGGCCTCTCCTCCTCGTGGAGCTCCTTCACTATAAAACACCGTGAGAGTCTCATTATTCTTGTAAACTTCACTGAAACAACCAAACTTCAACAACAAAGACCCCACCCAGTTCCAGCGGGGCGGCGCCATTGGCCCGCGTCGCTGTAGATCCGCTCCCTCCTCCTGTGGCGGCTCCGATTGGTCGACGGTGACGACAATCCCGCGCCGCGCTCCCGCCCACCGAGCGGATCAAGTTTGAATGAACGGCAGCAGCTGCTCCGGAGCGCGGACGCACACTTGGATTTGCGGTAATTATCGAAAAGTGCGGGGCTCGTCGATCGCTGATCCAGGATGGACATGAAGAAGAGGATTCACCTGGAGCTGCGGAACCGCACTCCGGCTGATGTAAGTGGGCCTCCCGCCTCTGCTGCTCCGTGGTCCCCGCTCGGCTAACGGGAGGGAGCTTCGGTGCGATGATGCGTCTGTGCGCGGATACAAAGTTTCCTCTCAAGTTAAAACCCGGTGGAGACGTCGCCCCGCAGGGTTGCGGTGCCGGTGCTGCGGGGGGACGTGGGGTGAACTTTTGTTTTGCGGGGCTCCCGTTTGCGGCTCCGCGGTTATAAACAAGGCGACGCGCAGCGAGGAGCCATGTTTGGAACTTTTCATCCACGAACGCGCCCCTTCCCCCGTTTAAAGCCCCGCGTTGTTTCTCTCGGAGCCGCGTTTTCTCTTTCTGTGTAAAAACCGCGTTAACGCGTTTGAGTCGTGCACTTTGCGGGGAGAGGACGCGGATGCTCAAAGGCACGAAAGGACCAGCGATGCGTAAAGATCACCGCCTCGTCGCTGCGTCCGGGAGCCGCGGCTGCTAGGGTTATTTCTGCGGGAGATCAGGCAGGGTGATCCGGGGGTTAGCCCGCAGCCCCGCGCAGCCGAGGACCGGAGCCCCCCTCAGCGCGTACGGATGACCGAGGGATCGTTCCAAGGCACCGCGACCACACCGCGGGAGAGGAGACACTAACACCGGCTCTGTTTATAAACTGAACCGCTCGGTTTCCTCTTCTGAACACAAACCGTCGAGCCGCGATGTTGTTGTTGTTGCTCCAGTTTTCCAGAACTAGGACACGCCGCCATTTTACCCAGAAACAAAGGCGAAGCCAAACACCGCGAACAACCCGCGCAGGGACGACGCAGAGGACGGTCGTCTCCTGTCCCCGGGTTTATAACGGAAGTCCCCCCCACCCCCCAACATCAACATAGGTCATTCACCGACGGTTTAGCTCCGACAGCTGATCGGATCTCGCTCTCGGCTCCCGGTCGTCTTCACCCGCCCCTCCTACTCACACATGTCCCTGAGCACGACCCGTAGCTCCTCTTCTCTCGCACGAGCGGAGGAAGCAACGCGCTTCAGGCTCTGATCGAATCATCGTAGTGTGATATTTACGCAGTGGGAGGAGAGATACCTGCAGCGTACAAATGTGCGCAGGTTACGTGTTATTAATGCGTAATAGTCCCGCTCCGCTCGTCGCTGATTGGCTGACGCTTGTTAAATATCCGGTAACAGTGCACCTGTGACCGCAGAGCACAATGTTTATATATCACTGCTCTGAGCTGCAGCTGGTTCTCTCAAACATCTGCACGTGTTACACATCTGCAAACTTCAGACTCTGCACGTGTTAATGCAATGTTCGATTTCCCATTAAAGGGATAGTTCACTCATTATCTACTCACGCTGATGGAGAGTGTGTGTGTGTGTGGGGGGGGGGGGGGGGGGGGTTGTTGAGTCCACAGTGTCCAAAAGCCCTGACATTCAAATTAGACTCTAAATGGCGTCATTTAAACCGTGTTTATAAACCTAATGTCCTCTGATAGCCTCCCGCTAGTTACTGCTGCAGCTATCACGCGTTATTGCGATACTCACGCGTTCTCGTGAAGATCATCAGTAACTAGCTACTTCACGGAAGAGGTGGAACATTTAGAATTTTAGCTTCTCAGTTATGAAGTTTTGAAGTTTTACTGTAACCTGATGTTAAACTGAATAGGATAAACTATATTTGTATTTAAACTGTAGGTCGGACACTTGGCTATTTGGTAATATTGCAGTTATAAGTTGCTGCTCCAATGTAAATTGTTGTATTTTTAAAATACTTTTAGCTTTTTCTTTTTCCAAAGTGGAGCCCGTTTTCCTACCTAATATCCGTCTGGACAGTTCAGTAAATGGTTGTAAACATAAACTGCAAAGTAAATAGTAACTTGTCAGGTAGATGAAGCGGAGTATAAGATAAAAGTAATGTGTGCATAATTCAAGTACATCTACCTAAGTATGATAATTCCCAAAAGCTGAAACAAAAATCATTTGCCAATCATAGAAAATAGTGCAGCGTGATTTATATCAAGTAAAGTAGCAAATTTCAGCATCAGTAAGACTAAAATCTTTCATCGTGAGTAAAACAAATGTTTTAACCTTGAAACAGAAAATAGACAAACACATTTATAGACTTTTAACCTTTTCCCAGAACGGACAGATACTGATGAGATGTTTGTTTTGTTCTCCAGGTCAAAGAACTCGTGTTAGACAACTGTCGCTCGAACAAAGGAAAGATCGAGGGTCTGACAGACGAGTTCGAGGAGCTGGAATTTCTAAGCACAATTAATGTTGGACTGACGACAGTCGGCCACTTGCCAAAGCTCAACAAACTCAAAAAGGTGGGTGTGTTTTCTTTCTTTTTGCCCCCCCCCCCCCCCCGAGCAAAACAACCCTGTCACTTGAAGGTGTTGAACATTTCCACTGATCCACAGCTTGAACTCAGCGATAACAGGATCTCAGGAGGGTTGGAAGTTCTGGCCGACAAGTGCCCCAGCCTCACACACCTCAACCTCAGCGGCAACAAGATTAAAGACCTCAGCACGATAGAGCCTTTGGTGAGTGACACCGAGGGCCATCAGGAGAGAGAGAGAGAGAGAGAGAAACCAGCCGAGTATCTTATTCCTAAAACTTTGATTCTTCTTTCTCCTCTGACAGAAAGAACTGGCGACGCTGAAAAGCCTCGACCTGTTTAACTGTGAAGTGACAAACCTGAACGAGTACAGAGACAACGTGTTCAAGCTGCTTCCCCAGCTCACGTACCTGGACGGCTACGACAAGGACGACAAGGAGGCGCCGGACTCTGACGCCGAGGTTTACGCAGAGGGCTTGGACGATGAGGACGACGAGGACGATGGTACGTACGAGCTGCCTCACGTACACACATGCTGGGAAGCTGCTCTTAAAGCCGGCTGATAATAAACCAACACTTCGTTCACTCAAATGTAGACGAGGAGGAGTACGATGTAGATACAGTACCAGGAGACGAGGAGGAAGAGGGGGAGGATGATGAAGAGGAGAACGAAGAAGAGGAAGACGACGACCTAAGCGGAGAGGTGGGATGAGAATAAATTAGGTTTTGATCCTGTAACATGTAAAATGTCGAGTGTGAAATAATCAATACTAACTTTACCTCGTCTTTTTTTTTTTAAAGGAGGAAGAGGACGACGACGTGAACGACAAAGAGGCTGATGATGATGAAGAGGGAGAGGGTGAGGGTGAGTACAATGACCGGCTCAGAATTTGTCTCCAAGTGTTAGCAGCATTAGCTACATAAATGTGCACAGTGACATCTCCTGGTAAACAAAGTGGTATTTTCTACATGTGGTTAATAGGAGGCTTTGTTTATATCCTTCCACATCAGAACTTTGTCACATGTTGTTTACGTGTTAGCATGTTCATGACCTCCGTGTCACCACCACAACCAGCAGAAAAGCATGAAACCATCATAAGGACCTTATTAAGTTCTTAAGTAGGATTCTCTCTTTGCTAACTGGAAAGCAAAATTGCACTGGGAAAGGGTGGCACGGTGGAGCAGCGGGTGGCTCTGGCGACTCATAGCAGGAGCATACAAGACTTGAACCGGATTAATGGCGACCGAGGTCTTTCTGTCTGGAGCATGTTCTCACACAAGAGTGACACAATCCAAACACATACATGTGAGGTTATTTGGTGAATATTAATTATAGATTGAAGGTGAACAGGAGCTGTTATATCTCCCGGTGAAAAAGAGGTGACACAATGAAACTAAGTGATGACATTTTATATCCCAAATGTCAAATTCACTGTGACATCTTAATTCTCTGTAGACACACACACATACATAAAGGTGGTAAATCAATTATACTTGTTACTTAATTTGGCTGTGAACACAAACACTATGGCTATGACAACTCCACACCAGAGTAGTTTGTCAGGAAACCTTTTATTTTCTTGATTCCTGAATCTTCATGTTGGAAACTCTTTGTTTTCCAGAAGCGGAGCAGGGTCAGAAGAGAAAACGGGAGCTGGATGAAGAAGGGGAGGAAGACGAGGATGAGGATGATTGAGAATCCTTCTGAAGAAGCTAAGTTGTGAACTGTTTTAAACTTGTTATCTCCCAGTCACTCCCCAGCAGCCCCATGTATCCCCCCCCCACCCCAGTTTCATATTGCAGTAGGAGTGGTTTCTTGTTATTGGCCAGTCAGGTAGACGGGGTTGTCTGGAGAAATGAGTGAGACGTCTGTCCCCTTGATGCTCCCGTGTCCCCGTCTTTAACGTCCACTTTTGACTGCTTCGTGGACACCGAGTTTTGTAATATCCAATATTAGCAAAGATAAACCTTTTTAAGAAGCATTTTGTTTTCTCACTGTTTGTGTAAGACCAGTTTCTGATGACTTATGTATTTGAAGACCCCCCCCCCCCTCCCCTTTGCCCCTTCAAAAGAAAACCAGAAAAATTAAACAAAAAAAGAGTGCATGTCTAAAACATTTCTAAAAGTCAACAACTGGATTCCATGTGCGGCTGTCCCCCCCCGTCTTAAACTTATTTTTGCATTGTACTTTTTATTTTTTATTTTTTAATGTAAGTTATGTGTTTGTAGTGTCACAAGTAGGCCAATACTCTGCTGTCCTGGTGTGAACCTTGTGTCTGAACATGCACTGTGTGTGACTCAAACTGGGCGTATTTTTAAATCATAGCAAAAACAATAAATAAAAAAAAAAAAACATGTCTGCCCTTGTCAAAGCTCCTCCTCCTTCAACCCTCAGCTTTGATAGTTCGGAAATTACGTGTTCTTGTAAATAATGACCAAATACTATTTTTTTGTATTCTCTTTGATGACGGCAGACATTGAACAGACCACTGAGGTGAACCTTTGAATTGTAATAAGATATTGATTATGTAATGCTGCTTTGTCTCAAATACGCAGTGTGAAATTTTCTTGAATTTGAAGAGAACTTTGTATGCATCGATCTTTCCACCAAGAGACATGTTCAACATCAGAACTCACTCTTGCTTTTCCATGTTCTTCTCTGGGACACGCAGGTGGCAATGTTTGAATTTGTGGTGGTAGAGTAGAGAAGTTAATCGATATATATATATATATATATATAAATGGAGGCTGCGACTTGCAACATGTGTGCATTGAAGATGTATCGTTTCAAATTGTGTAAAACTCTGGGAAAACGGTCGGTTACTTTGACTTTGTTTTCACTCGTATATACGCAGCGGTCAATTTGGCCTACCTCAGTGATTCTTCACTCTGTTCAACCCACTGTCATCAGCCAAATTCTCTTTGTTTTTCCCTCCCATCCACTTCAATAAATCCCTTTTTATATATGTTTGGATGTTTGTGGTTCTTGTGCAACAACACTGACGTTTTTCTTTTCAGCTATTTTATCAGGCTTTGTGTTTGTAAACGTTCTGAGAGGTTAAACAGAGCAAAGGGAGCTCCTCTCTGCTGCTGAGGCTCCTCGTCAGTAATCCGACCAATATTCCTTCATGATTGTGATGTCACGCGACATCTCCATGGCCCACATTTGAGTCTGGCCCAACCCCCCACAGAGCCGGGGGCATGATCAGTCCCAGACGGTTTGGTGCAGTGTTCAGGGTTTGAGATTTAAACGACATGTTGGCTTTAAACAATGTTCGTCAAACCTGAAGCTACATATTCTCTCATAGCAGTGATGTGTATACAAACCCCACCTGATTAAAAAGGTTTATATCGATTGTTTGTTGTAGGTATTTGGTAATAAATTGATTATAATAACCAAGTATTCAAACCAATGTCGCCTGAGATCTCTGCAAAAACGACAGGAAGGAAGATGCTGGTATCATAGTTTACATTTAAAGCAGCTCAGGTGAAATTTAAGCAGACTCCTATATTTCCTACATGTGCTTGTAAGTGATTGACCAGCCACAACATAGTGGGTCAGCTGGCCAATCAGAGAAGACTGGGCTTTATCAAGGGGGGGGGGGGGGGGGCCTTAAAGAGACAGGAGCTAAAACCAAGTGTTTGAGACAAAGGGTGAAAAGAGGAGCTGCAGCAATGGACACCTTAAGGAAAGTCGTGTGTTTTCTGAACAGAGAATATAAAACTTTTAAAGTAATAACACAAAAACAAAGGATGAACCTGAATATGAGCAGAATATTTCTCATTTAATTCACCAGGTATTTACTTTTCTCTTCTCATCCAGGATACACAGACTGACATGTGATTCTGATCGCTGCACATTAGACCTGTGGTTTTAACAAAGATCAAACTGAGCAGTAATATAAACCCAAAGTTTTCTTCTTTACTACAAAGTTGATCAGGTTCAGTGCCAGACACATTTGGAGGTAGTGCCAAGGTTAACACTAGTTTGTCAAAGCCCACATGCCAATCACTTCAACATCATCATTTCAAAACCATTACATCTTTTACATGTCATTAATCCTGCCTGTCCACAAACAGCCATTAGATTCCATTTCTCACTACAACAACATGAGAGGCCCTGACCCCGTCGGGTCCGTCCTCGTCCTCCACCTTCTACCTTCACTGCAGCCTCTTTATTTCACCTTGGCAGTAACATACATTTACCATGAACGTGGCTTTCTATGGAAACGTCCGACATTCACATGAGGAAAAAACTCTGCTCTGTTTTTCTTAATGTATGAGATCGATCACCTTTTCCTCAAAACTCTTTTATCTCTGAGAACATTGAAGGAAACTTGTACAATGTGTGTTTTGTTCCAGTTTTATTTGGTTTGGGTTTGAGATATACTTGTATACTTGTGTCTCTAAGTAATATACACAGCATTATTATGTTTGTCGGATTTTACGCAGGCACATCAGGACTTCTGGATTGTTCTGAAGGAAAGTAAAAGGATTTTGAGTATTTTGAAAAATTAAAGCAAAATAAAGCAGAATGTTTCTTTTCTCAGGTGAATGCATAACGCTTCCCTCGTCTTCTGATTGTTGAACTTGTGTAAATCCATCATGAACAGAATCAGGCAAAATGTGACTGGGCTTCATGGATCATGATACACACGGGGGTGCTCGGCAGAATTGTTTTAGTTATCTGCTTGAACCTGGTCGCTGAAATAACACATCCAATCACACCAACTTCTCTTAAATCAAAAAAATGATGGTAAAACATAAGAGTTTAAACATGATGGAGTTTAAGTTGATGATACAAGAGGAAAAGGAGCAAATGACCTGAAGTCTCTAGAGCAAAGCTACACATCTACAGTAAACATGTCTCAGTAACAGTTATGTTCTTAGATTAAATGTGAAAGGAGGATTATTGTTACAGTTTCCTGTGAGAAGAGCCGAGAGCGAATCTTCACACCTTCTCTCGAGGTTCAATTCCAACATTCAGCAAAATCTATCAAGCGTCACATTCATTACTTGCACATCCGCCACGTCGTACAAAAACAATGAGATTAAACAAATGTACAAGTTAATGGCTAAAAAGGTCGAACGTGACAAATAAATAGAAGCAAATATACATTATCGCCCTCGGAATCAGCCTGAAAAACCAATAACAGCCTGCAGAGCTTCCCTTGAGATGAAGTTTGAGTCGGTTTAGTCCGACACCTCTAGATCCACGTGTCCCCTGCTGCTCTCCCACCGTTTAAATAAAGGATCAAAACATGGTGAGTGAATGAACTATCCCGTCCTTGGTAAAAAACTGCATTTGGATACAACTATGTGTCAGGTGTGGATTTACAGCCGGGTGAGGAAAGATGTAAAAGGATAAGCAGCTCGGTGGAAAAAACACAATCCACGTCTCCGAGCTCTCTTCACGTCTGTTTGGTGCGAAGCTACGTCACGTCGGCCATCTTGAGATGAGGTGGCAGCTCGCAGCCGAGTGTGTCTGCAGCAGGGGCTAAGGCCTTGGGGAAGAAGACAAGTAGGAGCCAGAGACGAGTCTTTCGTCTCTTCCAGTTTTTGCGTGGACAAAAAGGCAAAGTGAGGCAAACATCTCGACGCTCTCACCAGAAATATGCAATAACTGATCATTAACGCTCGACACAATCAATTTGTAAAAACGGATGATACCAAATTTGATTTGATTTCAAACTTTCACTGTCGTTTAGTTTGTGTCAAGGTGGAAAAATCCACCGACACGTCCTCGTCTCATTATTACAATATTCCGGGAAATCGCACCAGCTAAGATATCGAACAAATCGTGTGCACTACATATATCCAGGGGCAGCAGGAATGGAGTTATGATATAATGCGATATATCAAAAGAGCAGAGTTGGTGGGGGGCGGGGGGGGGGGGGCTCAGAAGCTTGTCGGAGGTCAGATTCGGAGGCAGAGGAAGCAGCTGTGTCAGTCCCGGAGGCTGCGAGGTCACACGTTGTTGGGGCTAACGTTCTTCAGGTTGTTGAGCTCCAGCTCCAGTTGGCGTATTCGCACGTCCTTGGTGGTCAGCTCCTCTTTCAGCCGCTTGAGCTCGTCCTGCTGCCGGAAGAACATCCGCAGGAGCTGCAGGGGAACAGAGACATGTTGTAGCAATAAGTTGGATCATGTCACACGTATGTATCACATAACATTATATAAACTGGATATGTTCAGGATTCATGATGTGATCAAAAGCTGAAGAACTTCTGATTTCAAAGTCAAGAGTGAACTTTACATTTTTACTTTGACAAATTCTTGAATTAAGGTCCACTAACAAGATGTTTCTGCAGCTATTTTTTTATATTATTAATAAGTTACCAAACTATCCAAACTTTATCTTCACAATTCTTTCTCTTATCTTTATTCTTTTGACTTTGCATCCCTGTTAGTTGCAAGAGCCTGAACAATATGTAAACAAATTCCTATACCATTTTATCAATGTAACCATAAACAGAAAATAAATATAAAACAGAAATGCAACCAAACAAACCAAGAACTTGTGAGAAAATAAATATAAATGCATATTTATTGTTTCCTATGGAAGATAAAAGTTGTACTGACACCGATAACTTGGCTCATATCTTCCAATTGAATAAAGTTTTACTGAGTTCATCTTTGACCTCATCACTTCTCCACACACCTCGTTCTCTGTCCTGGGTGGGACGTTCTCCAGCAGGTCGATGCCGTTCACCACAACACTCTTCTTCTCCTTCACTGGGGCCTTGAACACTAACTGGTTTGGCCGCTGGTAACCTTCCTTCAGAGACATCAACACTGGGTCTGTTTGTACAAAGGGAGCAGAGCATGTAAAAACCAACACGACTCACAAGTCCCACACGTCTGAAGTGTTGTTTACCTCTGTCGATGCCGCTCAGCCATTCGCTGGCAGACAGCGCCGGTTCTGTTCCTGCTGTCATGGGGTAGATGTCCTCCTGGTATGTGTCTGACTGTAGGAACCAGGAAAACAACACATGCTTTATTGTTTTCTACAATAACATTTGCCATAGTTGATTATCTGAAAAATTATAATGTCTTCAGCAAAAGCAATCTTTATTCTCAGTTCTTATTTTATCAGTAGCTGGCCTCTTGTCTCTGTTTGACTTTTGTCTTCATGTTTTCATCCCTGTTTGTCAGCAGGATTACGCAAAAACGTGATATGTGAATATGTGATTTATCGCTTTCTTTAACATAGTGAGATTTTATTTTGAAATGTTCACAGATTTCCCAGGGAATACCATGGTTCTTGATGAAAGAAACAGAACAATCATTTTTTTGGTTGAGGTATGGGGTCTGCTGTGTGTTTTAATCTCCCCTGTCCTGGTTTGCTCTCTGCTATTTACAAGAGACTGTTCTCACAGTAGATTTCTGTCTGTTTCCTCCCACAATACTGGAAGTTCTATATCATTATGGGCCAGCCAAATGTGATATACTACATAAATAATTAATAAGTACAAGAACAGAGACGAATTAGTTGATTCCATTATTTCATTTCACTCTTACCCTCCTCGGCACGATCATGGAAATGGGCTCAATCAAACCCTTCAGGGTGACGAGCTTGTAGAAGCGGAACACCTCGCAGGCCGACACGTCCAGCCCGTGCTTCGGCATCACGCCTGGGGGCGAGAACAGAAGCATGTGGTGACTCTGTGTGCTCTTAGCATGTGAGATCACATGTTAGTGATGCACACGTGACTCACCCAGTCCTTTCTGTGGAGCCGGGGACCTGAACTCCATTAGATACTGCAAGTAGGGCTTCTCCGTGGTGATCTCAAAGTAACGGATGTTACCGTCGCCCTGCCGAGACACAGAGAATGAAAGTAGTTCCTCTTCTAAGTTGTTCACATTAGATATTTTAGTGCTCAAAGTTTACTAGAGCCTCTGATTCCCAAAGTAAAATGATGCTGCTTTGGATTTTGCTTCTTTAAATATTTACCTCTGCCAAGGAGGTTGTGTTTTCATTGCCTCATGTCTGTTTATTTTATTTTTTTAAACTACTCAACTGATTTTCTTGAAACAGAGAAGAGCAAAAATAACTTTTTAACAGATTCAATTAAGAGATGTATTCTTAACATTGAGATTTAGGGCGTTTTTTCAACAACTTTTGTGTTTTCTCAAGAAATACTGCAGAGATCTTTATGAAAAATATTCTATGGGGAGTGTTAATATCAATGAACAAGCAGAATTTGTAGGAGATCCTGAAAATAATCCAGATTTATGCCATGATTCAAAGTTCAACGTTATTTAAACAAATGCACAGGAGACAAAGAGGGAATTAAAGCTCTGATAACTAACAACAGCTTGTAACTGCTTCATGTGGTTGACTGAACACTCCTCCCTGACAAAGGACCAGCTGTCTCTCTTCCTCCTTCTGCTAGTGTTTGTAAAATACTTGATGAAAGTCAAAAGACAAAAAACCACAAATATAGTTTTCTACAGGTGTAATGTAAAGGATGTAACTCAAACATGATTTATAATGGGAATAGAAACATAAACCTTTCATGGACTAAGTTTCTGACCTTATAGCCGTCCTATTAATGTCAATCAAAACTATGATGTGGTATCCAACAGTACATATGGGAAATATTATAGTAGTTTAATATAAAGTCAATGTTATTTGCACGGTCAGGGGAAGTCCTAACCTTTCCTGCCAGGTACAGCATGTGTGTGTCAGCGTCGTAGAAGGGAAACAACAGCCCTGAGAGGCCGTCTATGTCCTCCTCCGCAATTGGCATCGACAAATCCTCCTGGGAAGAGCAGCACACTCACAGAATTAACACACACACACACACATGCACACAAACACTTGCTCCCCCCACTCTGGCATTATAGGCCTGAGCCATATGGAGGCGTTGTCTGACCTGATCCCACAGAGCGATCTGCCGGGTGTTCCAGCGAGAAACCCCCGTGGTGAGCAGCCGCTTCATGTTGCCCAGGAAAACCACTCGGTTTACACGGTGGTTCTTACAGCTGGCTTGCTGCAGGATCAACATGCGGAGATAAGACAAAGTTTCAGTGCAACATGATCGCTGACAGTTTGTACACAGTTAAAGGTCCAGTGAGGAAGATTTAGGTGAAAGGGATCCAGTGGCAGAAAGTGAAACTGAACATAAAATGTGTTTCATCTAAACTGTACGAATTTGTTTTCTCTACCATGAAATGGCTTTATATTTACATCTCTACGGAGGCCGCCATTTTTTTTACAGTATTCAAAAGTGGACAAACTAACACCTTTAAACAAATTTGGAAGGTTTGGCAGGGGGAGGGTTATTCAGCTGCAACATGCAACTTCACCACTAGGTGTCACTAAATTCTACACACTGAACCTTTAAGTCAGAGTTTTACATGTTGCAAATCATTTAAAATCCTTCGAATGTATTTCACTTGTTAGGGCAAATAAACAGATTAACAGTCAGGTCACATGGTTATAAAAATATGTATATTTAGGAGTTCTTCATGTCCACGCACACTCCAATACAAAGATCCGTCCCCTCGCTCTGACCTGCAGGACTCTGCCGGAGCGCGGCTCGATGACTCGCAGCGTCTTGTCCTTGCAGCTGGTGGCCAGCAGGCTGCCGTCCGTGTTGAAGGACATGCTGAGGATCACGTCGTGGTGACAGTCGATCATTTTCACCGGCTCTCCGATCTCCAGGTTCCAGATCAGGATCTGATGCGGCCGGGAAAAGATTGTGTGATTGTGTTGTGAGGTTGTGAATGAAGACTGACTTTGTCTGGTTGTGGTTCTAGAGACACAACAGTGTCTCTGCTGATTCAAGGTGAAGTACGAAGAATGTCTAATAGCACTTAAATGTTTCTTCTTGAAATGAACTCAGTAACACACACTGATGATATCCAACAGTATGTTAGTATATCAGAGGGATAATTTTAATCTCTGTGTTGGTTATGTCAGTCTATGCACAGTGTGGACTTAAACTTGTTGTGTTATTGTTGTGTTACCTTGTAGTCGTAGCCGGCGCTGAAGAGGATGCCGCTGCTGGTGGGATGCCACTCGATCAGACCCACACGTCTGCTGTGACCGTACAGCTCCAGCACGGCCTCATTCATGTTGCGCCTCAGACCGCCCTCTGGGATCTCCCATACCCGCACCTGACACGTTCACACGTTCACACACACACAATATATATGTGAATACACAGCGCAACACCATAAAGCATGCACACAAAACACAAATATTTAAGAGCACTTTCAATTGAGCCTGAACGATTTGAGCCTTTTCACTGACATATCGTATGCTCCAATTGCTTGACGATGATTAATTTAAGTTGAAATGTTTATTTTCTTAATTTAACTTCTTATAAGTGGGTGCATTTGTACTTTTTCATTAAAGTTTAATATATCGGCTAATATATCTGAATTGGGAAATATTTACTCCCTAATATTGACATCAGCCTGATAAAATCTATATTAGGTCGGGCTGTAATCCTTGTATAACAGGTTAGTAGGTGAATTATGCAGAACACGTTTTTTCATCTTATTACCGTGAACTGAAAACATAATCAGTGAGACGCAGCGATAGATCCCTCTGATCAAACACACCTCTTGCTATCGATGCAGGCCGCTGCATTAGGATTAGAGTGGATTATAGTGATGGCTCCAGCCTCTGTGTTGGAGCAGAGGAGATTATCCTCTAAACAAGTGAAAGCACCGGACAGGACTCTGTGCTTTCACTCTGCTGGACTCTATCATGTAACAGGTGCAGGTACTGGGAGGAAAAGGGCCACCGGGGCTCTTATGGTTGATCATGTAACATGTGAGTGATAGTGAAGGGGATGTGATTTTGTGTCTAATTTCATTTATGTAAGTCCTCTAATGGATTAATGCCTTGCTCAAAGTCATTTCCCATCTGTCACTTGCCATTTTCAGGGCACTGACCCATAACAACATCATCGACCAGAATCCAATCACAAGCCTGAGTCCAGTCTGAATCAGTGACCCTGTGACTGAGTGAATTGAATGAATACTGGATTGATGACCTGTTTGCCCTCAGGGCCTGTGGGCCTTATTAGCTGCTGTGGTCGTCAACCTCAGCAGATAATAAACTCACAGTTTTCACTAAAGCAGTGATTTCCACATCCTCACAGTCATGAAGGGATTCTGTGATTCTCCTGTGGTTCACTTACCGACGTGTCCTCGGAGCAAGACGCGATGACGTTTTCAAAGAACGGATTCCATTTGATGTCCAGCACGTTGCCTTGATGACCACACACTTTTGGGTAGTGAGAGTCCAGGCGGCCGGCCTGAAACACAGAAAATAAATCTGGATTACGTTTTTTTTTAAATCACAATCTCGCACATTATTGGACACAATCAGTTACAGGATGTCTGAGAACATCTGCAAAAGAATCCTCCAACGGCAAAGACATAGGTATTATAGAGACGACATGAGATGAGCCCTTGATGAGCATCTTGTTGCCAAAAGTGGAATACACATATTCCTGTATCTGTAGCTGCACTGTACACGTACGATAGTGAGTTTGCTAGATTTTTGTTGCATTACTGGAAATACTTCATTTTGGCAAAAAGTCAAACAGCTTGTCAGCATCTTTGATTAATTTCTTGACCACTAGACTCTGGCACAGTCTAAGTACTAAATGAACTAATCAGTAATTCATTATTTTGTTAGAATACACTCACTTAAATATAAATGAAGCTACTTCCGAGAGACGACAGTGGTAAATATTGCAGAGCTCCTGGTTGATGGTGTTTTCTTGTTGGAAAACAAACGCAGCCGTTGTTGATACGGAAATATGAATGAAGTGTTTTCAGTTGCATTTGTTCATTTTGGATGAGATTAGCTGTCGTGGTGAGCAGCAGCTCTTCAGAGAGAGTAGGGGATATTAAATCAGCACAGAGAAATATGGAATCAACTTTAAAATAATAAACCATGAGGTATGTTGTTGACACTATCAATTACAGATGACAAATTAATGCTAGGGCCAATGAAATACAGTCAAAAACTTGGATTTATAAGACAAAGTCTCTGATAAAACAGCTTGTGTCATAGATCCAACTCAAATGCAGTAGAACATATTGCCCCGATACCAAATAAGCAGTGATATAGGGGATAAGAATTTATTAAATCTGCATTCCCCTATTCAGATGAAACAATTTGCTCATACTGACGTGAACATGACAAACTAATAAAACATGACCCCAGTTAAATCACATCAGTGAGAAGATACGATAACTCCTGAGCAGAACAAAACAAAAACAGACCTGGTTATTGAGTGGGGACGTCTGAGGCACATTGTTATTGCAATAACCCACTGAGTCCACAGGGGGGCACTGGCTCATAGCAGCACAGACTGGAACCTTTTGACGTCTGTCGTGATGTCATGAATGTTTGATGACTTCAATCCACTGACCCCCTTTTTTTTTTATTTCCTCAGAGATTTGTTCTGCGTCCAGCCGCCTGATGTGTGTGTGTGTGTGTGTGTGTGTGTGTGTGTGTGTGTGTGTGTGAGTGTGTGTGCAGACGTAAGCACTGTCCTCACTAAACCCTGCAGATTCACTCACTAACTCTCAGGCCTCTTAGCAAACTGTCCTATGAATAATTAATCATTTACTATTTTCAGTAAAGTCGAGAAAATGTATCACCGGTATTACTGCACCTCAACCTTTCAACTAAGAGTTAAATACATGCCCCCCCCCCCAATCCTTTTCTTAACTAAAGTTACACATTTTAGTTATATAAAATATCCAATTCCTGATACAGCTCAAAGGACTATTTGATACTGCAAAGTAACTGAATCAAGTTTACCGACCTAAAATGAATTTTGTTCAAAAAAAATCCAGCTCATCATCCAGATCCACACCAAAGCTCACCTGTTCATAGATGTTTGCTTCTATAAACAAGATCTCTGCATAAGAAATTCACAAAAAGCATAATATCATTGCTGAAGATGATTATTATCCATCTTAGAATTCCAGAATTGTCTCTCTGTGTGTCTCACATATCTCGAGAGCTGTTTATCTTATCAGCTTCTCACTTGGCACGTGTATTGTTAAAGGCCCAAGGAAGTGGAGTGAGGAATTCCTGTTCGATTTGGACACAAGTTCAATAAAGAGGTGAACAGCTCTTTGTGCAGCAGCGGCGGTGCAGCGTCAGGCTTCTGTGGACAGAGTCCTGAGTCACCACAGGCCAAACAAACAGCTCCTTCCAAACAGGCAGGTTTAGCAGGATGGGAGAAGAGGATCTAAGATCAGCATTACATGTTAAAACCAGAGGAAAGAGCGTCCGATGAAATGAAGCTATGAGAGAAGAGAAGGACCGAGTGTACACAGAGTACAAAACCATCAGCATCATCCATTACCAGAATCTCACACACATCACATAATTTCATCAGATGTAACAACATTAGATATGTTGTAATTTCTTGACGAGGAAGATGGTGAAGCCACAGCTCTGTGACATCTCTCTCTTGTTCCTTCCATGAAACTTTGAACCCTGAAAGATTCTCACTGTGCTCGTGCGGAAACTCAACGTAAACACATTTGTAAATATCCGGAAAGTAAATGCTTTTTCTAAAGATGACTGTAAGATTTTAACACGACCTTGAAACATTAATAACCCTGGATCTAAGGGACTCCTGATTTAGCTGCAACTAATTACCCGCGAAGAAATGAAGTCTGATTGAAACTGCAGGGTTCAGAGGCGCAAGAGGTTTTATAAGGGATTAAAAAACATGACGGGACTTGAAATTAATAAAACTATTGTTCATATGCACCTCCACTGCTTCCTATCTACCACAAAATACAAATAAAATAATAAGAAATATAGCCTGTGACAGGAAAACCACATCAGGGCTCAGTGTCGCTCTGCAGCTCGTTACCTGAGACCTGCAGGTGACGTACAGATGTTACAGCTGCACAGGCATCTCACATTAACCCATTATACATGTATATCCTCACTAATGTAAACTACCGCTGCTGCTCTATGATCACAGTGTCACAACATTCAGAACATTCAGAACAATCATGTTTTGAAAATATAATGTGGCTCCAGTGGCTGTAACGTGGATGAACTGAGGAGCTGCTCATATTTTAGTGAAACTATTTCTTTAATTTTGCTGCTGTCGGTGTCTTTGAGGACATCACTGTTGAAGTCTGTAACTCTGAGCAGAGGATTAACAGCAGACTGTGTCGGGTTTATTCTCCCATATGAACAACCGCTGCTCCCTGAACTGAAAAGACAACACGGGCTGAGTCATGTTCAGTAAATCAGACAAATTGAATTTTCTCAGAGCTGTGCCTTGTATCATGTTGACGGTTAATGCATGTTCCTGTAGCTCCATATAGATGTGTATATATAGATGTATGTATGTATGGGCTCTGCAGGGTGTGGACAGTCAGCTGGTTCACTTCCTGTCACTGGAGCAGTTGTTTCACTGTACAGTGAGAGACTTGTTTACAGTGCTCAGTGACAAATTCTAATGAAATGGTCAGATTACTGTAACCAAGAAACAGGCTTGTTTTTGAATGTGAGTATTATCCATCACGTGGTGGAAATACCCTTATAAAAAATAAAAAATAATCTGTAGAGCAAAGGACACGTGAGAATCTGCTGGTAAAGAACAGAAAAACAGCAAAAACAAGTATATTAAATGTGCTTAATATTAATTTGCATTAATATGATCGCAGCTAATGCTTGAAAACTCACAGAAATGACGAAATATCAAAAACTGTTGTTATTCTGCTGATAGACTGATTGACCACTCAACTGATTCAAGTTGTAGTAGTAACTCTATAGAGATAGTAAGTGAGTCAGAGAGCAGCAGACTCACTGCTCCCTGTTCCTCGGAGCTGATGAATAAGTGTTTGTGACCTTGTGTGTCATTTCCTGTGCCGGGCCGGGCGCCAGGTGGTTCACCAGCGGAGGTCTGTCCTCTCGCCAGTGACGGCGTCTGGGTCTGAACCATAAGGTCGTCTCACCAGCTGTCATCATCATATCACGTCTGCTACAGACATACCTCTCCATTTAAAATAAAGTCACTAGTTTGAGAGTAAAATTAGATTTAGATTTTTTATGTTTACAGATTTTTGTCAACCTTGTTTGAAGATGACCCCAAACGATCCTGAACTTTTGTCATTTTTTGACCTTTTCTGATCACATCTCCTAAAAAGAGCTGACAGCCATAGACTCTGGTTAGTGGTTAGACTGGTTAGATGACTGGTGACATCCATCTGTTCAGCACACCTCCTTTTCGTTACAAATATATTCAGCAGGTTGGTTTCCTTTGGATAAATCTAATCTATAACACAAACATATTACACTCTAAATGTATGATGCTGTGTTTGGAAGGGACCGATAATCTGAATATTTAAAACCCACAAACATTTCACCACCTCTTTTATATGCTCCAAAAATAACCATCTTCTTAAGGAATCACTTAAGCTTTCTGATTGATTGTTTTGGCGTGAGGACTCTGCATTAGAAGCCGTCATCTGTTCTGCTGCTGAATATGATGAAAGCCATCTCTGAACCGCTAAGTCAGCAGAAACCACAGCAAATGCTTCGGTGCAATACACTCACTAGGAGGAAATCGATGATTATGATCTCTGGACGGGTTAATGTGGAAAGAGTCTTGACGCAGCATTAAAAATAACTGTTATATGAGTTTCAGCTCATGAATTATGAGTTACTGTTGATAATCATGTGCAATAGGTGTTTTTCAACCCTATAAGATAAATATGTCACTAAACAGAAGTGAGAACACTTGAGGAGAAGATTTTTCTTTTGTTTAGTTCCTGAGACATTAACTTTCATCAATCAGCAATAAAAGTGAGAACCAACACATCGGTATAAGCTTTCTTGATATTCCTTCAATTCATGAACTGAAGGAAATGAGCTCATATCCTCAGTACATCTGTCACTAACACAAACACTATCAACTTATCCTTTCATCATCAGTGATTAATTAAATTATATTACACAACATAAATATTTAATTGGAGTTACCACAGAGTAGTTACATCGAAAACCAGCGAATAAGACCAACTCCTTTTGTCTATGCAAGCCACCATTCATAAATAAACACTGAAGTTGGTTGTGTCACTCCATGTGAAGCTGTGTCTTCAAATTTAAACGCTCAAAACAAGGTTTTGAAAAAAGTATGTTGTTTGATCCTCAGTATATATTAAAAACTTGAATATTTAAAAAGGCTGATATGACTATAGCACTTTAATCCAACTCTCTGATGCACACACACACACACACACACACACACACACACACACACACACGCACACACACACACACAGAACAGCTCATGATGTCGTACAGTAAAATTCAGCTGAGCTCTCACTGAACACTTGTTGATAACAGACAGACTGGACTCTACTCAGCAGCTAAGAGCTTTTCAAGCACTTTGGCAGAGTCTCTGTTAAAGAGGCAAAGCACCAACTGGTTTCTCAGACACACAATGCATCATAACCAGTGGAAAAAGAACTCGTATTGCATTCAACACTAGATTCTTCACATCAAACCCAGTGTCAACACAGCAAATCAATTAATCAATTAATCACTTTACCCTATAAATCTGGGGTAAAGTAAAATGTGTAGCTTTAAGGTTTATCTTCCGTTGAGCAAATTAAGTGTTTGGCATTGCAACAAGCATGAGCTCAAGAGAAAAAATGGGAACCAGTTACCTGAACCACAGGTATGACGATGAAAGAGCCTCCGCCCGAACTCTCCGTGACCACCGCGACGAACTTGGAGTTGACGGCACAGAAGTGGTTGTCATGGACGTTCTTGGTGATGGGGACACCGTCGAAGCAGTGCTCCCGGTTGGTGACCTTCCCGTAGACATTTCGAAACTTGGAGCTTCGGTAGGTCGGACGCCATGACATCTGAGGAGGAAAAGGTAAAATCATAGTTTTTCTCTCTGATTGGAGCATCCATCCATCCAATTACATGTCTTGATCAAAAACAACCCATAGATCAGAGATGTTCAAAACACATTTATATTAACCTGAGAGGAAAAGTTTCACATTTTAGTTGGAACCAGACAACTTCAGGCATTTTAAATTTTGCCTGATACGAATAAATTCATTTTCTATCAATTGATGAATTGATGATTTGCCTCAGGACCTTTGTGTTAAGATTCTACATCTACTTTTCATCTGGTAAATGTGTAGAAATAAACCAAGTAGCAATTTTAAACATTTAATAAACACACCAGACTGAAACAAATAAGCTTAACAAGCTCATTTAACCTTTCTTCCACATTGGTAATGTTGCACCCAATGATGGCTGAAAAGAAAGAATCAGTGAAATTCTACTGTCACATTGAGCAAACCCACAGTTGCAGGGTGGGTTGTCCCATCTGTGCAGACATGATAACAGTCACACATGCAGTCGTGTGAAGTCGCCCAAATTGGTGCAGAGAGTGAGACATTTGAAACAAGATGAAAACTGTTCTGATGCTTCATGTTAGAGCCTCAGAGGCAGTGATGAATGGGACAGTATTAAAGACCTTCTTCCACATAATCCCAAAATGATGAATCTCTGACGAGCACATTACTGCATGTGCTGTTTGCTTCACTCAGTTTGAGTCCATGCAGATCCTCCACCAGAGAAAAGCAGCCTTTGTTCGCAGCCACCACACAAAACAAAAGAGAAATGGTTACGCTCGACTCAAGAACTTTCTTTTGTTTGGGACTTCACTATGAGAACCCATCGAAGGAGCGCTGGACTTTTGGCTCAAAACTTGACTCAGCCACAGGAAGTGGAAGTGAAATGACCTTTGTACCACAGGGGAAAGTTGTGGGGGATTTCTCGCTAATGAATTTGAATACTTTAAAAAGAAAGTCTCCTGAAAAAATCGGATCTGATCACGGGTTTCAGGGACATGATTGATGGAGACTTAGTTCAGTTCAGGAGACGAACTGAGGAGGAAAAGAGTTTTAGACTCATTTCGGATCATTGGCAGCAACACTGGATGACTGAAGGCAAATCCTCTATTCAGTATTGTTCCCCGGATGGGGGGGGGGGGGGGGTAATCGTGAATATGCAAACACAAACATCCGATGACCATGCTGCTGCCGTTGTCTTTCCCTGTTCGGGTCCATCTCACAAGTCGCCAGCACCGAACACATGTGAAGTTTACTAAGTGCAATTCTTCACCTCCACCAAGGAGATGGTTTGTTTGTTTGTAAACAAGATTACACGAAAACTACAGAACAGATTACCACAAAACTTGGTGGAAGGATGCCGAATGGATCAGGCAAGAGCTCATTCAATTTCTGTGAGGATCCAGATCAGTGGGTGGATCAAGAAAGTGTTCAATCACGTTCTTAACATTGCCAGATTGGGCTTTTTTTTTAACATTTCGACAAATTTCCAAGCGAATAATTCATGGTCTATGAAAAAATTTGACAAATTAGGGGAACTGATATCAATGAGTTTGTGTATTTCGGTGCAAATTTCGGTTCCATTAAACTTGGTGGAAAGATCGGACATGGGCCATGAAAAAAAAAAAAAACATTTCTGTGTGGATCCGGTCAAAGGGGCAGAACCCTTTTTTACAAACATTGATCTTGATGGAAAAACTAAATATTACTGTTATTTTGGGGAGCGATGTCTTTGTACTATATGGATTTAGTGGAAAAAACATATGGTTTCATTTTTTCAGCTGCTGTACAGTAGAAATTCGGTCTAAAAACATATAGCTACCTTTAAAATGTAGCTGAGATAATGTGGATTCATAAGAGCATCAATATTTTATATATGAATCTTCAATTGGGTTCGAACGTCAAAACAAACATGACGGAGATATGAGCTCTTCTGAATGCCATCCCTGTATTATTTTTATTTCACTGAATCCACTATATTTGCCAGCTACTGTCTATGATAAGTTTATGAAATAACTTTTTTTTTTCAACAATAAATGTCACTTCCTGTGAGTGATGGTTTTCTATGATCAAAACAAAAACCTTGACCATGAGAATGAACTATACTCGGGCGGAATAAGTCCATGCGTCCAGCAGATTCCCATGTGAGCTGTCTCGACCCTCGTCCCTTGAAGGTCCACGTCCGCTCTGTAGCCGTGTCTGTGTGAGCAGGATAATGGCAGCTTGTTGAGGGATGAATGTAGAACAGAAGAGGAGCAGAAAGTGGCCTGAGGGACGGTTAGAGGAGAGAGAGACGGGGGAGACTCATCTGCTTTGAGCTCTCTCTCTTTACAAGGATGCTCATTCACGGGCCGCTGGCGTATGATACAGAGAGGATGTCTGTGTGTGTGTGTGTGTGTGTGTGTGTGTGTGTGTGTGTTGTCTTCTAATCTCACGAGTGTTTGCAGCCAACACACACACACACACACACACACACACACACACACACACACAGACACTGAGCAGTGATGTGCTCATAAACAAAAACACAGTAACTAAGAGAGCAAATGACTGTTTCTACATCACAAGACTTGTGCACTTGTGCATTCCTTCCAGGGCAACACAGCATGAGACCTGAACTATGCAGACACTGTTTTCTTGCCTATTTTCCCCATTAAAGAAAACTTTTCTATGTCAAGTTTCTACTATTCAACCCAACTCTGAGCGGCACTAATGTCCTGATGGAAAATGTCCCCTTACCTTCCCAGTGTTCCAGCGGCCTTCCCAGTTTGCAAACCTCCACCTTCCTTTCCTAACTGCCAGGATCTCCGCTCTCCCTTCCTTCCCCTACAGAACCGAGCAGACGGCATGTGTGTGTGCCTTCACTCTCATGCCTCCCCCCCCCCCCCTTCACTCCTTTAAACTCACTCTTCCCACCCTCTTCTCCTCCTCCTACTCGCACTGATGGCCAGAGGACTGTAGCACTCCCCTCCTCCCTGCTCATACTCGTCTCTCCCGTCCTGCCTTTCACTCAGCCCTCTGTGTCTCTCTCTGCCTCCACCACAGTCAAAGCTCCAGCCCAGCAGAAGTAGACGTTTTTGATTAGAAGCCATTCATCCTGCTTCCTTTCCCACACACTGCTTGTTTAGAATCAGAAGGGCCCTTTCTCCCCAGCAACACCAGTGGTTTTTCAGTACCCTCCATCATGAAGACAATCGACATTTTTAATGGGAATATAAATGTTCTGCATTTTTTAAAACAACAAATCTCATAGCAGCCGATTGGTCTTTACAAGATATTGTTTATATCCTTTATAATCAAATGTTTAAAGATTAACTGGAGCTGAAGAAAACCTCAGATTGTTCCTCACTGACGTCTTTCACTTCCAAGTTTCTGAGACGACCCCTCAGGTCAATACAACCGATGCAGGTGTTATACTGAGAATTGTGTCCCCTGGTGACGGTGTGTGCGTTTGAAATGTAGATGGAGCCCTGCAGGTTCACTGTGGAGGATGTTTGCCTTGACCTCTTTGCTTGGTGTGTTTTGTGTGTGTGTGTATGTGTGTATGTGTATATGTGTGTGTGTGTGTTTGTGTGTGTCAGTAACTGTGTCCATGTCCAACCACATGTTGTGTGTTTGCACCAGTTTACATTTACTGTAGTTTGTGGCTGTGAGGCACAGACCACTCGAGACAGTGTGTTTATTGAGTTTATTTTTCCATCTAGCCTCAGGACACTGCTCCTGCTGTTTGGTGCTCACTCAATCTTTTTCTTTCTGTTGGAGTTTTTCACCCTTTTTCCTTAAAGCAGCACATTTTCTCTCTCCGTTCAAAACAATCCTAGAAGAAGCGAGTCACACCGACCCAGTTCTAGCAGCGATATGTGTTGAGACGTTCAGATTTTGTTAGATTTGAAACAGAAACACCAACCAGCCCTCGTATTCTTACTGAAAAATGTGATGAAGCACTAAAAGACGGAGAACACATGTGTTTTATTCCATACAGCAACTATTCGCCCCACAAATAGTTAGACAGAATGTGGACTTTAGACTCTGTTTAACCAAAAGTGAAGCCAAAGCATCTCAATTGCCTTCAGGTGGCTGGCTGGAGTAAAGGTCATAAATCCTGCCTGCTCCATGTTAACGTACGGTTCATAGGTCCATCGAAACACCACATTTTCTAAAACACAGTTTAGGTTTGGTGTTAACCAGTTATTTGATGCTATAAGTCATGATTGACAGTTGAGGCTGACTCCACTACTGCAGACTCTGGCTTCAAACGTGCGACCTGGCACCATTATTCATATCCATGAATTTTGGCTTCACTTCTGGATAGTGAATGGAAGTGAGTATGTGGCGTCCATCTTTATAGATATAAGATAAATAACGGAATTGAAAATTTACGAATAAATAGAAGCTATATAAAAATCACTAAAATAGAAAACTAGACTTTTCTCTTCAGTTGTCTCAGCTGCAGTCGAATGATCGCTCGATTCCCAAACTGCTCACAGGCAATGACAACACACAGACTCAGTATGAACCACAAAAGACCATTCAGTCTCCACCAAATAAAATCAAAGTGTAGAACTACTCCAGTCAGGATTGTCTGTGTGTTGGGGCCAAATAAGGAAGTGGAACCATCTGAGCTAATGTTCTGTACAGAAAGAAAGTCTGCAGGGTGACAGTGCCTCTTGTCACTCAGACACAGTGAAGCCTCGTTGTCGTGTCACGCTCCGTCTTTTCCTCCGCTCTCTTGGCACCGACACTGTACAGTCATTTATGATGACTTCCCCTCACTGCAAGAAGTTGATTGAACAAAACGAGAGATATCCTATTGGCTCCGTTGGCAGAAATGTCCTCTCAGCGTGAAGTGGGACTCACACAGGAAGTGTCCCAGCTCAGCTGAAAGCACTGGAATGCTTTCTACGCTGCTTTGGTGATGTCTGTCATGGTGCTGTCTTATGGGACGTGGTTCTTAAAGGCTTCTGTGTGCTGTTGTTGATTATCAGAGCAAAGTGTAATCCATCAACATTACTTCAGCACGTTAAGCCAATGCACAAATGGTCACCCTATATATAATACAGCACAGAATCTTAATAAGCTCTTTCTTAAGAGGGAATCAAACTGTCATTTGACCCAAAGTGCATTAACGGAAAGGTATCACATATAAATTAACCTGGGTCAATATAGCAGAGGTGACACTAGGTTTAGATTTCAGAGGATAAGAAATTTCATCCCAAAAAAACTTCACAATTGTAATATTTGTCTTTCACCAACACTGTGACCCATGAGCTCTTGACTTTTATTTAATAAAGGCTTAATAAACCAAACTGCACAAGCTCAGAGATATCAGTTCCCTAAATGTGCCAGATATTATATCCAAGGTCAATTAATTATACCTTGGAAATAAAATTCAATGTTGAAAAAAGAAAATCCTGAATCTGCCCCTTTGCTTAGATCAGCACCAACATTTTGTGGTTTCCTCTTTGTAACACTTCTCATTGTTGAATGAAATAAAAAAGCAATAACAAAAGTATGAGCAGAAACTATAGGAGAAGTTGGGACCTCCTTTAGGGTGCACCTACATGAATCAGTATATTTACATTGTGTGTATGTGTAAGGTTAAAGAGAAAGCATTTTGTTTGTATTCATTATGCCTTTTGTGTGTTTTAGTTTTACTCTTTCTTACGTCAATAAACCTGTGGACAATGGACAACTGTCTTCAGAGTCGTGATGTCAAGAAGGAGTTTGTCTAACTGCCGAGGTGTATCACAGCACATATACTGAGGGCAGCATAATATAATATAATCATTCTTCAAAAAAGCTATCTTCAAAAATGCTTGATACTTAAGCATCTTAGTGAAAATCAAGTAAATAAAATCCTCGACCAACACTGCAGGCAGAGGCAGCTGTTAGTGGCACATGGAATAAAACAGAGCAGAATAGATTTAACACACCTGCTCCAGCAGCCCACACTAAATCACTCCATCTGGCTTTGTGTCTGATTTTCCAGACGGCCAGTTCGGGAATGTTGGAAAGGTGAAATATTTTATTTGAGCCCGAATCAATTTCAATCAGCTGAAAATAGAGGTCACCAGAGCAACTGGAACTCGACCACTTCCCATTAAGGTCTATTGTCTTAATTCTGGAGTTTATCAGACAGTTAACGACACGCACAAGACTGAGGAGTTACACGTCCCATTAAAGTGAATGGTAGGGTTGGGTGTCAGAATATAAATCAGGTCAGCTCTGTAACCAGCAAGCTATCTCTTCTGGAAACTACAGTTTACAGCCATGTTGTAAAAATTCATGGCTCCCACAGGATTATTTGTTATAACTTTATCAAAGGTCAAACTATTAACTCAGCATTTTGTGACTTGATGATCAAATATCTACAGATCTTCAATGTCACTCTCCTTAAAAATAATCTATACTAATAATCTTTATTTATTGAGCACTCACAAAGTGTTTTTAACATCAGCACCTCTCTGATCTGTATGAACCAAGTCTCCTTTACCCGTCTTTGCACCACAGATCCAGTGCTGCAGGAGCGGGGGAGTGTGTCTGCATGATGATCGGGTATTACTCTGTGATAATGGCAGGAGATACAGCAGCTAATGGCAGCTCTCAGGTTTTTACACCGGCCCTATTAAGCAGCGGTAATAGTGCAAAGAGCGCGCTGCTCAAGGACAGGAAACCGAGAAGCGCAGCTGAAGGGCACTTGTCAGAGCGCAGGAACATGGAGGAGTGGGAGTCCAGGAATCCATCCTACATAGTTTGTTGACATGTGTTCATCCTGTGAATATAATCACTGTACTGTAGTATTTCTCAGGCT
Organism: Pleuronectes platessa; assembly: GCF_947347685.1. Classification (NCBI taxonomy): domain Eukaryota; kingdom Metazoa; phylum Chordata; class Actinopteri; order Pleuronectiformes; family Pleuronectidae; genus Pleuronectes; species Pleuronectes platessa. The sequence continues at coordinate 27,067,968 of NC_070626.1, forward strand.
TCCATACATACATACTCACAAATAACTAGTTCTAGATATTTTCTTAATCTTCTTTCTGTCCGAAAAAATATTTTTGATTCAAACACAAATCAGACACACATGTTTCTATTTGCACTTATGGTCAGTCATCTTGAAGAAAAACCTTCATAAAGGTCTTAATAATTAAAGGAATTAATCATCTCCCCTGTGTTCACTTTGGCTTTTCCCCCGGGAGTTTGATGCCACATGCTTTTTGGAGCATAATGATTTGAGCTGAGCCCCACACCCCAAATGACAGAAGGGGGTTGTAGACGCAAGGTGTGAAAAGAAAAGAAAAGGCAGAGAAACCAGAGGACGTGTGGAGCAAAGAGACAAATGACACACACAGAGAGGGGACACTGTCTCAAAGAGAAGAACGAGGGGCTGAAGGTGAAAGAGACAAGACAATAAGAAGAGAAAAGAGAGTGTAGCGACTGGATGAAATATTTAAAGAAAGGAAAACAGAAAAAAAAGAAAAGAGCAGACAGAGAGGAGGAGGAGCAGACGCGCCTTTTATCCGGCAGAGATTAAATCCCCTCTGTTAAACCACCTGGGCACTCCACAGTGTGCAGACACACACACACACACACACACACAAACACACACACACACACACACACACACACACACACACACACACACACAGATATGTTCAGAATTTAATAACTGTAGCGTCAAAGATATAATAATTTCAGTGTCAATGCTCCATTCTTAGAGCTGTAAATAAATATTAATACTTGCTATTGTTATATTGTCGGTTTTATTTATCTCTATTGAAGTTTACTTTTAATACCGTAACAAAAGCTTTGTAACAAAAGTGATGTTTGAAGAGACAAATTAATTTCACATGGCAGACATCTCTTAGAGCAAAGCTACCACCTAAAGATAATTGAAATTATGTTCAGGAGGAAGCTAACAAGCTCTGACAGGAGCGCCTCTAAAGAAAGTTGATCTATGGCACTGTCCACAACCATCAGCTCTAAAATGAAATCCCTCTGGCCGAGGTTCAAAATGAGAAAGCTAAATGGCAACGAGTCCAAAATGCAGACGCAGGAGATGCAGGAGCACTTTCATCAGATTATTTAAATCTGTCACTGAAACAAGACCACAGGAACGGCTCTGTGGGAGGAGCTATTACTTCACATTTGCTAAGAGACTGGGTTTCCAAACATGAAGGTGATGTCTGAGGAGTGAGTGTTAACAGCTGTGTGTGTTTGTCTGATTGTTAGCAGCGTTACACAAAAAACGGCTCTAATAACATGAAACTTGGGGGAAGGATGCGAGTCAGGGAAAAACCCAATAAATTTAGCTTTGGATCTGGATCACGGGACGGATCAAGGAGTCTTTGAGTTTGAGAAAAGGCGTTTTCAGGAAATAATAAATGGATCTTGATGAAAATCATATAGAAAGCATATCTAGGGCACTGATATCTATGTGTGTGAAATTTGGTGCAGCTTGATTGAATTCAAGAGACTGTTGGTCCTTGGCAGAAGTTTGCACTCTACTGAGTTCTGTTCTAGTTGGTCTGTGTCAAAGAGGTTAATTCATTATGTCAGAGAAGCACAGGTTTAAATAATTCTTTAAATGATGGTTTAATTGCATTTCAAATACATTATCACAAAGCTAAGGACTTACTGGGACACACCTATATTAAACGTGGCACAATGCAGCGTCTTGCACGACATAAGTTTCTACTTCCAGATTTCTGCAGTTGTTATTTTCCAGGTTACTGTTTAAAACAGAAAATGCTCTCGTGCCCAACTTGGCACCAATGGGCGTGTAGGTGTTAAATTGAGGTGCGGTCGGGCTGTTTTGAGGCAGTGAAAGACAATTGTGCTTTTCGCGAATAGAAACCTGGTCTGAAGTCAGAGTTCCACAGATATTTTAAGAGTGCATAATCCAGATAGTAGCATGTGCCTACGCAGGCGGCTGCACAAACCACATGCACTCAGATTTTTCACTCCCACAGATGGTCTGCATGAGAGCAAAGTGTAACTGTTTCCTCTGCAGGGAAACACACTCTCTTACTACTGAGCCAATCCACCATTATTATACCAATCTGCCACATTGCAAGTGCATCTCTGAGCATTTACAGGGAAAGGGAGATGACGCTCTGATTGGTTTATTGCTTGTTACACCCACAATACACCCATGACTTATAAAGAGGCTAAGAATAACACTTTTTGAACAAACGCCTGCTCCAGAAACCATATTTTCCACTATTAAACTAACAAAAGTGGATTTGGACACGCCCTACATACACTTACACTGTGTCCCTTAGACATGTGCTTAAATCAATGTTGAGCTTTATTCACATGACAGCAGTGTAAAATACATAAATATGTATCTGATCAGTGCTCAACTAACCCTAAAAAGGATCTAATATTCAAAAGTTCTTGCCAGCCACTATTAGTCTTCTCTGTAAAACCATAAATCCATCAAATAACTGGTTCAAACACAGCCACATCGAATATTTAAGATTATGAGAAGTTTTTACTCCTCAGGTTTCCATTCTGGTGAAAACGACTTGTTCATCCAACCTGGACGAGTCGCAAAGCTTTGAAGTTCAGTACCACAGAGCCTCTGTGTGCCAGGAGATCCTGCTCAACTACTTCAGCAACCAGATGGACTGATCACGCTCTACCTTCTCAATCTATCATTGCATTGTCTCTCTCTCTCTCTTTCTCTCTCTCATGTCCTCTCACCATCTTTATCTGTTACTCTGTCTCTCTTCGCAGGACAGGAGGGAAGGATAGCGTGAAAAAGCAAATCCTAGACAGAGGACTGTGCCAAGCCAAGTGCCAGACCATCTGCCTGGCCAAGGACGTCTCCAATCCAGAGAGCGACTGTCTAGCCTTGGATATGTGCTGCAAGAATACTGATCCTCTGATCACTAATGTGATACACTTGGAAAGACATAGAAGAATATGATCATTAATCTAAAAAGGAACAGAATACGACTAATTGAGGTATTAGAAGAAGTTATGAGTCAATAAGCAAAATGGTAATAGTATTTGAGCCACAAATACATTGACATAAGGAAAACAATACTTTGTTCTGATGTTTGACACAGTATGATATATTTTGCTTGATACTGATAGGATTCTTCCTCTGAGGACCCTGAATCAGTACATTTTATGCCATCTCTGCCTTTTGGATAAAAAATTTCCCTGTGCACTAGAGGACATTTTGGACTAATGGTGCCATTACACAAGGTAGGGTCATTGTGCGACAGTAATTGTCCGTCTGATCAACGTTGAGGTATCTTGTTGAGAGATGAACTGATCGACAGTGGCTGCAGAGGCAGGATACCAGGAGTAAAAACCTATTACACAGCGATTTGCCTGATTCAGTTACACAGGGCAATGAGATAAGCGATATCCTTGTCCAGGAACCTCAAACACATCAATATAACATTAGTTTGCAAGGTCAGCTCTCATCTATCTCATGGTTACTCACAAGTTAATGTACTCTGGTCGATTCACAATGAAGATGTGCTGTAAATACAGGCTCTATGAAATCATATCTAGATATGTTCAGTCTCTGAAAAAAAAAACAGTATTTATCTTATCTTAATCAGTTTATCATGGGTAGTGTGATGATGTAAATGGGCGACGGGTTTGGTATCCCCACTCTAGTCTGTAAGCAACCTGAGAAACTCGATCCCAGATGTGCAGTAGTGGTTAAAACAAATGTATAATAATATGCATTCCTGTAGATCTTCTTTCTCTGTGTCTCAATAACATTCTTTGAGTCAGCTTTCTGTTGAAAATGCGAAAACACACACTCTCACTCAGAAGTAGGCGGCCACCATCACCTCTGTCTCCATGTGAGAGCCGGTTAAGCCACAGTTGGAACCACAGTATTCCCACATGTGGGTGAAGGTTAATGTGTTGTGACTTTGACCTATTTCAGAAGAGCCACTGTGTTGATGAGCTCACCCAGGAGGAACTAACCACAGCGCTGCAATATTAATGCTGCTGTCACTCTATAACTGCATGTGGCTCCATATGTTTATTATCGTTTTTTACACTGTCGAGGAGGTATATTATATAGTTAATATAAAATATAAGTACCACACACATGGCTACTTCTCTATAGAAGTATGTTATTTAATGGTCATTGGTCACTCATGTTTCTCTTTCCGTTCTGTTGCATTGATCCAGGCTGTCGATCGGACCTCAACACTACAGCAAGTCGATGTGTCCCAGTTAAAAATCCACTTGTAAAACACAGACCTCGTTTCACTGTCCTCTGTGGACACAGATGTTTAATTTGGGATATTATTCCATCAGGGATTCTGTTATTGGCACCATCGACTCCCCACTGATCTGCTCGCTTCCTGAGTCATACTCATATTTACCTTATTATCTGCATCCTCTTTATTTCTGTGTCTCCTGGTTTTTGGGGGATTAGAGTAATCTTATCAAATCTGTGATAAAACATCCACGTTTTTCAAATCATCCCTGATCTGTAGACATGTGCTGTATTTTTTATGTTCCATTAATGTATGCCTAGTTTAATGCAACAGACCTGCAATAAACGCTGGCTTCATGAAAATTACATGCTTCATTCAATGCAGATTCATGTGTGTGGTCATTCTGTACGCTGCAGCCTGAGATATTCACAGGCTGAAAATAAAGATTAATGTTGAGGCTTCAAATCCTCTCTTTCCATGACACGAGGACCTTCGTTAATTTCGCGAGCTTTTCACTGCTGCTGCCCTCAGCACCTTTCCACTTAAAACCACAACTAGTTTTCTGCCCCTGACGCTGTGGAACAACGTCTCTGAGCATTTATCACCCTGAGCACAGAGGTTCATATCTCCTCTTCCCTCACAGTGAGGAGCGCTGAGAGCTGCTTTGGTCCCTGTGTGACTCGCAGGATGAACACTGAGAGTGTTGATCCACAGAATGTGGCCTCCTACATCTGTTTTATTGTTTTGAATTTATTTTAACTCATGTTCTTCTGTGGTTGTTTTATGTCAACTTCTTTTTTTTCTCTTTGTGGTAATTTTCCATCTGTTTGTTGTTTGATTGACTTCTAAATAACAAATGGTAACAGTGGTTTGATACAGAGGATCTGCTGCAGGGACCCCCTTGACCCCTTGGGCCCCTGGGCCTGTGAACTTTAATAATCCATCCATTTTTCTGGGATACTATAGTTTCTTCAAAAACACCACCAACGCAGCTGAGAAAGACTCGAGGTGGCTCTGGATCCAGAGAGGGGGTCCACAGGGACAAGAAGTGCCAACATGGTCTGATCGACCACACCCGAAACACCCGATGACCCCAGATTATATCACTGGTGATGTGATCAGGTGCACTGTGAGATGTATGTAGAGTATCTAGAGCAAGTTTTATGTATACATCAAGATGAAACAGAACAAAATGGTCAACTCTAAGTTGATGTCATCTCTGATTTGATCATGAGAAATCTTTTTAACTTGGGTCTGTAGCTAGAAAAAACAGCCAGAAGGAAAATACAACAAGCTGAGGACGTTTTTTTGTTTAAATCTTAGGTTAGTTTTATTTGCAAACTAAAATCGTTTGAAAGGTTTTATCAATGCTTCAATCTGTGCTTAATCTTGTGTTTTCTTCGCCCCTCATTTCGCTCAGTCTTTCTGACGTGTGTGTTTCTGTCCTTGTTTCCACTTCATCTCTTTCCACGGACCATCTACATAAATAAATGACCTGGCACATCAGAGTAGACCCTGAAAACCCTCTCAGCAGCAGTCAGCACCCACGGTGGAGAGGAATGCCGACGCAGATGGCTCTCAGCTGGTGAATTCGTCCAGTAAACAATAACACACAGTGAAAATCCATAGAGTGGCTCTATGTCCAACCATCCTGTGTCCACAGAAATTTCCTGAGCACTGAACTTGAAATCAAAAAAGTCCACACAAGGTTATGAAAACGTCTTTTTAACAAATTTTAAACTAAAGAAGGAAGAGATCATGTTGTAATCAAAGTAGACAAAGGAATTTGAAGGTGCATGAAAATGTCCCTGGAGAAATATTTAAACTGATGTTTAATAGAATTCTGCATGAATGGGAAATATGTTTTATTATTGGGATTAGGGTTAAAAAATACTGTATTACACTCAATGTGTGATGGTGAGTAATAACAATAATCACAAATGTTAACAATTCCACCGAGAAGTAACCGGGAATGCAGCTCAAATATGACTGGAGTTGTAGGAATTCTAATGTCCAGGACTTTGTAAAGCTTCTTTGTCTCTCGCGTGGTGGGACAGACAGTCCACTGTGTTACCGCTCTGAGAGACTCCAGAAATCCAGACAGCTGGAATTAATAAAAAAAATTCACCAAATATATGGATGATTGACATTTATACTGCCGTTCCTCAGAAGGAAACATCCGATAATAGTTTTGTGAAATGAATTGCAGAATAAATCAACCCCAGTGATGCAGTGTCATGCGGCTGCTTACGCAACATTTTCAAGACAGACATCCAAAAATGTTTAAAATCATAACACCCAGAAATTTCCTCCTCGCTTTATCTTACGCACCCACATAACCCCCTCACAAAACAAACAAACAACCACACAAAAGAGGTATAAACTGAACTGTGGTTTTGTTACATCCCTAATATATATCCCTATCAGAAAGCTATAGGATCAATACCACGTTTTGTTATCTTTAAAACTTCTCTGGAATGACGTCTAGCTCCTCTCTTGGTCTGAGGAGGTCCCTCAGGTTCCTGACCCCTGCAGGAAACCCCAAACCAGCCGAGAGGAATCACGACTGCAGCAAGAACAACTCACTCTTCTTCACTCTTCTTCTTTAACACATAATCAGTTATGTCCCAAGTCTGACGTCTGAGCTGACGCCAGGTTTCTGCAGCTTCATCTGCATCTTGTCGACTGATCTCTCCAAACGCCAACTGAACTCAAACCAGCCTCACTTATAAAACCAATTGCTTTGGCCACACTCATCTAACAAACCGCTGACACACCCGGGTTTATCTGAGGCTCAAAGCACACACTTTATGCTGCATCCTTTTATAAGAGGCTTATTTATTAATGGTTTATGTGATCATGGGCTCATCAGATTGTTAAGAGCAACAAACCACCATGACTAACTTGTTCTAATTTTTTTGCAGAACTGAATTGACTCCATTTGACATTGTTGCACGGTTATTACAACACATGTCCAATATAAAAGAAAGATATAGAGCAGTAGAGACAAGAGCTAAGAAGGAAGACACACGAGGGAAGGAAAGTATTTTGTGCTACAGAGACTGACATCTATATTTACACTGCTATCGGTGCCCATAGGCGGAATACAGAGCTGGAGGTGACCCTGATGAACTCCGATGCTGATGTGTGTGTGTGTGTGTGTGGTAGCATCCTCTTCCCTGGATGTGATTCCTCTCGTTGCCCCACTCACTGCTCACTTATGTTCACTCAGCTCCTCTGCACTGTCTCGTTCAGTGTAGAATAGAGTTCTTCCTGCAGTATCACCTGATATGTGCAAATACAATATTATCCTCTGTATGTTAGTGGGTTAAATGCATTAATATACTAATGCAAAGTGTTAGTGGCGTATAGTGTGTTGTGTTTAAACACATATATGCTTTTAAACCCAACACAGCACTGCTACTGTCAGTCTGCGATTTCTGATGTGGGATAAAATTACACAAGTAGATTCCATGACACTACGTCATCAATCCTCCAAACCAGGCAGCTACTGTTTCACTGAGTCAACCAATGAAGACCATGATGCAGCGGCACTGCAACGACCAGTTCTGGTTACTGTCATGATTCTGCCCCCATTCTTTAGACTTTTAATATATCTTTGACTCAATATCACCTCCTGGGGATCATTAAACTAACTATCAATCTATCTTATGTCTTTTTATTTATTTTGGTTAAACTTTGTGTTGGACTCGTTTTCTAAATTAAATTGGTCTCTTTGGACCAGTAACCTTCTCATGCCTGGACTTTGGATTTGTGGGTGTGGATTTATCTCTCTGTTTGCATTTTGGTTTCTTCCTGTTTTATTGTAAAGCTTCTTTTCTCGTGTGTCACTCTCTTACGTTGCTTCCTATCTTTGTTTGATTTCCCTCCTTTGTGACTGTCCTGCCTGAATGTGCCACACCTGTGTTCTCTCCACTCTCCTTTATCAGTTTGTCTGTTAACATCCCTGCATTTCTCTGAGCCTCAGTTTCCTGGTTTGTTCTTTTTGTTTTAAGTTTTTTGAGTTTTGAGTTTTTGTTAACGTGCCTCCCACGTGCCGGACTGGTTTCTGAGGATATTACGTTTCTCCAGTCTGTTATGAATAATTTGTGTTCGAGAAATTTCTGTGGTCACGTCAACATCACCAAACCAGGCACATTAACAATGAAACGCAAACAATCAGATAATCACACTGGTTGTAAACAAACTGAGGTTTATGCAAGATATTAGATATATTTAGTTCAAATTCCAAATTTGAAACTATAGAAGATAACAATGAGTTGGTCAAAACTACGGAAACTACAGCAGACAAAACAGGGAAGTTGGTCTGTAAACTGTTGTGGATGATTATGCCAGAAAGGTTTTATAACTTTCTTTCGTTTTCTCTACTAAATACTGAATGTTTGACAAATCTGCAGGTTTGTTTGATGTCACGTTTCCTGTTAGTTTTTTACAACTTAATAGTGAACCCATACCTCAGAAAGAATTTTGCTAAGGTGTTTATTCAACTTTATAACAATTCTGTTTGTGTAGTTTGTGTTGCTGCAGAATTGTGTTGCAGGAGTGAGAAACTTCTCTGGCATTAAAACTTGTTTCAGTGGTATAAAGAGTGGAAAATGATATAAAGATCTTTAAGTATAACACAATTTAGTTGTCAACTATGTTTATATGTTGTATTCTGCACATATAAACCTCATATATACACATGAGTGAATTCATGTCATCACAAATGCTGCTCTGACGAGGTCCATAAACTAAAATTGTGGTAATTACCTCTGGAACTATAAAAATAAAATTCACGAGAAGAATATTCTGTTCAGTCGGTTTCAAGGCGCCAGAGGCAATCTGAGAATAGAGCTTCTTATGTCACTATAATGCTCTTGTAATGACCAGAGGAGAGATAAAAATAAAGACTCATATAAAGGCTCATAGCTTTGAGGTATAACAGAGATTCAAAACCAAAAGGACACAACAAGATGAGACAAGTGACAAGAACAAATTGGAGATTTCAAACTGATATGTGTAACTGCAGTGGAGTGGGTGAAAGGATTAAAAGAAATGATCAAACAATGAGGGAAAGAGGACAGACGAGTGCTTGATTCAACTAGAAACTCAACAAATCATTCAGTCTCTGTTTCTTAGAATGATTTACGCTCAATCAAATTCATAAAAATAAAAGTTCCTGAAGAAACTGAACCTTGAATTATTATCTAATCTTACCCGAGATTATGATTATTTTAGTGTACAATTATTTTAGTTCTGGATTCTTTTTTACCACATCATCCATCTCTTACACACAATCATACACAGCTGCATGTACACAGAAACACGCCAGTCTGTCTCAGTGCACTTATTGTCTTTCCCCAGGCTCACTAACAGGAAGCACATCCTATGTCCTGAATCAACACACACACACACACACACAGACACACACAAACACACACAGTCATGTCTCCATTACTTCAGAAGACATTTCCTTAAGACTTACTCTAACTATAACCATAGTGACTACTTGCTTAGACCTGAGCCTAACCTAAATTTAAACTTAACCTGACAGGTCTTCACATTAACGTTTAAGGTTTTGAATTATGGGAATCTGCTTTTTGTCTCCTTAAGGAGGACAAGTCTCCACAATGTGACCATGTCCCCACAACGTGAGTAATACCTGGGCCGCACACACAAAATGTATCGGTACAAGTAGACACACACACACACACACGCACATTCCATGGATTGTGTACCTAAGCTCAGCTGGAGGGGAAAGTGGATGCTGGTAATTGTCACTCTCTCCTGTGTCTGTATTTCCGCTGCAGGATGTTCACAAATAATTTCAGCTCCCTCCCCAAAACTAAAAGCCATAAAGAAATCTTTGCCCTCTGCACTTTTCACAGGGAATTCTGAAGACATACTTTGTGGAGAAAGTCATCTACTACACAAGAGTCTGGATTGTGCAAATGCTTCAGCAGTGGAGGATTTTATGCAGTGACACAAGGAAAGAAGAGTTTCCCAACTCTTCTGGAAAGAGACCTCAGGGTTTTCACACAGATTTGAAATGGCACACACACACACACACTCGCACACACACACACACACACACACACACACACACACACACACACACACACACACACAGACACACACACACACACACACACACATAGCGATCATAAGGAAGCTTTCTGACAGGCAATGAGCTCATGAGATCTGAATGTCTTCCTGTGGTGAATGCTTTTCTGTGGCTTTCTTACAACTATTCCCCTTTTTCCCTCTGTCTTTCTCACACACTCTCTCTCTCTCTCTCTTGCATACACACACAGACACAGACACAGACACACACACACACACACACACACACACAGCTCCATTTAAAGTGTATATAAGAAACAGAAAAAAAGCTTCTTCCAGGATTTAGTATTCTTAATCTGCTAAAGTGTTGTGTTAGGCCTGGTTCTCTTGCTCCAGGAGTAGTGGGGGTTTTAGGTTGCTAGGCTAGCGATCTAGCTCTGGGTTTAATGTGCCAGTCTTTGTGTCACTGTGTGTGAGAGAGCGTGCGGGTGAACATTAAGCTTGACAAATGGCCAGTGGTCTAAATCAGACTCAATTAGGATTTATGGTGGGCAAGATGCCCCAAGTAAAGGATTTGAACAGTTTGTGTCTAAATACGTTTGGATTTGTGTGAGAACGCGGGCACAGCCTTTTCACAGCAAACTTTATTTTCTAGTTTGACTGAACTAATAAAATCAGTATTAAAAGCATTTAAAAACTTGATTTGCAAAAGCTTTCCTATCTTGAAATGAATCCCAAATCGTTTCAGGCTATAAGAGCCTTAACGGCCTTACAGTTAACAGCAGAAGCTATATCATAAACACACTGAAATGGCTCTCAGATGTTTTTCCAACCACATGTGTGCCTGACATCTGAGCAGCATGGGTGTCCTTTATAATTGGGGTGTTTGCAGATATGTAATTGCAAACACACTTAACACAGCTGGAAGGTTACTTTGAATTATACAGATTTCACGTCGGCTGGTTAAATATAAACCTTTTGCCGGAGTCAAACATCAACTAACATGTGTGATGGCTGAGTTTTAGATCCACAGAATTATTCCTTTATAACGAGCGTACATCTGGGTGCTCCTGCCATCTTCCACAGATTATTTGAGCTTTTAATTTGGGGTTTAGAGTTAAAATTGGATGAGGGTGAGGTTAGGGTTGCAGGGCAGATGGTTAAGGTTAAGGTTATGAGCCAGAAAACTAATTAAGCTTTACAACTTGCTTGCAGGAGCAGTCATATGTACATAAGTAAGGGTGTGTGTTTGTGTGTGTGTCTGTGTGTGTGTGTCCTCTGGGAACACCATTTATCCTCGTATTGACTCCCTTCAGTGTTCACTGGGGAGCATTTCTGCTGGTGTCCAAAGAAACAACAAAGGGATTCTCCAAAGGTCAGAGTCCCCCCCCCCTCCTCCTCCCTTTCGTCACTGTCCTCCTCCCTTGGCGTCCCTCGTCCCTCGTCCCACCCCCTCCCTTCCCAGACCTGGCACACTGCTCTTTCTGTGGAATCCAACTAAAAACAATTGGACCATTTAAGGGGTCATCCTGCACATCACAGCTTTCTAATTCGACAGAACCGTCCACATAAACACTCTCTGTGCAGCTCTTTCCATGGCAGCCAGTTGTCGTTATGCTTTATGGCACATTTGAATAGTTTGCTAAATGCTCAGAAATTGCTCTGACTATGAACCAGGACTCAGCCCCTTAGTGCTTTTATTGCTTTAAGACCGTGGCTGAAGGTTGTTTGGCAGACGCAGGGCCGCGTGACCTCCGTCTTTTGGAGAGGTCAATTTTCTTTCACAGAGAAATCCCGCCGTGGCCATTATGCCTCTCCCCTGAGGCCTGTGGACTGGGAGCAAGGCTGAAACTGGCAGGAAGGTAACTCAGGGCAACGATCAATGGCAGAGCTCAGCCTCTTTTGCCCCCCACCCCCTGCGTTGCTGGAGGATGCTGAGGTGGCCTTTTATGTAACAAACTAAACGCTGAGTAGCTTTACTGTGTAGCTTTGTTGTTTGGGCAGGATTTATTCCATACGCACACATTCACACAGTTTAAGGTCAAAAGGCAGCCGATAAACACGTTTGCTATTTTGATGGTTCCACAGGATCTCAACTACTCGCTGCCGATTTGGTAGTAATGGAATGAATCCACCCACCTACACGCAATGTGTCTGCCAACTCACACTTGTGCCCTCCCACCCATGTGCACACACTCGTGCACACACAGACAAACACGCAATCGCAAAGCAGATGGGAACAGAGTGTCCAGATAGAGTTGTATTAATCTCATGCAGTGCCCCGGTGTGCTCGCTGTGTTGGCAGTTCTCTGCTACTCCACTACAGCATGCTGCATGTAGCACTACTGCACGTCTCAATATAATATTTTATTTTCAGTTCAATATTCTCCTTATTTCCAGGCCACAGCCGTAGGATATCAAGCATCAATCATTTGTAGATAGGCTGCATATTCACACGATAAGGTACAAATGACACACAATGACATTCCCTGACTGCTGAAGCTCAAACAAGCGGCAAGTTCTGTAACCTGAAGCTGATTTTCAGTGGAAATTAACATTTAAATGTCAATGGAAATATAACAAAGCTGGAAAAAGCAGTGCATAAACATTATGTCATTTTTAGTTGTAAAATAGGCCATTACACAAGTTTGGTTCTAGGCATATTCTTTGGTAACTTTTTTTAATATTGTGACATTTTTTTAATTTTCACTGATTGCCAAGGAAATATTTATGGATCTTTTTTTTCTTTTTTTTTAATTAGGCATATTTAGGAGATTGTTTTCTGTTTGCAATTTGATGCAGCTTGATTGAATTCAATGGACCAATAGGCCTTGTTTTTTTTATGCACTCTACAAAGTGTCCTTCCACTTTCTTATGGCCGTGTTCTACATCTTCTCCACCTTCCTCCATTTAACACAGAAGGTAGATTCTTCTATGAAACCCCAGAGATAAAAAAGATCATCCAGGAATTTAGAGATGCAGTGCCCTCCGGTATTTTACAAATCACATTATGACTTTCAATTTGAGGTATTATGATATTTTGTAGCAATTTAAGCGATAAACCTCCAGGCCCTAAGAAATGAATGGCAGTAGATTGAAGTGTTGGTCTTAAGAAGCTACACAGCTTATAGTCCCATCTCACAGAGGACTCAGCCCTGTGGGGTCACGTTTGAAAGCAAAGGCCGTGGGTTTAAACAGGCACTGACCCACTTTCTCTGACAGCATTTTGTGACAGGAGTGAAAGTTTCTTCTTGATCTGTCTACTGCAGCGAGAAACAAATACATTTCACAGAATATTAGTATCAATTAGTATGGACGACCACTATATGTATATGCAGCTTTACATGAATCAACAACAAACGTCGGATATGGAAAATTAATCCCGAATTAATTTCATGGATGAGCAAAAACCAATGTAACGCTTTATAGCTACGGTATCTTGAAAAATGTGTAATGGTGGAAGCAATACTTTCCCCCAGAGACATAAAAACACAGCCATGAGAGCTGTTTGACAGGAAGGGCTTGAATACTTTATGTGGTGGAAAACTGCTGCTGTAAAAATGTTATAATCTGTTGTCAAATTAAAGTTATATTCATATTTCAAGGACCACCACCAATATGAAGTTTGCTAGATCAATAGAATGTTTTATTTACAGTAGTAGAATCTCTTGTTTTTCACTAATCGCATGATAAGTTAAAATTGTGACCAAACCCCTTCTATACATCATATACACGCTTTAACCCTAGAAGTCTAAATGTAGTGAAATACAGCAAACAACAGCCTATGCGTATAATTGATGT